>NC_133655.1:251773998-252102448 GCF_009905375.1 Apium graveolens
AACAAAACACCATCCATTCGCTCCTATCAAGTCATGGACGAATGGATTAGGTGAAAACACATTTGCATAAGTGTAACACACTCTGTCTAGCCATTCTGAACCCTATGATACTATAACTCATGGTGAAAGCCTTGGATTCACAAGATCAAGGATGTTCGCTTTGAGTTTAACAAAAACACCACCATGCATGGTCAATGTAATAACCCCAATTTTTGGAATTTTTGAAACACTGATGAATAGTAACTTTTTGCTGATGATGCTGATTAAGGAAAATTATCAGACCACGCTATATAGGAGTACTGTTATGGAAATTCTAAGATCATACTAGTATTCCATAAAGTAAATGAGTGTATGTAAGATCTTTAGAATCAAATTCGAACACTTTGATTTTTCCCGAAAATCCACCAATACCGAAAGAATTTAGTATAAGGTAACATGATTTAAAGGATTTAAATTCAAGGATTATAAGAGAGGATCATAAAAGGAATATAAAAGATTGTAAAAGGTTTAGGGGCACCCAAGTAATGAGATCCCCGGTATGATCCTTTAAACGATCAACGTGAACGAGAGTTAAGTGAACCGTAAAATAAATAAACGACCAAGGAACAAGTACATACAAGTAGAATGGTAGGAAGCTTCCAAGAGAGCTAAAATATGTGGTTAAAAGAGAAGGTGACATCATCACACCATAGATTTGGATATGTGGCATGGAAGTGATGTCATCTACGTGATGCAAGCATTTTATGTTAGTCCCTTAACAATATAGCAAGAATTACAGAAGGGGGGTTGAATGGAATTCTTGAACCTTTTTCTTGAAATAAAAATGTTCAAACTCAGATATATATATATATATAAGTGTATTTTAGCATAATGCGGAATAAGAACTTACGTGAATCAAGACACAAGTAATTAAAAATGAGAGTCTTTAAAAACTTTCTGGTGGATTTAAACAATTCCACCAGAGATATAAATATTATATCAAGAGAACTCTGTGTAAAGAACACAGCTACTTTACAAATGTTGAACTACTGAGAATACAGAGAAATGCTAAGAATCCTGCTTACAAATGTTTCTCTATATTTGTATCTCAGATCTTAGTTTCTATTTGCTACTTCTTGGTTTATATATTACCAAGATTACAATGTCAAAAGATAGGATCATTATAAAAACTATCAGTTTTTATGCTTTGCTACTTTGTTCTCTATTACCCAGTTAATAGGCTTCCTCATTCCTTTTTGCATACATCTCGATGCATGTGACCAGTTGTCACTGTCAACTGATGTTTGAATTCTTTATCCGTTAGGTTCATAATCATCCGTCGAGTTAATGATCATCCGTTGGATTGTTGATCATCCGTCTGGTGCTTTGTAGATTATCCGTCGGGTAGCAATCAGGCACTTGACTTCATTTCACTTATGCAGAATTACAAGACATCATCTATGTACAATTAATCAACCTATTTTGCATATCTAGTTAAAGTCAACATGACTCATATGCTACTACAGAATCTATACAAAGGTGTATGTAGAAATGTCCTACAGACTTATTATTACATAAGCTACTCACTCGATGGATAATAAGTCATCATCCATCGGGACTGTAATGAGTTATCCGTCGGACTATAATTCTTATCCGTCGAGTGCTACATTATTTCACTAAGTAAAATCTACTTGGGTGTTTTGTTTATGTCATCATCAAGTACACAACATATGCACAACAATCTCCCCCAATTTATATCTACTGGAATTGTAGCCATAAATTAAGAGATACTTGATGATAACAAAACATCCTAAACATACAGCTTTAAAGAAAAGTAGATAATACTGAAAGTGCTTCAAATAATCAAAATGTACAAAGTTTTGGCTCACAGTCATTTCAAGATGCTCCTCTAGCCTGAGCAGATTTTTCTAGTTTCTTGAAGGTCTGGATCTTCTTCCAAGCTTTCTGTTATTTTCATCAATCTGATTTTGGAGCTGCCTGTGGAATTCCAGTTCATGAAATTCTGAGAGATTTAGCTTTCCTTGAATTTCCAAGAGAGTCTCATTGCTAGATATGCTCAATTGGTCTTCTAATCTGAAGAATCTTCTCACACCTTTATCATCCATGAACTCCATCAGCTAGTAGGGCCTTAGATACACTCTTCTCCATGTGTATGGGATGATTAGAGTTTTTGAGAGTGCATCTTTAGCTCTAACACTCCTTAGTTCTTCAATATTCTTCAATACTAGTCTTCTTGCAGTGACATTGAATCCAAAGTTCTTCTTGAAGGATGAATAAACTTTATTCAGTACAGCTTGGCTCTCTTGAAGAATTATGTGAAGTGGTCATTCAATCTCCCTTCCTCATTTGTACTTGAACACTAACCTTTCAGGTAGGTTTCTGTATGCATCAATTCCCCTCACTTCATCCAGTTCATCCAGATAGAGGTTTAGATCAGAAAATTCTTTAATGTCACACAAGTACAAGTAGTCTCCCTTATTTGCTTTGGGCTGAGCTTTAATTACAGATTTGGATTTCAGAGGTGACAACTTCACTTTCTTGACTGCCCTTGACTTTGTTCTTTTTGGCTTGCTAAGGATTGGTAGGCTGAGGTCAGGAATTGGTATGTTATCCCATTATATTGGCTCATCCTTGGGCACAATAGGTTCACCATGAATATTCCTGTAGGGATCCACCACCCTTATATCTTCAAATACCACAGAAGGCTTTGATGCTTGAGTTGTAGCTGGTGTGGGTTTCTTAGGAAATTGATCTTCTAATTCCTTGTCAACAATATCCAGTTTCCTTTTTGTTCTTTTAGCCAATTCTTTCTTTCTTGGAGATTTCTTCTATTCTTCAACTTGCTTCCTTGATTCAGTAGCTGCAGATGGTTGGGAGGGAATTTGTTGAGATGAATTCACAGCCTGTAGCTTGGCCAAGATAGCAATCCGTTCTTTCTTTTGTTTAGCTTTCTTTGCATCTAGAGTAGCTTGCTTCTTTCCTGCTTCAATCTTGCTTTTTCTTCTCTCTTTGCTTGAGCAAATTGTGGATGTCCAGCTACCACACAAATTTCCTTTCCATTTCTGAATATCTTAGCAATTCTTTTTTTTAAAGCTGAATCAGCTGGATCTTTATAGAAGGCAATTGATCTTGACAGAAGCTTCTTCTCATCAGGCTTGGGTGTCTCATACACTGTGTCCAAGGGGTTCTTCAAGGATGATTTTGAGTAGTTTGCCCTTGGTTTAAGAATCATTTCAGCCTTTGGAGACTTGATGCAGGAAGATTGTCCTCTTTCCAGATAGTTCATGCTCATCTCATTCACACTGATTTGCTTGACTTAAGAGTGATGGATGGATGACTTTACTGGCTCCTTGACAAGTTCAAACTTTTTATGTATCTCCTCATCAATCTTCTTCCAGTTGACCAAACTCAATTGTTCTTTTTCAACAACTTTCAAGTTAGCTGTTGCTGCTTGAATCAGATCTATATCATTTGTAACTGGTGGCTTTGAGAAAGTAATTGAAGGCACAATTATTTTATTGATCTGTATCTGAAGTTTCTCCCCCTCACTTGGTCCTTTCTCCCCCTTTTTGTTATCATCAAGTTGAGGGGTAAGCCTTGTGCTTTAGCCAATTGCATTAGTAGGTTGGTCTGAGACTGTTGATTTTGAAGAATGGTGACCACAGAGTTTTCAATAGCTTGAACTTTGTCCTCCAATTTGGTCAGCTTCTTTTTAGCATCAAATTCTCTTCTCAGTCTCAGTAGCAGATCTTGCATGGTACCATAGGGCATGATAGAATCCAGCTTCTCAGAATTGTAGGTCTTCAAGTCAGCTATATTCTTTTTAAGCTCATCCACACTTAGATTATGTCTTAATTGTTGCAGCTTCATGAGATGTAGATAATCTAGGTGGGCTTGAAGAATAGCCTTGGTACCAGTATTTGAGGTGTTCAGAATGGCCTTTTGGATAGACATGTTTGACTAAGGATACATTGAATTGTCCTGGTGTAGACTCCTTTGTCAATGCCCATTCAGGTAGATCTGAAATAGAACTTGGGCCTTCATCTCCCCCTAAGTTCATGCTTCCATTAAATGAAACAAAGTCATCATCATTAGAATTTACTCCAAATTCTTCAGATGGCTCACCAGCTGTAGAAGGCATTAAATTGACAGCAGCTTTATCCCTTTGTAGAGATTCTGAAGTATGTACTAGATTTAAAGTCTTCTCTGCCTCCTCATTGCCCTGAGCAGCCAACAGTTGATAGGCTGACACAGGATGAGTAAAAGTGTCAGCATCCAAGGAAATGTTATCAATTACAGCTTTGTAATGTTGCTGAAATTGTCTTTCCTTTTTAGCATCATCCACAATCATTGACTCATGAGCAATGGCTGGCTCCACCCTTATACCCTCTGTACCTGCTTTTCTCTCATGTTCTCTCTTTTGTTACATCAGGGTCTCACCATGGCTCCCCACCCTCACACCCTCACCTTCACCTACTAAGGTGGGACTCCTCTCACTCCCTTTTTCCAATCCTGAAGAAATGGATTGCAGATTTTTACTCATTTCCTCTCCTTTTGCCTGGGAGCAACCCAGCCTCTCACTCAAAACACTCTCCTCTCTCAATCCTAAGAGTGACTGTACAACCACTAAATCTTCTGCACTTGAAATAATTGAAGTTTGAAGCTGTGCAGAGATACTCGACGGATGAGTGATATCCATCGAGTGAGTGGTAATGCTATCCGACGGATAACTACTGTTAGGCTTATCCGTTGGGATACAATCACTACTCGACGGATGAGCAATATCCATCGAGAGAATAGAAATGAATGAGTTGGGAAGAGAAACTATTGTTGACTCTGTGCTGATTGAAGATATTTTGGGCACAGATGTCACAATAGTTTCTGAAAGAATTGGCAAGTGAGCCAATAAATCTTCTAAAAGATGATGCTCACTTGCACTAGATTTTGGCTTCCCCAACAGAGTTAAAGAAGGGGAATCAGGAATTGATGTGTTTATCATATCCACATCCAGAGAGTTTGTTGGTGAGTATGGTGTATGAGGTGCTTCTATAACTAGAGATTTTGGTTGTGACTCCACATTTATTGGAGCCACATCAAACTGAACTTGGGAAGGTGCAGTGACTGTGTCTTTAGCACCAGTTTGCACATTGTATGTACCCTGTGCATCCCCAGAGGTTTTAGATTTCTTCTTTCTTGTATAAGTTTGGGGTGAGCTTGTGTCCCTAACCCTCTTGGCCTGTGCTCTTGGTTGAGAGCTTTGTTCAATAACTACATCCTTTTGGGAGGATGCAGCTAGAAGTGAGCTTTTATCCTTTTTAAGTTGGAAAACTGCAGTGTGGCTAGGCTGGGATTCACTCAACTCTCCAACCTTATTCTTGGGGTTTCTTTGTAATATCCGGGATATAACGTGTAATTATTTTTACTATTAAATAATTAATATGTGTGTTCAGTATCTATTCTGTGAGTTAATTGTTAAGTGATATATGTACTTGAATATTCAAAAATAATATTAATTGAGTATTTTAATTTTTATATGTCCAAAATAAAATATAGATAATTTCATATCTTCCTAATTATTTTTATGTTGATTTATAGATTTATAAGAATCATATGAAATTTTTAAAATCTTTTTCCGGGTAATTAAAATTTATTTTATAAAAACGGGAACCAACCGACGTCAACCGTTGTTACGTTTTTGGAACCCGAAACTCTTCCGAGAACTCCTTCCTAACCTAATTGTAATATTCCGAGCATTTTCCATGTTTCGACTTTTTCGATCCGGCTACGGTTTGTCCTGCGGGTCCCGGCACAACATTTTCGATACAATATTCGTTTCGGTAAATTAATAAAACCCGTACTTTCGATAAACGGGAGTTTTTTTTTATTAAACTATCCCAATTATCACTTCGTAGTACGTGTAAGTGGGTGCTGGAGACCAAGACCGCAGTACAAGCTGTACTGATTTGGATAATTATCCCAAAAACCGATACCGTTTGGATCAGTTTTTATAAATAAACGTACCATTTTATATCCGGAATGATCCCAACGGGATACTAATTTTCCGTATTATAATAGCCTTTTACCGTATTTTATTTCGTATAAAAATCATTTGCAGACAGATAATTATATAATTTTACAGAGAAAAATCTTATATTCATAAACTGTTCTCAAGAATCAAACAGCAAAACGAAGGCGTTACCGATCTCTGTTTCAAAGCTTGAGTAACCAAAACGAAGGATTTGAGGTGTTCTATCAGATTCTGAGCTTTGTTTCACTGCAGAATCAAAGGTTTAATTTCTAAAAAATTATTTATTTTCGAATTTATTTTATTAAAAATATGAATTTTTGTTCGGATGATTGTTTGTATGATTTGATGATTGCATGTTGTAGAGCTTGTTTTCCTGATGATTTTCATATGTCATACGTCTGATTTGAGTTCAATAACATGTTCAAATTTGAGTTTGATTTTCGAATTTTAAAATTAGGGTTTATAACCCGTATGAATGTTCTTAATTGAAATTTGGGGTTTCTTATTCTGTGATAGATTGATATTGTGTTATAGTGGGTTGTGTTCTTTGTGAAATTAGCAATCCAGTCGTATAAGTTTCATGAACCAACGAGGTCTGTATAGAAGGGAGTTGTGTTTTGAATATTTTCGATGTTCGCCGGAAACTGGCGATGTTCTTGGCCAATTTTCGGCCAAAACAGGAATGATTATAATGATTTGATTGCATGAATATGTTCCTGGTGAGGTGTAGTTGTGATCTGGACAGTTTGGGTGGCCTGAGGTGGCTGGGATCGTGTTCTCCGGCCACACTCCGGCGAAGTCGACGACGGGGTTGGTAAAATTGCAAACAGGCCCCTGTAGTTTTAAAAACGATGCAGTTAGGTCCCTGAAGTTTCCAGACTTTGCAAAAATAGGATTCCTGTTTTAAAAATTTTTAAAATCATATTTCCTATTTATTTTTATATAAAAATTCGTTTTTAATCTCTGAAAATTCTAAAAATTATTATTTTAATTCCGAAAATTATTTTTATAATTCACAAATAAATCTGAATTAATTAGTTAATTAATTTCAGTTAATTTTTAATTGATTAATTAGTCAATTAATTCAAAAATAATTGATTAATTGATTTAATTAATTATTAATTGATTTTTAATTAATTATTTAATTAGATTTAATTATTAAAAATGATTTAAAAATTCTAAAAAATAGTTTCGAGCTCTAAAATATTATTCTAAATTATTTCAAGGCTCGATAATTATTCTAACATTGTTTCGGAGCCAGAATTGGCCAACCGAACCCTGTTTATTAACCCGAAATTGATCCAACGACCCCGTTTTAATTCCGAAAAATGTTTTAAAAATTATTTTAAATACCCGAAAGCACATTTATGACCCGAGACTTCTTTATAAATGATATGTCATTGATTACGTGATGTATTATGTGTTATACGTGACCTGTTGTTTGACTATCGGTCTATATATTCGGTGTTTACTTCGTTATTGCATAGATTTCAATCCGTAATCGGATTTGGATAAAACGAAGGGTAGATAGAAGTGTGTGTTGAATAGAACTCTATGAGTTGATGATTGATAGATGCTTATGATATGTGAGCAGAAAAGGTAAGACGTAGGAAAGGAAAATAGATAGTTGAAGAGTAAGACGGTTGTGATTGGAAGTCAGTGCAGAGTAGTAAGCTAATACCAGGCAAGTGTTCTGAACTTTCTCGAGATATTGTAATTCTTGATAGTCTTGTTGACATTACAAGTGCTTTGAAGCACGGAAACCTAAACCCTGATTTCAGTTATTGTTCTTGAGCTATGAACCATATTCTTTCTAAGCCATTGATTATTGTAAACCCAAACTCGAACCTCAAGTATACGATACTATTCCATAAATACATGCAAACAAAATCCCAAACACTGAACTGAATTACTTGTACATTCAACCATTGTATCCTATGCTTTGAGAGCCCAAATCTTTGAAATCCTGAAATATTGATTCTTTTGTTATCCAATTCTTTCATTACCCAGCATTCAAGCTTTTAAACTACTTTATTGATCCTGACAAAGATTGAAAACCTTTCATTGTTAAATACTCATTGTTGTTAATGATTTTGGTTATTGTTTATTATTGCATATTCTGTTATTATGTTAGAATTGGAGTGTTTTTATAAAATTGTGGACCAGATTCGTGGTCAGACCATATAATGGTCAAGTTAAGCCAATGTGTGCCTTGGATCCAGTAGTTAGAGCAATGATGTGTGCCTTGCTCGGGGTTAGTGCGTGACTGATCAGCAGCCTAACCTTTGTTTTTTAAATTAAAAGTATAATATCCAATTCTAAATCATAATCCAATGTTCACTTGATATCATAATCATAGTCACCTGATGATCATTATTCTCAGTTTTGTCATTGTGACTTGCTGAGGTAGTTAGCTCATTTGTGCGATGTTGTTTATATTCTTTCCAGTTAAAAAGGAACCAGTTGGTAGCGAGGATCCCCAGTCCAGTGCGAGAGCTAGGGGTTCAGGTTGAGGAAGCTGAGCTAGTAGGCTTCTTTTGGGATAATTTAAGTTTGTAAAGTTTGTAATAATGTTTGATACTCAGTGTGAGTTGGAAATAGTTGGGATTTGAACGGTTTGTAATATATTAGTGTGTTTGGCTTGTGTGCATACTTTAACCTGTTGCGGTCCGTGGTGGTTGATAAATAGGGTCACTGCATATATTATTATTATCTTTATTATTGTCATAAGCAGGTTATAATTAAGGTGTGTGTGTGGACCCCAAACTTCTGACCAGGGTTTGGAGGGCGCCACAGGTTTGGTATCAGAGCTACAGGTTATAAGTCACTGACACAAGCCTAGGTTAACGGGAATGGGTAGAGGGTTAAGATTAGAAGTAAGGCATAGGATGAAAGAATGTTGAGAGGTTGAGTGCTTCGGTAAATCAGGTATTAGTATAGTTTGCGTTATGGAACGAGATTCTTATATTGCGATATGATTTCAGATAGCAGAGATGGCCGACTCTTTTATTCCCGTATCAGCTGATCACTCAGAGCCTTCAGTTGGAGTGCCGTTTTCGCATCCACGTCCTGTTGTTCCACCAGCATTGGCTATTCTACCTCCACCGGTGTTGCAGCCCGTGCCACTGCAGGCTATTCCACCTCCAGGCATGAGGCCACCTGTTAGAGGACCCCCACCTGCTGATTCCGGTTTTACTAGTCATTCAGTTACAGGAGTACCTTTTCAGTCTCTTCTTATCATGTCCCATATCATCAGTTTGAGGCTTGCCTTATGGAGCAGCGATTCCTTCAGGGTCAGATTCAGGAGTTACTACATATCATGCGTACCAGAGAGGTTGGGAGTGGTGAGAGGCGACTCAGAGAGAGGCTACAGGCGTTTCGTAGGACAGCTGCAGTGAGGATTGCTGAGGCTACACATGAGGACATCACCCCTGACTTCCTAGTGGAATGGGCTAAGTGGGTTCTAGAGGAGCTTGAGGAGATTGGAGGTCCAGACTTGCCATGAGTTAGAGACTCAGAGGTGGAGATGCGGAGCAGTGTTGTATGGTTATATAGCATGTACAGTAGTGTGTAGTGTGTATCAGTAGACTTTTGAGTTGTATTTATAGACTAGCTATGTTGACTAGTGAGTAGGTTATTGTACCCTTTTTGCTTTTACTTTCGAAGCGTCTTTACGCTTGTACTACCCTAAAACTTTTGATGTATATATATCAGTACCTTTTTCCTTTCCAGCACTGTCATTTATTTTATTGCACCTGTTTTACCTTACCTTATTTATTGCACCAGTTATACCCTGTGATGCCATGTACCCTGTTTTCCATAACTGTTTATATTCTGTAAAGAAGCATGCAATTTATTTAATTACCACTATTTTCAAAAAGAGATATTCCTGTTTTAAAAAATTTTCTTTTATGCAAATATTTGATTTAAAAGCTAAATAAATTGATTGATTCTTTACAGAAAATGCCTCCCAAAAGAAATACCCACACCAACACCCGAAATGAAGAAACCAACAACAACAACAATCAAGATGATACAAACCCGAATGTGAACCCAGGACTATGGACCCAGCAATAGCCCAGATTCTTCAAATCTTGGCCCAACAAACAGTTCACCTAGCATAACAACAACAAAGACAGACCAATCCCCAGGTAACTTTCAAAACTTTTCAGGCAATAAACCCACCAGAATTCAAGGGTTCCTTAGAGCCAATTGAAGCAAATGTTTGGTTAAAGGAAATAGAGAAGGCATTTGCCTTAGTGAAAGTAAAGGAAGAACAGAAGGTTGAGTTTGCAAGTTACTATCTGAAGAATGAAGCCACCTATTGGTGGGAGATGGTGAAGACATTGGAAGGTACGGATGTTATTACTTGGGAAAGGTTCAAGGAATTGTTTCTAGAAAAGTATTTCCCTCAGTTTGTTCAGGATCAAATGGAGCTGAAGTTTTTAGAGTTAAAGCAAGGGAATATGTCGGTAACAGATTATGAGGGGAAGTTTGAGGAATTGTCAAGGTATGTGCCGTCGTATGTTGATACTGATAGAAAGAAAGCTAAGAGATTCCTGCAAGGCTTGAAGCCATGGATCAGAGAGAAGGTAGCTATTTTTGAATTGGATACCTATGCCGGGGTTGTACAGAAGGCTATGATCGCAGAGACAGAGAGTGAGATGTTCCAGAAAGATAAGGAAAGCAAGAAAAGGAAAGTTGAGGGAAGTGAGGGTCAGTCACAAACAGGGAAGTTTCCAAATTTTAAGAAGGGCAAGTTTCAGCCAGGGAGAAATTTAATTTCAGGAGACAAAATGCAGGAGACGGAGGCCAGGGCAATCGTCCAGCTAATGTGAATCAGCCGAATCAGTTGAGATTAACTTTTCCAGATTGTCAAGTTTGTGGAAAGAAGCATGGAGGAGTTTGTAACAAGTTGAATGTGGTATGTTTTAAATGCAACCAGAAAGGGCACTATTCAAGGGAGTGCCGAAATCAGCCAGCAAATAAGGATCAACCTATCCGGAATCCAGCAGTGAAGGTTCCAGTCATTGGATTTACATGCTTTAAATGTGGGAAGCCAGGACATATGGCCAGGGATTGCAAGACACCAGCCCCAGTCAGTAATGCATTGAGGATTATGGGATCTACCCCAACAGTGAATGAGACTTCAAGGGCTAGAGTTTTTGACATGTCGGTGAAGGATGCGATCCAGGATACGGATGTTGTGGCAGGTACACTTAATGTGAATTCTTTATGTGCCAAAGTGTTAATAGACTCGGGAGCAACTCGATCGTTTGTTTCACAAGATTTTGTTAGTAAATTAAACTGTCCAGTTGAGTGCTTAAATGAAATAATGAATGTGGAATTAGCAAATTAAGAACGTGTAACTGTAAACCAAGTTTGTGGAAATTGTGAGATTGAGATTTCTGGTAGTAAGTTTTGTGTAGATTTGATACCATTTAAGTTAGGAGAATTTGATGTGATATTAGGGATGGATTGGTTATCTAAGCATGATGCTCAGATAGATTGTCGAAATAAGAAAGTAATGGTGAAAATGCCAGACGAAAGAATAATAACGTTCAAAGGTCAGAAACAAATAAAAAAATTCTTAACAATGATTCAAGCCAAGAAGTTACTACAACAAGGATGTGAGCATTTCGTAGCATATGTAATCGATAGAAGTCAGGAGCCAGCAAAACTTGAAGATATTCCAATAGTGAATGAATTTCCAGACGTATTTCCCGACGAGTTACCATAACTTCCTCCAGATAGAGAAATTGAATTTGCGATCGACTTAGAACCTGGAACAGAACCGGTGTCCAAAGCCCCGTACAGAATGGCGCCTGTTGAGATGAAAGAGCTAGCAAGGCAATTGCAAGAATTGTTAGAGAAAGGAGTAATTAGACCCAGCGTATCCCCGTGGGGAGCCCCGATATTATTTGTCAAAAAGAAAGATGGAAGCATGAGACTGTGCATTGACTATAGGGAGCTCAACAAGCTGACAATCAAGAACAAGGATCCGTTACCCAGAATCGATGATCTGTTTGACCAATTGAAGGGAGTCAAGTACTTCTCCAAAATTGATTTAAGATCGGGATATCATCAACTAAAGATCAAGCCAGAAGATATACCAAAGACAGCTTTCAGAACAAGGTATGGGCATTATGAATTTCTAGTGATGTCTTTTGGATTGACCAATGCCCCAGCAGCGTTTATGGACCTGATGAACAGAATTTTTAAGGAGTATTTAGATAAATTTGTTATTGTGTTTATAGACGATATTTTAATCTATTCCAAAATGGAAGAGGATCATGCGGAATATGTGAGAACGGCTTTGGAGATTTTAAGGAAAAAGAAGTTATATGCTAAACTGTCGAAGTGTGAGTTTTGGCTACAGGAAGTTCAGTTCTTAGGACACATAGTCAGTAACGAAGGGATCAAAGTGGACCCGGCAAAGATCGAAGTAATTACGAATTGGGAGAGACCGAGAACACCCACTGAGGTAAGAAGTTTCCTAGGATTGGCGGGATATTATCGTCGATTTGTTCAGAATTTCTCAAGGATTGCCACATCATTAACAAAGCTTACATGAAAGAATGAAAAGTTTATATGGAACGACAAGTGCGAAGAAAGTTTTCAGGAGTTAAAGCGAAGATTAATCACGGCACCTGTTTTGTCACTTCCAGACGATCAAGGGAATTTCGTAATTTATAGCGATGCTTCTCATAAAGGATTAGGATGTGTTCTTATGCAGCACGACAGGGTGATTGCTTATGTGTCAAGGCAATTGAAACCACACGAACAGAAATATCCTACTCATGACTTGGAGCTAGCAGCTATAGTTTTTGCTTTGAAGATTTGGAGACATTATTTGTATGGAGAAAAGTGTGAGATTTTCACGGATCACAAAAGTTTGAAATATATATTTACCCAGAAGGAACTTAATATGAGGCAAAGGAGATGGTTAGAATTGATCAAGGATTATGATTGCTCGATTAATTATCATCCCGGTAAGGCGAATGTTGTAGCAGATGCGTTAAGTCGGAAGGAAAGGTTAAATGTGTTATCTGTACCTAAAGAAATATATAAAGAATTTCAGAAATTAGAATTGGAGGTTAGAATTTGCAAGCCTGAGGAAGCAAAAGTGTACAGTATGATTTTCCAACCGGAGTTATTGGAGAAAATAAAGAAATGCCAGAAAGAGGTAATGGATCAAGATATAAATAGTTTGGTAGGTGAGGAATTATGCACGCAACAAGATGATCAAGGTATTCTTAGGTTTTCTTCAAGAGTTTGGATTCCACCAGTGACGGAGTTAAAGAATGAAATTTTACAAGAGGCACATAGTTCAAGATATTCCATCCATCCAGGGAGTACCAAAATGTACAGAGATTTAAAGAAGAATTATTGGTGGCCAAATATGAAGAGGGAAATTGCGGAATGGGTTAGCAAATGTTATACCTGTCAGAGAGTTAAAGCAGAGCATCAGAGACCAAGGACAAGGGCTAATCATGATGCCATTTGGGTTATAGTGGATAGACTTACCAAGTCAGCTCATTTTCTGCCTATAAATGAAAGATTTTCGCTCGAAAAGTTAGTCCATATGTACCTAAAAGAAATTGTAGTTCGTCATGGAGTTCCAGTGTCTATCGTATCTGATCGAGATCCAAGGTTTAATTCAAGATTTTGGAAGAGTTTTCAAGAATGTTTGGGAACAAAATTGAATATGAGTACGGCCTATCACCCGCAGACGGACGGCCAAAGTGAAAGAACAATCCAGACAATCGAGGACATGCTACGTGTTTGTGCTATTGATTTCAAAGGAAGTTGGGACGAGCATTTACCCCTGGTAGAATTTGCTTATAACAACAGTTATCACGCTAGCATTGGGATGCCACCTTATGAAGCCCTTTATGGACGCAAATGTAGATCTCCATTATATTGGAACGAAGTAGGAGAACGCAAAATACTCGGACCTGAATTGGTGCAACAGACAAAGGAAGTTGTTGAAATTATCCAGAAGAGATTAATAGCCGCACAAAATCGTCAGAGGAGATATGCAGACCAGTCAAGGAAAGACATGGAATTTGAAGAAGGGAGCTTGGTATTATTGAAAGTATCACCGTGGAAAGGACTAACGAGGTTTGGGAAGAAAGGGAAGCTAAGCCCAAGATATGTCGGACCTTTTGAGATCCTAAAGAGCGTCTGCAAAGTCGCTTACAAATTGGCATTACCTCCGCACATGGGGCACATTCATAATGTTTTTCATGTATCGATGCTCAAGAAATATAATCCAGACTCCAGGCATGTAATAGAATATGAGCCAATAGAGCTTCAGGCAGATTTATCATATGTAGAGAATCCAATAGAGATTTTAGAGGAAAGAGAGAAAGTATTGAGGAATAAAGTGATAAAGTTAGTAAGAGTATTATGGAGAAACCCAAAGGTTGAAGAGTCAACCTGGGAGTTAGAAAGTGATATGAGAGAAAAGTATCCTCATTTGTTTTCTTAGGAGATTCTGAGGACAGAATCCTTTTAAGGGGGGAAGGATGTAATATCCGGGATATAACGTGTAATTATTTTTACTATTAAATAATTAATATGTGTGTTCAGTATCTATTCTGTGAGTTAATTGTTAAGTGATATATGTACTTGAATATTCAAAAATAATATTAATTGGGTATTTTAATTTTCATATGTCCAAAATAAAATATAGATAATTGTCATATCTTCCTAATTATTTTTATCTTGATTTATAGATTTATAAGAATCATATGAAATTTTTAAAATCTTTTTCCGGGTAATTAAAATTTATTTTATAAAAACGGGAACCAACCGACGTCAACCGTTGTTACATTTTTGGAACCCGAAACTCTTCCAAGAACTCTTTCCTAACCTAATTGTAATATTCCGAGCATTTTCCATGTTTCGACTTTTTCGATCCGGCGTACGGTTTGTCCTGCGCGGGTCCCGGCACAACATTTTCGATACAATATTCGTTTCGGTAAATTAATAAAACCCATACTTTCGATAAACGGGAGTTTTTTTTATTAAACTATCCCAATTATCACTTCGTAGTACGTGTAACTGGGTGCTGAGACCAAGACCGCAGTACAAGCTGTACTGATTCGGATAATTATCCCGAAAACCGATACCGTTTGGATCAGTTTTTATAAATAAACGTACCATTTTATATCCGGAATGATCCAACGGGATACTAATTTTCCGTAATTATAAATAGCCTTTTACCGTATTTTATTTCGTATAAAAATCATTTGCAGACAGATAATTATATAATTTTACAGAGAAAAATCTTATATTCATAAACTGTTCTAAGAATCAAACAGCAAAACGAAGGCGTTACCGATCTCTGTTTTCAAAGCTTGAGTAACCAAAATGAAGGATTTGAGGTGTTCTATCAGATTCTGAGCTTTGTTTCACTGCAGAATCAAAGGTTTAATTTCTAAAAATTTATTTATTTTCGAATTTATTTTATTAAAAATATGAATTTTTGTTCGGATGATTGTTTGTATGATTTGATGATTGCATGTTGTAGAGCTTGTTTTCCTGATGATTTTCATATGTCATACGTCTGATTTGGAGTTCAATAACATGTTCAAATTTGAGTTTGATTTTCGAATTTTAAAATTAGGGTTTATAACCCGTATGAATGTTCTTAATTGAAATTTGGGGGTTTCTTATTCTGTGATAGATTGATGTTGTGTTATAGTGGGTTGTGTTCTTTGTGAAATTAGCAATCCAGTCGTATAAGTTTCATGAACCAACGAGGTCTGTAGAGAAGGGAGTTGTGTTTTGAATATTTTCGATGTTCGCCGGAAACCGGCGATGTTCTTGGCCAATTTCCGGCCAAAACATGAATGATTATAATGATTTGATTGCATGAATATGTTCCTGGTGAGGTGTAGTTGTGATCTGGACAGTTTGGTGGCCTGAGGTGGCCGGAATCGTGTTCTCCAGCCACACTCCGGCGAAGTCGACAGCGGGGTTGGTAAAATTGCAAACAGGCCCCTGTAGTTTTAAAAACGATGCAGTTAGGTCCCTGAAGTTTCCAGACTTTGCAAAAATAGGATTCCTGTTTCAAAAATGTTTAAAAATCATATTTCCTATTTATTTTTATTATAAAAATTCATTTTTTAATCTCTGAAAATTCTAAAATTATTATTTTAATTCCGAAAATTATTTTTAATTCACAAATAAATCTGAATTAATTAGTTAATTAATTTCAGTTAATTTTTAATTGATTAATTAGTCAATTAATTCGAAAATTAATTGATTAATTGATTTAATTAATTATTAATTGATTTTTAATTAATTATTTAATTAGATTTAATTATTAAAAATGTTTTAAAATTCTGAAAAATAGTTTCAAGCTCTAAATATTATTCTAAATTATTTTCAACGCTCGATAATTATTCTAAAATTATTTCGGAGCCAGAATTGGCCAACCGAACCCTGTTTATTAACCCGAAATTGATCCAACGACCCGTTTTAATTCCGAAAAATGTTTTAAAAATTATTTTAAATACCCGAAAGCACATTTATGACCCGAGACTTCTTTACAAATGATATGTCATTGATTACGTGATGTATTATGTGTTATACGTGACCTGTTGTTTGACTATCGGTCTATATATTCGGTGTTTACTTCGTTATTGCATAGATTTCAATCCGTTAATCGGATTGGGTAAAACGAAGGGTAGATAGAAGTGTGTGTTGAATAGAACTCTATGAGTTGATGATTGATAGATGCTTATGATATGTGAGCAGAAAAGACAAGACGTAGGAAAGGAAAACAGATAGTTGAAAAGTAAGACAGTTGTGATTGGAAGTCAGTGCAGAGTAGTAAGCTAATACAAGGCAAGTGTTCTGAACTTTCTCGAGATATTGTAATTCTTGATAGTCTTGTTGACATTGCAAGTGCTTTGAAGCACGGAAACCTAAACCCTAATTTCAGTTATTGTTCTTGAGCTATGAACCATATTCTTTCTAAGCCATTGATTATTGTAAACCCAAACTCGAACCTCAAGTATACGATACTATTCCATAAATACATGCAAACAAAATCCCAAACACTGAACTGAATTACTTGTACATTCAACCATTGTATCCTATGCTTTGAGAGCCCAAATCTTTGAAATCCTGAAATATTGATTCTTTTGTTATCCAATTCTTTCATTACCCAGTGTTCAAGCTTTTAAACTACTTTATTGATCCTGACAAAGATTGAAAACCTTTCATTATTAAACACTCATTGTTATTAATGATTTTGGTTATTGTTTATTATTGCATATTCTGTTATTATGTTAGAATTGGAGTGTTTTTATAAAATTGTGGACCAGATTCGTGGTCAGACCATATAATGGTCAAGTTAGGCCAATGTGTGCCTTGGATCCAGTAGTTAGAGCAATGTTGTGTGCCTTGCTCGGGGTTAGTGCGTGACTGATCAGCAGCCTAACCTTGGTTTTTAAATTAAAAGTATAATATCCAATTCTAAATCATAATCCAATGTTCACTTGATATCATAATCATAGTCACCTGATGATCATTATTCTCAGTTTTGTCATTGTGACTTGCTGAGCTAGTTAGCTCATTTGTGCGATGTTGTTTATATTCTTTCCAGTTAAAAAGGAACCAGTTGGTAGCGAGGATCCCCAGTCCAGCGCGAGAGCTAGAGGTTCAGGTTGAGGAAGCTGAGCTAGTAGGCTTCTTTTGGGATAATTTAAGTTTGTAAAAGTTTGTAATAATGTTTGATACTCAGTGTGAGTTTGAAATAGTTGGGATTTGAACGGTTTGTAATATATTAGTGTGTTTGGCTTGTGTGCATACTTTAACCTGTTGCGGTCCGTGGTGGTTGATAAGTAGGGTCACTGCATATATTATTATTATCTTTATTATTGTCATAAGCAGGTTATAATTAAGGTGTGTGTGTGGACCCCAAACTTCTGACCCGGGTTTGGAGGGCGCCACATCTTTGATGTTCACCCCTTCCCTCTCCTGACTTTCTCCTTCACACTCCCCTCTTTTGCTTTTGTGGATTTTTCAACTGGCATCTTTTGAGAGATACCAGAGGGGGTTTTCTTTGATTTAGATTTGGAAATAGTAGTAGGTTTGGAAGCTTTGGTAGGCATTACAGGAAAGTAGAATATTGGCACATCCTTGTAATGATTGGCCCTGTTCAAATCTGCAATGAGTCTTCTCTCTTGAACCCAACAATCCAGTTTATTGTTAGGGTTCTCTAGCACAATCTCTTCACAAAGGTGGTTAGCCAATAACATGAGAAATCTAGCATAATACACATTCTTGCCTCTTTTATTTAACTCTCCTAATTTGAAACCTAATTCAAACAAGACAAGGTCACTGAAATTATAAAATTTATCTGTAACTAGCATGTATAGCATGTTAAGCATGGAAATATTCACTGAATCAAAATTACTGATTTTTCCAGAGAAACCCTTAGTAACTACATCACACAAGAAACTCCACTCCTTCCTAAGACCCATTCTTCTAATATCACTCAGTTTAGAAGTAGGAAGTGCATAGTGCATGGAATTAAGCATATTTATGATATCAGTGTCATTGTGTGGTGAAGTTACATTGTTATCAGGTATTTTGAAACATGCTTTTATCACATCACTATTGATACAGAATTCTTTACCTTTGATGGTTAGAGTGATGGTCTTATCTGTAGAGCTGTAGGTAGCAGTGGTCCACATCTCTTCAATAACTTCACAGAAGATTGTGGGTGATTCCAGCATGGCATAATTTAGCTTGCAATTCTTCATAAAGTCCATCATCTTGTGATAGTCCTCCGATTGCTGAAAACCCTTGTTGACTAACGCAGTAAAGTTGTTATTCTCATAAATGAACCCAGTTTATGACATAATCTTTACTATAGGTGCCATTGTTAGAGAACGAAAGCTTGAAGAGAAGGAGAGTAAGTGCTTGAGAGAGAATGAAATTAGAGTAGTTGAATTGAGAATGATAAAAGAAAACAATTGCAATGAAATAAGCTTTTATACTATCTCAAAAATAACTGATAAAAAATAATAAAGTAAAGTAAATTAACCAATAGAATAATGTAAAAATAAACTGTAAAAATTCAACCCATTGTCCGTCGTGTAATGCTTACAAACTGTAAGTATACTCGATGGATAATATACAGGGAATTAACGGCTGAGATTAAGACAATTCGACGGATGAGGATAAACTGTTATCCGTTGAGACATAAAATATTCCAGAAAAGAAATTGATTTTTATTAGCAAATTGTATATCGACGGATGACCAAACTCGATAGATAAGGGTCATCCGTCGATGAATAAGGGTCATCCGTCGAGGTGTAAATTTTGACTTAGCCAAAATTTCATCCAAGACTGAATAATCAATTAAATTTCTGGCTGCTTATCAACTGGCAAAATAACTCAGATAGATTTAAGAGTAATTAAGCATACCTAACTCACTTACCAGCCTTGAAAAGGTGGATTCATCCAGTGGCTTAATAAAGATATTGTAACACCCCCAAATCCGGGGTCGGGGATCCGCGTTGTCACGATTTCCATTTCCCTTAATAATACTTAATCTTAATTATCAACCAACTACTGCGTACTGTGACCCCATAATATACACATACACACCACAAGTTATAGTCTCAGAGATGAATACAAAAATAACACAAGTCATTCTATTCCATAATTATATGCCAATACACCTTAAAAGGGTTTCTGAATAAATTTACATTTCTTTGCCATTATTACAATTCATAAATATACATAAATCTGATTCATCAATAGTTAAAAACCTAGCCTATTGGTAGCTCCTACCTCAGCTACGGCGGCATCAACGCTTCCAGAAAACCGCGGAACATTTTCTAACCGCTTGCGAATTGGAAGCTTGGTCCTGTTCATCTTGTCTATCTGATGTTGTGTGATGAAAGAAGAAAGCAAGGGTGAGCAACAAGCCCACCAAAATAATACGTATAGTGATTTACAATATATGAGCATTCTCATAGTACTCATGAAAGTCTTGGTCAAGAAGAAATGAACCAAGTTTGATATCTTACCGCGACCAAGTCACAAAATGTTCAGTATATATGTACATATATACTTTTCACAATCTTTGAAATCCTCTGACATGTATAATATACACAGAGTTCCCGTTTATAACTGTATAAAATATCGTTGCAAGGTGATCTCATATATCTAACCTTGTCTCAACGTTTTTCCGAAAATCTTTGACATGCACAAGATAATCATTTACTAGATATAAGTTTAAAAGATGAAGTTACAAGATACTCCAATATACTTATATCCGAATACAACTTGAACTACCTCCGTTCAAGTTATAATCAGTTTCAAAAGTTCATCACCCAGATGAGACTACAAGATAAGACTTGAATAGATTCAATTCTTGAAATATCATTATAAATAATGAAGTTACGAGATACTTCATTAAGTCCCGATATATATATACACCTATATATATACATTTCATACACTCCTTGAAAACCTCTGTTATGAAAATTATAAACAGAGTTGCAATATCCAATGAATTTTGGAAAGGAGAAAATCTTGGCATAAACCTGATATATTGCTGATCAGGCAAAGATACCAATAAGTAACCTTTTCTACTAGTAGATGGATGAATCCCCCACCACTCATCACCCTGGCCACATAAGGACCTTGTGCTGGACCGCCACCCGGCCTCTTACGCGTTGATGGACTGCCACCCAGCCACTTACACTTTGATAGACCGTACCCCGGCCTGTCGCTTATGCCGACTCAATTAGAGGGACTTACTTCCCGAACGTTGGGCAAGTAATCAAATTGTTTTCTCAAAACAGCAACCATGTTGCGAATGTAAAATACACCACAGAGCCGGATCCCTCAGATTTTGAGCGAGTATTTAAATCCCCTTCGAAAGGAGGATCTTAAATATAAAAATGAGTTTTGGGGTCCACTCTAACTTTAAAAATCATTTTGAAGACTCGAAAACATTTTTAAGAATGTTTGGAGTACTGCTGATTTATTAAAATAAATCAGTCCCGATATATTAGAAATATCTGAATATTATGATTTAAATAATATTCTCATAAAGATAATCCTTATAAAAATATTCGAAGTAGAAGTTTTAAAATTCATACTTGAAATGGATATTAAATAACCAAAAATATATTTATATGAAAGTACTATCTTCATTTGATTAATCGAAAATAAGTTTGATTATCGAAACATTATTCTTTAATAAAATAAAGAATATTATTAAATAATAAGCGGAGTCATAATACCTCGAATGAATATTATAAATAATATTCATTAAATAAAATAAACGGAGTCATACATCCTCAAATGAATATTCAAATAATAATCATTAAATAGAATAAACAGAGTCATAAGTCCTCGAATGAATATTCAAATAATATTCATTAAATAAAATAAAGTTATCGAATAAACCTTATTCGATCAATAGTTTTGAAAACTATATCCATATATATATATATATATATATATATATATAATTATATATATATATATAATATACTCGGGAACATCGGCTCCCGGTTTAGAAATATGTTCACCTTTGGGTCCCCTATACTAAGGGTATACGCAACTACTGCTTATCTCTAGCATAGGTATTACGCAACTATAAGCATTGAAATCAACAGATAGATAACCAGATTACGAAATAGACATGCATATATACCATATCAGCATGCTCCAATATATCGCAAAATTTGCTAATAACAATCATGCACTTATCACAAGATAATGCATATACATATATTTACATCACAACAACAGTATAACGGGTAGAAAACTTGCCTGAGTGCTCCCGGATAGACTTAAGCTTAGAGTGGGTCCGATAACCTATGAACAACAACATAAGTCAGAATTAAACCCCGGTCGCTTAAGAAACTAGACTTTAACCATTTAGAGTCCTAACGTTCGCTTTCGCGCTTAACGATTTACATAAGTCGCTCGAGTACCCTCGGCTCCACCATTTTTAATAAATTAGCCATTAAGAATTTTAAAGTGATTCTTTCGCGAGTACCTTACCAACTGCCTAATCCACTTAACATAATTGTTTCATACCCCAATTAGTCATTTAAAGTCCTTAACCAAGGTTTCAAAGTAAGGCGAGGGGTAATGGTTCGGTCGCGAAATGTCGTTACTTAAAACGGCCGTTTCTCCTAAACCGTACATCGGAATCAAACGAACCACATATCAAAACAAAGCTCGTAACATGAACTATCTAATCATGGCAATGGTCAAAACCTAGCAGGGATTTCTCGGGTCCTAATGTTAAGAACAAAACAGCCTAAAGTAAATCGGACATTACGACGCCTATGTTTACGCGATTTCCCAAATTTAAAGCACTCCAATTCAACCCACAATCAATCCACAATCACAACCCAATCAAAACTCCATCCATACTACATCATAACAGCCCCAACAACTCAACATCAACAATTTATACTTATTCTTAAACTTGAATTTAACTACACTTAAGTTCATTAATCAACAATCCAAGAACTACCACTCCAAAAACTTCACAAAATCAACTAATCTCTACATTTACAACTAGCAAACCTCTCATGAATTACAACAAAAAAACTAAATCTAATTACTCAAATAAAGTTAGGGTTCGGAGGGGTTATACCTTCCTTGGAGAGTGGAGAATCAAGAGAATGGCTTGGAATCACCCTTAAAGTCCTTATCCAAGCTTAATCTAAACAAAACTTCAAGTACAAAAATTTAGTTCTTGAAAAAAACTATTCACCATATTCTTTCATGATTTTTAGGAAGAGATTGTGAATGATTTAGGAGCTCAAACTTATAGGATATCCATAACTATGCATAAGGAGTCTTGGATAATTACCTTGTGATTTAACCAAGCTTGGAACTATGATTTTGACTTTCTTGCTTTGGAAAAGAAGAAGAAGCCGAGAGCAAAGTGAAGAAAATGAAATGATCTTTGTGTTTTGGGTGAAATGATTGTTGGTTGGTTATTTTTAGCTTGATTTTGGTTAATTACCTTTTTAACCATGAACTTTGTGTGGTTTTAAATCAACCACACCTCCTTCCCCCTTATGTCATGCTTATGTCACCTTTCCTTTGTCATCTTGTTGGTTTGATGACATCATCATCCCTAATCTCATTGATTAACTCTTAATTGCTTGCCTAATGACCGCTGATCTGTTATACGGTTCGCTTAACTTTCGTTTTCGTTTATCGTTTGAGGGATCATACCCGGGATCTTATTACTTAGGTTTCCTTAACCTTTCTCAATACATTATTTTCCTTTTTATGATCCTCTCTTATAATCCTTGAATTTAAATCCTTTTTATTCTGTTACCTTATACTTAATTCTTTCTGTATCTGGTAGATTTCTGGGAAAAATCAAAATGTTCGGATTTGGATTCTGACGATCTTTACATACACTTATATACCACATAGAGTACTAATAATATCCCAGAAGATCAATAAAAGAACCCCTACATAGTGTGGCATGAAAAGTTTTCTTATTCAGCAAAACACTATTCATAAGGGTTTCAAAAATTCCAAAAATTGGGGTTATTACAGTCTCCCCTCCTTAAAAGGATTCCGTCCCGGAATCAGATAGAAAATGAGTAGGGATACTTTCTTAGCATTGCACTTTCTAACTCTTACATAATTTTCCCACATTGTGGTTCTACCATCAAACTCTGACTAGTTTGATAACTCTTCTCCTAAGCATTTGTCCATTTTTGATCTCTAACCCTTCCTGGTTGCTCCATGTAGGTTACGTCTGGTTGCATGTCTATGCACTCATATGCCCCTATTTGTCTGGCATCCGAATTACACTTCCTTAACATTGATATGTGGAACACATTATGAACTTACTACATGTTCGGGGGTAGGGCTAGCTCATATGCTAACTTCCCAATACGTCTTAATACCTCAAAGGGTCCAACAATTCGTAGGCTTAGCCCTTTCTTTTTGAACCTCATCAATCCTTTCCAAGGGATACCTTTAGCATTACTAGGTCCCCTATTTCCTATTCTTTGTCCTTTCGTGTCAAATTAACATATTTCTCATGTCCATCTTGGGCTACTACCAGCCGTCCTCTGATTAGATCTATCATATCCTTGGTCCTTTGGACCACTGCTGGTCCGAGCATCTTGCGCTCTACAACTTCATCCTAACATAAGGGAGATCGACATTGTCTTCCCTCCAGGATCTCATAAGTCGACATCTCGATACCTGATATAAGATCTATTATCGTGAGAAAACTCAATCCGCGTGAAGTGATCATTCCAAATTCTCTCAAGTCTATTGCACAGACTCTCATTATAGCTTTTAGCATTAGAGCTTTTGCTTCTCAATACCCATTCTTTTCCAGTTCATAATCGCTACTACCTTCCGTTCCTAATATTATACTGGTTATACTTTTGCTCGTTAGCGTTCTATAACCTTTTAATAACCACGTCAACCTTAGTATCACTAACGCGTTAGAATCGGAATACCATCGTACTGATACTACTTCCTTTAGCTGCTTCCATCTTCGAAAGCTTGATCCATCATATAGAAGTAAAGGAATTTGTTGAGAGATCACTATGATCATGAATACTTGTTCTATTGCATAGTTAGTACAGAAGGTGGCCAGCCTTTAGCACTTGACAAGCAATTAAACGATATGTGGTATCCTACTAGGCTTCTATCACACAGATAGATATTCATTCGGCAATACCTCCCCTTCTAGAAGGGTTGTTCTTCTCAGCTTACATGAAATGAAAAGAAGAGAAAAGAATGAACTGAAGAGAATTGTATATATGTAAAAATTATTGCCATAAAATATCTGGCTTGGAATCTACCTCTGAACTATAGAGGTTTGTCATAGGAGAACAAAACATATATGTATTTATATCAACATCAAGTATTATAGCATCGTATTTCACATGCCTAAATATTTTTGCTATTCCGTCCATCATTCTATGGACCCATGCTCTTCCTCGAGCTTAAACATAATCACCTTTGAAACTCCCTCGACATCGAAAATCGAATCTGGGATCTCATTCTAGACACCATCGTTACTAGAATTCTATGCTTGCATCGCAACCTTCCTCGTATAGTAATACGACTCTCTATTGATAAGAAGGAATAAATATTCAATAGGCAGATAATCTACTTAACCAGTCTATTTAACGATAACTTATACATCACCACAACCCGATTAGTGGTACCCAATCTCAACATCCATTACACTACAACTCACACGGTTGTAATCGACTCATTATTCAAAGTATCGTTGCTGCATTACTATGGTCCACCACTGACCTACTGTCGTCATTCATTTTCCTTGGAATCTTAATAGCTAACCATACGGAGTCCATACCTGTCGTATCAAATTCTTCTAAGGAGTTAACATAATTACCATTCATAATTCATGAAGAACACTCCAGATCCTGACGTACTTTCATGACATGAAGCAGATAAAATTGCAGAAGAGTTTTAATCAAAGCAACGATAGCAGGTTAATACCATTCTTAATCATATGCCTTCAATAGAAGACTTAACTCAAAGGTTCGTCTAGTCCTTTTTATAACATGGTCCTGGCTTATCTCAAGATAGTGCCTTCTGAGATAGATAGTCCGCTCATGGCGATTACACGAATTAAACCTTTACCAACTACTATTACGGTTGGGTATTGCACAGTCATCAGAAGGAATGTCAATCTTCCAAACCATAATACAACCTTCACAGCTTTAATCATCATCACTGCATTCCTTTGGCACAAGCGCCTATAATTATCCTCTTACCTTTAAAGTGTCGGCCACCTTTTTGGCCTTTCCTGATAGTAAAATTTCCTTACAGTCAATGTCATTTTAACCACCTCCAAATAAATTTTCTACCTCATTTCAATCATTTCTTACGTGAAGATGTTTTCCTTAAAATCTGATGAGTAAAAAAAAATATATCACCATTTTTCCATAAGTTATTGCCTCAGTCTTTAGAGGTTAATCACTGCCACGACTGACTCTCAATCATACTTAGAACATCTTTTATCTTAGGTCCTAATTTCCCTGAACAATTTCGACCTTTACTGGTTCGATCCATACTTTCTCGTGGTTTAACACGTGCCCCACTTGGCATCATTATAATTACGTCATATTTCCTTTATCAATATTTCTATTCTTGAGAATTTTGAATATTACCTTTCTCCTTGTAAAACCTCTAAGGTTATCCTTGAATTGTTCCTCCTGTATTCCCTAGATACAGGGCATATCAAAATACCATTTACTAATACTAGAACCATTGTCTATGTACTTCTGAAAAATTTCTTTACTGATCTTTAAAGGTTGTTGTTACCTTGATCCTTTCTAATTCATACTTGTCAAAACTCATGTTGTCCCTATTAAGGGTGAAATGCCAACCTTTATGCATTCCCCTAGGATTCGTTTTAAGTTACCGATGTTCTATCCTTAATTCCACCTTTAAAAAGGTACATGCATCCTTCCATGGATAAATCAAGTCATATATCCCTGATGAGGGTGTCTTATTAAATCATTCCCACCTCGATAGTATATGCCTAATTTCACAATAACATATGTATACAAAATGAGGTCAATCAATATGGCCTCCAAAAGATAACAACGGTTATCCGCTTTTCTTGCCTAATTTGGTAACGATAACAAGGATGTCCTAGAAGATATTGGTCGTGTTCAACGTGAACTTCTTCTTAATAATTCCGTATTTACTTTTGTTATTTATTTCAACATTCATCTCAATATTGGGATATCTTTCATACCTGGCGTCTCCCTTTCTGGGTATCAAACCACCGGTCTTACACTTCACATTCTTGAAGGTCACTTCCTTCATCCAATTTTCCTTATTTCTTACTTTCTTGACTCCTCAGTCCATCCGCGTTTCCTTATTAATCAATCGATCTATCTCAAAGTTTTATCGAATACTGTCAACTTCAAGGGAATTAACTATACGTATCGCTTACGCCTTCAAACCTTGAATTTATCTCATGATCAGTCACCATCGCGCTGATGATGACACACTTCTCTATATTCATTGCAAGGGTTTCTTAGGGTTTCCCATACCTAACTCCCTTATCACTTCTCAACTCTATTTCCTTTATATCCCTTTATATTTCTACCTTTTTCAGTCTTTTATTTTCGTTTCCATTACAACCATTACATGAACTAACACAACATAAGCATTGATTTCAAACATCCCGTCATTCTAGATTCGTGTCCTCAGAACGAATTTTGACAACTTTTACAACTTAAATTCATAATTCATCATACTTGTCCGCTTTTGTTCTGGCTCTAAAGTTTTTTTTATACTACCTTCATAACCTTGTGAGTTACTTTCCCGAAAACAATTGACTGAACGTTAATCAGTTTATTCTAACCTCTGGCTCCGTGCCTTTCTTGGTCTTTCACCAGCGGGTGGCCTCTCTCTTAGGAGGGTAAGTGACAAAACAGTCTTTTGTGATTCGTAAATCATTTAGAATCTCAAATGATTCCTATATTTCCTTTAGCCAGGCTCTTTCCTCGACTGGGTTCGCTTGTTCCTTGGAACTCTGAGAGCTTAGTGACTTAAAGGTCCTGAAAGAATTTCCCACCGCAATGTCCCCTCAGGGTGGTGGTTGGGGATAATAGTCTAAATTCTCTTTAGACAGGTCCATGAATTGCCGTATAGGAGTACCGTCTCAGGTCTCCTTTCCTTACTCGACTTTTGGTTTCCTTAGTATGAAATGTTTCATCCTTCTCCCATACTTGGGGTTATCTTATACGTTAAAATCCTTGTTTTCCACTTCATTATGTTATGGGCTCCTTCTTTCTTAATGGCAACCTCCCTGACTATCACATTCGGGGTTTTCCCTTAATCTTATTCCTCGAGCTATGGATTTCATCTAAGATCCAGTCCTTACGCTCTTAAACGTTTGGAACCCAAATTCTGTAGGAATACCTCGTTATTCCATTATCATCTTTCTTGGTATTAATCTCTTCTCGAGTCATTGACTCTCTGCCTTCATTCATCACTTTTTCTTGGCACAATATGATCCTTTTCGATAATTCGGGTTGTATTGCAATCTCAAACAGCGTTTCGGTACCGGCTCCGGTTACCTTCACTTCTATTTCCATTTTCTCAAAATCTCTTATCAACTCTCCCAAAGACATTTTCATCTTGAGTCTCTCCTTTATACTAAGGGCATTAGCCACCATTTTGGCTTTCCCTGGATGATAAAGAATCTCCCAATCATAATTCTTGATTAGCTCTAACCGCCTCCTTCGGCGTATGCTGAGCTCTTTCTACGTGAAAATGCACTAGAGCACTTATGGCTTGTGTAAATCTCGCACTTCTCTCCATACAAGTAGTGCCTCCAATCTTTAGGGCAAAACTATTGCCACGAGCCCAAGCTCATGGGTGGGGATATCGAATTTTATATTCCCTTAATTGTCTTGACGCATACACAATTACCTTGATGTGCTGTATAAAAAGCACCTTAATTCCTTATGTGAAGCATCACTATAGATCATAAAATCTCCTTTTCCATCCGGCAATGCCATCATAGGGGCCGTCACCAATCATTGCTTAAGTTCTTAAAAGCTGTTCTCGCATTTCTCTGTCCATTCGAACTTCTCAGTCTTATGAGTAAGCCGCGTTAAAGGGGCTACTATCTTTTCAAACTTGAACGAACCTCTGGTAGTGACCGGCCAATCCTACCTCTGGTAGTCGCCCTAACCATGGTCATCAATTCCTCAGTGGTCCTTTATTCATTCTTGTCAGGATCCTTCACGGGATCCTTCTCAGCGATAATCCCTTCTAGGACAACATCCTCAACCGCTACATCCTCAATATGAACATCATCCGGTCCTGCGTTAGGACGCTCTATTGGATCCACAATCTGATCTCCAATAACTAATAAAACATCATCGCGTTGTTGCTCCTCAACCTCAGGGTTCGGAGTCCCGCTACCATATATGATAACGAACTATGCTTCTATCACGATATTTATAAGGGTTCCCATAAGGGTTCCCATAAGGGTTTTAATTGTCAGTACTACGTTAGGTAGCCCGACTATGAACTTGGAAAGAGTTCTTATTATATTAGTGAACTTATTATCTTAACGTCACATCATCTCTGAGGTTTATAACGCTTAGCTCTGATACCATTTCTGTAACACCCCCAAATCCGGGGTCGGGGATCCGCGTTGTCACGATTTCCATTTCCCTTAATAATACTTAATCTTAATAATCAACCAACTACTGCGTACTGTGACCCCATAATATACATATACACACCACGAGTTATAGTCTCAGAGATGAATACCAAAAATAACACAAGTCATTTTATTCCACAATTATATGCCAATACACCTTAAAAGGGTTTCTGAATAAATTTACATTTCTTTGCCATTATTACAATTCATAAATATACATAAATCTGGTTCATCAATAGTTGAAAACCTAGCCTATTGGTAGCTCCTACCTCAGCTACGGCGGCATCAACGCTTCCAGAAAACCGCGGAACATTTTCTAACCGCTTGCGAATTGGAAGCTTGGTCCTGTTCATCTTGTCTATCTGATGTTGTGTGATGAAAGAAGAAAGCAAGGGTGAGCAACAAGCCCACCAAAATAATACGTATAGTGATTTACAATATATGAGCATTCTCATAGTACTCATGAAAGCCTTGGTCAAGAAGAAATGAACCAAGTTTGATATCTTACCGTGACCAAGTCGCAAAATATTCAGTATATATGTACATATATACTTTTCACAATCTTTGAAATCCTCTGACATGTATAATATACACAGAGTTCCCGTTTATAACTGTATAAAATATCGTTGCAAGGTGATCTCATATATCTAACCTTGTCTCAACGTTTTTCCGAAAATCTTTGACATGCACAAGATAATCATTTACTAGATATAAGTTTAAAAGTTGAAGTTACAAGATACACCAATATACTTATATCCGAATACTACTTGAACTACCTCCGTTCAAGTTATAATCAGTTTCAAAAGTTCATCACCCAGATGAGACTACAAGATAAGACTTGAATAGATTCAATTCTTGAAATATCATTATAAATAATGAAGTTACGAGATACTTCATTAAGTCCCGATATATATATACACCTATATATATACATTTCATACACTCCTTGAAAACCTCTGTTATGAAAATTATAAACAGAGTTGCAATATCCAATGAATTTTGGAAAGGAGAAAACCTTGGCATAAACCTGATATCTTGTTGATCAGGCAAAGATACCAATAAGTAACCTTTTCTACTAGTAGATGGATGAATCCCCCACCGGTCATCATCCTGGCCACATAAGGACCTTGTGCTGGACCGCCACCCGGCCTCTTACGCGTTGATGGACTGCCACCCAGCCACTTACACTTTGATAGACCGTACCCCGGCCTGTCGCTTATGCCGACTCAATTAGAGGGACTTACTTCCCGAACGTTGGGCAAGTAATCAAATTGTTTTCTCAAAACAGCAATCACGTTGCGAATGTAAAATACACCACAGAGCCGGATCCCTCAGATTTTGAGCGAGTATTTAAATCCCCTTCGAAAGGAGGATCTTAAATATAAAAATGAGTTTTGGGGTCCACTCTAACTTTAAAAATCATTTTGAAGACTCGAAAATATTTTTAAGAATGTTTGGAGAACTGCTGATTTATTAAAATAAATCAGTCCCGATATATTAGAAATAACTGAATATTATTATTTAAATAATATTCTCATAAAGATAATCCTTATAAAAATATTCGAAGTAGAAGTTTTAAAACTCATACTTGAAATGGATATTAAATAACCAAAAATATACTTATATGAAAGTACTATCTTCATTTGAATAATCGAAAATAAATTTGATTATCGAAACATTATTCTTTAATAAAATAAAGAATATTATTAAATAATAAGCGGAGTCATAATACCTCGAATGAATATTATAAATAATATTCATTAAATAAAATAAACGGAGTCATACATCCTCAAATGAATATTCAAATAATAATCATTAAATAGAATAAACTGAGTCATAAGTCCTCGAATGAATATTCAAATAATATTCATTAAATAAAATAAAGTTATAGAATAAACCTTATTCGATCAATAGTTTTGAAAACTATATCGATATATATATATAATTATATATATATATAATATACTCGGGAACATCGGCTCCCGGTTTAGAAATATGTTCACCTTTGGGTCCCCTATACTAAGGGTATACGCAACTACTGCTTATCTCTAGCATAGGTATTACGTAACTATAAGCATTGAAATCAACAGATAGATAACCAGATTACGAAACAGACATGCATATATACCATATCAGCATGCTCCAATATATCGCAAAATTTGCTAATAACAATCATGCACTTATCACAAGATAATGCATATACATATATTTACATCACAACAACAGTATAACGGGTAGAAAACTTGCCTGAGTGCTCCCGGATAGACTTAAGCTTAGAGTGGGTCCGATAACCTATGAACAACAACATAAGTCGGAATTAAACCCCGGTCGCTTAAGAAACTAGACTTTAACCATTTAGAGTCCTAACGTTCGCTTTCGCGCTTAACGATTTACTTAAGTCGCTCGAGTACCCTCGGCTCCACCATTTTTAATAAATTAGCCATTAAGAATTTTAAAGTGATTCTTTCGTGAGTACCTTACCAACTGCCTAATCCACTTAACATAATTGTTTCATACCCCAATTAGTCATTTAAAGTCCTTAACCAAGGTTTCAAAGTAAGGCGAGGGGTAATGGTTCGGTCGCGAAACGTCGTTACTTAAAACGGTCGTTTCTCCTAAACCGTACATCGGAATCAAACGAACCACATATCAAAACAAAGCTCGTAACATGAACTATCTAATCAGGGCAATGGTCAAAACCTAGCAGGGATTTCTCGGGTACTAATGTTAAGAACAAAACAGCCTAAAGTAAATCGGACATTACGACGCCTATGTTTACGCGATTTCCCAAATTTAAAGCACTCCAATTCAACCCACAATCAATCCACAATCACAACCCAATCAAAAATCCATCAATACTACATCATAACAGCCCCAACAACTCAACATCAACAATTTATACTTATTCTTAAACTTGAATTTAACTACACTTAAGTTCATTAATCAACAATCCAAGAACTACCACTCCAAAAACTTCACAAAATCAACTAATCTCTACATTTACAACTAGCAAACCTCTCATGAATTATAACAAAAAAACTAAATATAATTACTCAAATAAAGTTAGGGTTTGGAGGGGTTATACCTTCCTTGGAGAGTGGAGAATCAAGAGAATGGCTTGGAATCACCCTTAAAGTCCTTATCCAAGCTTAATCTAAACAAAACTTCAAGAACAAAAATTTAGTTCTTGAAAAACACTATTCACCATCTTCTTCCATGATTTTTAGGAAGAGATTGTGAATGATTTAGGAGCTCAAACTTATAGGATATCCATAACTATGCATAAGGAGTCTTGGATAATTACCTTGTGATTTAACCAAGCTTGGAACTATGATTTTGACTTTCTTGCTTTGGAAAAGAAGAAGAAGCCGAGAGCAAAGTGAAGAAAATGAAATGATCTTTGTGTTTTGGGTGAAATGATTGTTGGTTGGTTGTTTTTAGCTTGATTTTGGTTAATTACCTTTTTAACCATGAACTTTGTGTGGTTTTAAATCAACCACACCTCCTTCCCCCTTATGTCATGCTTATGTCACCTTTCCTTTGTCATCTTGTTGGTTTGATGACATCATCATCCCTAATCTCATTGATTAACTCTTAATTGCTTGCCTAATGATCGCTGATCTGTTATACGGTTCGCTTAACTTTCGTTTTCGTTTATCGTTTGAGGGAATATACCCGGGATCTTATTACTTAGGTTTCCTTAACCTTTCTCAATACATTATTTTCCTTTTTATGATCCTCTCTTATAATCCTTGAATTTAAATCCTTTTTATTCTGTTACCTTATACTCAATTCTTTCTGTATCTGGTAGATTTCTGGGAAAAATCAAAATGTTCGGATTTGGATTCTGACGATCTTTACATACACTTATATACCACATAGAGTACTAATAATATCCCAGAAGATCAATAAAAGAACCCCTACATAGTGTGGCATGAAAAGTTTTCTTATTCAGCAAAACACTATTCATAAGGGTTTCAAAAATTCCAAAAATTAGGGTTATTACAGATATCTGCAAGTTGCTTCTCACTTGGAACAAAATAAAGCTCCACAGCACCAGTCATTACATGTTCCCTTATGAAATGGTACTTGATGTCTATGTGCTTTGTCCTTTAATGTTACACTGGATTTTCAGTGATGGCAATTGCACTTTTGTTATCACAGAAAATAGGAATCCTCTCAACTTGCAAACCATAGTCCAGCAATTGATTTCTCATCCATAAAATCTGTGCACAGCAACTTCCAGCAGCAATATATTCAGCTTTAGCTGTAGAAGTAGAAACTGAATTTTTCTTTTTACTGAACCAGGATATAAGCTTGTTTCCTAGAAATTGACAGGTTCCTGTTGTACTCTTTCTATCAATTCTACAACCTGCATAATCTGCATCTGAATAACCAGTTAGATCAAAACCAGAATCTCTAGGGTACCAAATGCCAAGGTTTGGTGTTCCCTTGAGATATCTGAAAATTCTCTTAATAGCTATTAAGTGAGATTCTCTAGGATCAGCCTGAAATCTAGTACATAAACAAGTAGCAAACATTATATCTAGCCTACTAGCTGTTAAGTACAGAAGTGAGCCAACCATGCCCCTATAACTTGAAATATCCACAGACTTTTCAGTAGTGTTTAATTCAAGCTTAGTTGTTGTGGCCATGGGAGTTTTTGCAGATGTGCAATCCATTAGATCAAACTTCTTTAAAAGATCAAAAATATATTTAGTTTGACTAATGAATATTCCATCACTAACTTGCTTAACTTGTAAACCAAGAAAGTAAGTTAGTTCTCCCATCATACTCATTTCATACTTACTTTGCATCAATTTGGCAAACTTTTTGCAAAGTTTCTCATCTGTAGAGCCAAAAATAATATCATCTACATAAATTTGAACAAGTATACTAGAGCCATTAACATTCCTGAAAAAATAAAGTTTTATCTACAGTACCTCTTGTGAAGTGATTTTCCAAAAGGAACTTTGATAAAGTGTCATACCAGGCTCTAGGTGCTTGCTTCAGTCCATAAAGTGCTTTCAAAAGATAATAGACATATTCTGGAAAATTTAGATCTTCAAAACCAGGAGGTTGACTGACATACACTTCTTCCTCCAAATCTCCATTCAGAAAGGCACTTTTGACATCCATTTGATAGACTTTGAAATTGGCATGGGCTGCATAGGCTAAGAAGATTCTGATGGCTATAAGTCTTGCAACGGGAGCAAATGTTTCATCAAAATCTATTCCTTCTTGCTAACAATAGCCCTTACCAACCAATCTAGCTTTGTTCCTGACTACTATGCCATTTTCATCCATCTTCTGAATACCCACTTGGTGTCTATTGGATTCTTTCCTTTAGGCTTGGGTACCAGCTTTCATACATTATTCCTTTCAAATTGGTTTAGCTCCTCCTGCATAGCTAAAATCCAATCAGGATCCAACAAAGCTTCTTTTACCTTCTTTGGTTCTTCCTTGGAAAGAAAACTGCTGTATAGACATTCTTCCTGAGTTGCTCTTCTTGTTTGAACTCTAGAAGAAACATCACCGATTGGATTCACAAAATCCCATGCATAATCCCACTTTATTCACAAAATGATCTCATCATAGAATTCTTGAACTCAGTTTCATTGTCACTTCTGATTCTTCTTACTTTAAAGTCAAGATGATTATTGACTTGCCTTATATGATTGATGATGATTTCACTAGCCTCATCTTTAGACTTTAGGAAATATGTCCATAAAAACTTTGAGAAATCATCTACAATTACTAGGCAAAATCTTTTCCTTGAGATGGACAATACATTGACTGGTCCAAAAAAATCCTTGTGAAGCAGTTGCAAAGGCTCTTCAATTGTTGAATCAAATTTCTTCCTGAATGATGCTTTAATCTGCTTCCCTTTTTGGCAAGCATCACACAGTCCATCCTTTGAAAATTCCACTAGAGGAATGCCTCTTACCAGTTCTTTCTTTACCAGCTCATTCATGGTCTTGAAGTTTAAATGGGATAGCTTCTTGTGCCATAGCCAACTTTCATCTTGACTTGCTTTACTGAGAAGATAAGTTACAGATTCTTCATTAGGTGAGTTGAAATCAGCTAGATACATATTTTCTCTTCTCACACCAGTGAGAACCACTTTGTTGCTTCTTTTATTAGTAACAACACAGGCTTCTGAGTTGAAGGTTACTGAATTGCCTTTGTCACAAAGCTGGTTGATACTCAACAGATTATGTTTGAGACCATCCACTAAGGCAACCTCCTCAATGATGACATTGTCCTTTGAGATCAAGCCATATCCCACAGTATAACCCTTGCTGTCATCTCCAAAAGTAATACTTGGGCCAGCTCTCTCCTTGAACTCTGTGAGCAGGGTAGAATCACAAGTCATATGTCTTGAACAACCACTATCCAAGTACCAAAGATATTTTATGTTTCCCTGCACACATCAAAATTAAATCAAGTTGATTTTGCTACCCAAGTTTCCTTGGGTCCTGCCTTGTTAGCTTTCTTAATCTGTTTCTTAGGTCTTATCTCATTTGACTTAGGAATTTCAGATTCATCCTTAGTCATTTGGGTTGGACCTTTGAAACCATTCATTGCAACAGAATTATCATGCATATTATGACTAACAGGAAATGGCATGCTTGGTGTAAACATGTTATTCCAGTAAGGCATGCTAAATGGCATTTGTGGCATACTATATGCAGCATAATAAGGATTAGGTGCAAATGGCATATTAGCAAACTGTGCATTCATGTTCTGTGTAGGCACATCATTAAGAGGCATGGGAGGCATGGCATTCATGTTAGGAAATTGAGACTGAACAGACATGGGAGTAGGCATGGCAGATTTTCAATTAACAGATAAATGATTTACACTACCACACTTGACACAGATTTTTCTAGGAGCATATTTATCAGGTGTGTAGTTATTGTGTTTGTTAATCCCTACTTTACCATTTCTATTGTTTTTCCTTTTAGTCTCTGTTTTTACCTCAATTTTCTCAAGTCTGTCACTTAATTGTTTGACAGTCATGTGACCAACATTAGCCTTTTTCCCTTTCTTAACTTAACTTGACTCTCCTGAAACAAAGTTCTTGGAAACAGACCCATATTTCTCATTCAGCTTAACTAGTTTGGCTTTGCTAATGGGCTTGCTCACAGTCGACGGATGAGGATTTTCATCATTCGACGGATAACACTTTTTGTTATCCGACAGATAGTCCTCATCATCCGTCGAGTCTACATCTGTTAGCAGTCCATCTACCAAATTAGGTTCTAGTTTCACTTTGTTCTTTTTCCAGGCTTCATCACAGAAAGACTCAATTCCTTGAACTTTGGTGATTTGAGCATGGACATCCCTGGATTTTTTCCATGCTTTAATTACCTCTTGTTCACGCTCGAGCTGCTTCTTTAAAATCTCTTCCTTTTTCATGGACTCGTTTAATTCCTCCTTGGCAATCTTACACTCAATTCTTAATTTCTCAAAATCAATAAACTGAGACTCAAGCATATTATTCTTCTCACTTAAAAACAAATTGGTTTCTTTGATTTTAGCATTTTCTTTAGTAAGAGACTTAAGTGTAACACGCAAATGATATAATTATGTAGACATGTCATTTATGGCATCATTACACTCAGCTTTAGATAAATGTGCAAGGTTTATAGTAATTACCTGATTGCTTGAGGCACTTGTCTCTGTCTCATCAGACTTGGCCATTAGGGCTAGATTGACATAGCTGACATCTTCATCTTTATCCAGACCATTTGCTGCCCAGTCATTTTTTTGTGTAATAAAAGCCATTTCCTTTTGTTTGAGTAGATCAAGGTATTTTTGCTTATAATCCACAGACTCAAACTTTTTCTTACTGGAATCTGACTTTCTACACTCATTGGTAAAATGCCCTGCCAAGCCACATTTGAAACTTTTGAATTTTGACTTATCCACCATGTTTCTATTTGGCTTGGCTGCTCCAAAGTTCTTCTTGAACTTGAGCTTGGCAAATCTCCTGGAAAGAAATACTATGTGCTCATCAATGTCCTCCATGTCATCTTGGCTCAATGAATCTTCACTTTCTACTGCAAGCCCCTTGCCCTTACTCTCACAGACCTTTGAAGTTGATTCAACAACTTCCATCTTCACTTCCTTCTCCTTTTCCAACTCAGCAACTAGTGCAATGGATCCTCCTTTCTTCTTTCCTCTCTCCATCCTTTCATCCTGCTCTATTTCAAGCTCATACAGTCTCTCCAAAGTAAACTCCTTATAATCTTGAGAGTTTCTTAATGAGACGGTCATTGGTTTCCATTCCTTTGGAAGAGATCTAAGGAATTTCAGATTAAAGTCTTTAGTCTGATAGACCCTTCCATGCAACTTGAGAGCATTTAGTAGTTTTTGAAACCTACTAAAAATGTCAGTGAGAGACTCACTTTCCTCATTGTGAAAATGCTCATATTGCTGAATCAAGAGCTGCATCTTATTTTTTCTAACTTGCTCAGTGCCATCACAGATTATCTGTATAGTATCCCAAACCTCCTTGGCAGTTTTGCAGTTGATAATGTTGTCAAACATGTCTGCATCAACTCCATTAAAAAGAATATTCATGGCCTTTTTATCCTTCCTGACTTGTTCAATGTCAGGATCAGACCATTCATGCCTTGGCTTAGGGACTGATGGCTCGTTTCCTGTTGCAGCTCTCATTGGAACATGAGGGCCTCTTTCTATGCAGTCCACATAGGCCTCATCTTGAGAAAGCATATGAAGATGCATCTTTACATTCCAATGATGGTAATTATCTTTATCCAGAAAAGGAATCTTGACTCCAACATCTTTCTTGTTCATCTTGCTGTATTGTTTTGATCTTTAAACTCTTTGTAAGTTAAGAGCTTGCTCTGATACCAATTGTTAGTCCCTTAACAATATAGCAAGAATTACAGAAGGGGGGTTGAATGGAATTCTTGAACCTTTTTCTTAAAATAAAAATGTTCAAACTCAGATATATATATATAAATGTATTGATTAGCACAATGCGGAATAAGAACTTACGTGAATTAAGACACAAGTAATTAAAAACGAGAGTCTTTAAAAACTTTCTGGTGGATTTAAACAATTCCACCAGAGATATAAATATTATATCGAGAGAACTCTGTGTAATGAACACAGCTGCTTTACAAATGTTGAACTACTGAGAATACAGAGAAATGCTAAGAATCCTGCTTACAAATGTTTCTCTATATTTGTATCTCAGATCTTAGTTTCTATTTGCTACTTCTTGGTTTATATATTACCAAGATTACAAAGTCAAAAGATAGAATCATTATAAAAACTATCAGTTTTTATGCTTTGCTACTTTGTTCTCTATTACCCAGTTAATAGGTTTCCTCATTCCTTTTTGCATACATCTCGACGCATGTGACCAGTTGTCACTGTCAACTGATATTTGAATTCTTTATCCGTTAGGTTCATAATCATCCATCGAGTTAATGATCATCCGTTGGATTGTTGATCATCCGTCTGGTGCTTTGTAGATTATCCATCGGGTAGCAATCAGGCACTTGACCTTATTTCACTTATGCAGAATTACAAGACATCATCTATGTACAATTAATCAACCTATTCTGCATATCTAGTTAAAGTCAACATGACTCATATGCTACTACAGAATCTATACAAAGGTGTATGCAGAAATGTGCTACAGACTTATTATTACATAAGATACTCACTCGATGGATAATAAGTCATCATCCGTCGGGACTGTAATGAGTTATCCGTCGGGACTATAATTCTTATCCGTCGAGTGCTACATTATTTCGCTAATTAAAATCTACTTAGGTGTTTTGTTTATATCATCATCAAGTACACAACATATGCACAACATTTTAATAAAGTAAAATCTAGATAGTTTAGGAAGGATCAATTGCAACCAAGCATTCTTTCACACATTCCAAGAAAGCCAAGGGAAAAACTCATCTTCCTCACCCAACCAAAAAGCTCTCGGCCAAAACAAACCCAGAAACTTTAAACTACCATATCTCCTTCAATACTCACTCAAATGTTGTGTTCTATAGCTCGTTGGAAAGGTATTGAGATGGCCTACAACTCTTGTTCACAAGTCTCGTCCAAATAAGCATGGTAAGACCCTAAGTTTTACAGTTCTTTCAATCGGACTTTTAGAAACTTCAAAGCCTAACTTTGTGTTCTTGATTTCTTTGGAAAGATCAAGCTTGTAGGAGGCTCCCTAAGGCTTCCTAGCAACTTAACACCTCCCAAGGAAGGTATAAACTTCAAACCCTAGCATTTACTTTGATTATTTGTAGTTTGATGGTTGGTTTTCTAAATGAGAAGCATGATCTTTGATTATTAGTAGTTTGATTTGAATTTGGAGTGATTTGGTGAATGAATCTTATTATAGTTAATAGAACTTGATTGTGGTTGGTTGAGATGAAGAATCAGGAGAATAAGGACTGGTATAGTATTATTTAGTTGAGGTTTTGATGTGTTAATAATTGTGGGTTGTTTGGTGAGGTTTTGGTGTAGTGAGAAACTTGGAAAACTCATAAACATAGCCGTTGTAATGCCCATTTTCCTTAGACTGTTGTACATGAATCTCGGACCAGATAACTCACTGACCAATCTGTAACTTTACCATGTTTAGCTAGATCGTGTCGTAAGCTTTGTTTTGGTACGTGGTTCGCTTAGATCCGATGTACGGTTTAGGAGAAACGACCGTTTTAAGTTACGGCATTTCGCGAATGAACCTTTACCCCTCGCTTAACTTTGAAACCTTGTTAAGGCCCCTAAAAGACTATTTGGATTACGAAACAATTATGTAAGGTGGATTAGAAAGTTGGTAAATTACTCGCGAAAGAGTTGCCTTAAAATTCATAACGGTTAATTTATTAAAATTGGTGGAGCCGAGGGTACGCGAGCGATTAACGCGAATCGTTAAGTGTCTAAACGACTGTAAGCGACCGTTAGGGTATGAGTGAGTTTTGACTAGTTTCTTAAGCGACCGTGGTCTAATTCCGGATTATGTTGTTGTTCATAGGTTACCGGACCCACTCTAAGCTTAAGTCTATCCCGGAACACTCAAGCAAGTTTTCTACCCGTTATACTGTTGTTGTGATGTAATTTATTGATGCATTATCTTGAGATAAGTGCATGGTTATTATTAGAAAAGTCTTGCGATATATTGGAGCATGTGATATGATATTTATATGCATGCCTGTTACATAATCTTGATATTCTATTATCAATTCAATGCTTATAAACTGCATAATACCTATGCTAGAGATAAGCAGTAGTTGCGTATACCCTTAGTATAGGGGACCCAAAGGTGAACATTTTTCTAAACCGGGAGTCGATGTTCCCGAGTATAATATATGTATATTTATATATATATATATGATTTTCTATAACTATTAATCGAATAAGGTATATTCGATAGTTTTGAATAATAATCAAACTTATTTTCAGTTATTCAAATAAAGATCGTACTTTCGTATAAGTATATCTTTGTTATTATTATTATTCGTTTTAAGTATGAGTTTTTAAAACTTCTACTTCATTTATTTTTATAAAGATTATCCTTTATGGGAATATTATTTAAATAATAATATTCAGAAATTTTCCAACATATTGGGACTGATTTATTTTGTTAAATCAGCATTACTCCAAACATTCTTAAAAATGTTTTCGAGTCTTCAATATGATTTTAAAAGTTAGAGCAGATCCCAAAACTCGTTTTCAAATTTAAGATCTTCCTTTTGAAGGGGACTTGAATACTCGCTCAAACAATCTGAGGGATCCGGCTCTATGGTGTATTTTATATTCGCAACGAGGTTGCTGTTTTGAGAAAACAATTTGATTACTTGTCCAACGTTCAGGAAGTAAGTCCATCTAATTGAGTCGGCATAAGCGACAGGCCGGGGTACGGTCTATGAAGGTGTAAGAGGTTGGGTGACAGTCCATCCACGCGTGAGTGGCAGGGTAATGGTCTAGCGCGAGGTCCTAATGCGACCAGGGTGATGACCGGTGAGGAATTCATCCATCTACAGTAGAAAACGTTACTTATTGGTATCTTTGCCTGATCAACAAGATATCGGGTTTATGCCAAAATTCTCTGTGTTCCAAATTCATTGGATATTATAACTCTGTTTATACTTTTCATAACAGAGGGTTTCAAGGGAGGTATGAGATATATATATATATATATGTGTATATATATATCGGGAATTAATGAAGTATGTAGTAACTTCATTTCTTTTAATAATCTTTCAAAGATTGAATTTATTCAAGTCTTATCTTGTAGTCTCATCTATGTAATGAACTTTTGAAACTGATTATAACTTGAACGATGGTAGTTCAAGTAGTATTCGGAAAAGATTTAAGTATATTGGAGTATCTTGTAACTTCATCTTTTCAACTTATATCTAGTAAATGATTATCTTTTGCATGACAAAGATTTTCAGAAAAACGTTGAGACAATGTTAGATATATGAGATCACCTTGCAACAATATTTTTATACAGTTATAAATTGGGACTCTATGTATATTATGCATGGAAGAGGATTTCCAAGATTTTGAAAAGTATATATACATATATACTGAATATTTTACGACTTGGTCGCGTTAAGATATCAACTTGGTTCATTTTTGCTTGACCAAGACTTTCATGAGTACTATGAGAATGCTCATATATTGTAAATTATTATACATGTTATTTTGGTGGGCTTGTTGCTCACCCTTGATTTATTCTTTCATCACACAACAACAGATAGACAAGATGAACAGGATCAAGCTCCTAATTCGCGAGCGGATAGGAAACGTTCCGCAGTTTCCTGTAGGCGTTGATGCCGCTGTAGCTGAGGTAGTAATTACCAATAGGATAGGTTTTCAACTATTGATGTACCAGACTTATGTATATTTATGAATTGTAATAATGGCAAAGAATATGTAAATTTATTCAGAAACCCTTTTGAGGTGTAATGACTTATAATTGTGGAATAAAATGACTTGTGTTATTTTTGGTATTCATCTCTGAGACTATAACTTGTGGTGTGTGTGTGTATATTGTGAGGTCACAGTGCGTAGTAGTTGGTTGTTTATTAAGATTAAGTGTTATTAAGGAAAATGGAACTCGTGACAACCCGGATCCCCGACCCTAGATTTGGGGGTGTTACAGTCAACACATAAGTTTTTCACTCTAAACTTTTGAGATATAAAAGAACAACAGGGAGTAAGATTACTTGATTATAGGATGATTGTTTGAGTGAAGAAATGAATAAAGGAAGGGAATGGGGCTTCGGCTATGGAATGGCCGAGAGGGAGGGGGAAAAGCCGAGAGAGAGGAAGGAGAAAGGGGAGGGTGAAGTGGTGGGGTGGAATGGAGTGATCATCACTCTTTGGTTTATTTTTATATCCTTAATTTGACTAAAATATGAGTGGATTTAGGAAATAACAAGAGTAACCCTCTAGCTAAAGTTAGGCCATTTTGCATGCAAGGTCAAGGAGGTAATTTGGCTGACAAAATGTGAGTTAATGGCGTTGGAAATGTCTTTTTTGCCCTTTAATTGAATGGAAGAGTGATTTGCATGTAAGGGTTTCCATGTAATTTGCTAATTATTAAACAACTAATTTTCAAAGATTTACTTTTATAAAATAAAATAAAAGTTCAAAAATTATAAAATTTATACCATAAAATAACTTGGATTTTTAGAAATTTTATGAGATCACTTTTGAAATTTGTGAGTGAAATAATTTTTAAAAGATAATTTTCTAAGGTATAGAATATTCTTTATAAATCAAAAATAAGGGCAATTAATAAAACTCTTGCTATGAAAAAAATTTATATACTACATAAAGCAATTTATAATGCAACAATATCCATTCACACAACCGTACAATCATTATGCATATTTATAATCGACTCTAATACGATACAGAGTTAAATAATATTACACAAAATGCCAGTCGTAACATCCTCTCCCCCTTAAAGGATTCTGTCCCTAGAATCTAAGAGAACAGATGAGGATACCGGGAACGCATATCAGACTCTAACTCCCAGGTTGATTCTTCGACCTTGGGGTTCTTCCAAAGTACTTTCACTAACTTTACCGACTTATTCCTAAGACTCTTTACTTGTCAGTCGAGTAATTTGACAGGTTGCTCCACAAATGACAGGTCTGCCTGAATTTCTACAGGTTCATATTATATCACATGATTGGCATCAGGATTGTACTTCTTAAGCAATGACACATGGAACACATTATGCACATGCTGATACTGTGGTGGTAAGGCTAACTTGTAAGCCACCTTCCCCACTTAACTCAAAATTTCAAAAGGACCTATATATCTAGGTGCTAACTTCCCTTTCTTGCCAAATCTAAACAACCCTTTCCTTGGTGACACTTTCATCAAAACAGCTTCCCCTACTTGGAATCTAACATCCTTACGCTCTGGATCCGCATACTTTCTCTGTCTATCTTGAGCAGCAAGCAACCTTTTCTGAATTAATTTGACTGTCTCATGCAACTATTGTACCAATTCTGAGCCAAGAATCTTTCCTTCTCCTACTTCATCTCAACTTGTCGGTGATCTACATTTCCGTCCGTATAAAGCTTCATATGGTGGCATGCCAATACTGGAGTGATAGATGTTGTTATAGGAGAATTCTACTAATGGCAAGTGGTCGTCCCAACTTCCTGCAAAATCGATTGCACAACTGCGCAACATGTCTTCGATTGTTTGACTTGTCCTTTCACTCTGACCATCATTCTGCGGATGATACGCCGTACTCATGTTCAACTTCGTGCCAAGACTCTCTTGAAATTGCTTCCAGAATCTCGAGTTAAATCAGGGATCTCTGTCTGAAACTATCGATACGGGCACGCCATGTCTTAGTACGATTTCACACACATACAGATGAACCAATCTGTCCAATGATGACTTCTCATTAATTGGAAGAAAATGTGTCGACTTCGTAAGGCGATCAACTATAACCCATATAGCGTCATGTCCGGATTTCGTTCGCGGTAGTCCCACTATAAAGTCCATAGCAATGTTTTCCCATTTACATTCTAGAATCTTTAGGGGCTGAATTAATCCGCTTGGTCTCTGATGTTCTGCCTTTACTTTCTGACATGTATAGCACTTCGCAACCCAATCTGCCACTTCTCGCTTCATATTTGGCCACCAAAAGTTCTGCTTCAAGTCTCGATACATCTTGGTGCTTCCCGGATGGATTGAAAAACTTGAATTGTGGGCTTCTTGCAAGATCTCATTCTTCAATTCAAGTAGATGAGGAATCCAAATTGTCACGCCCCCCCCCCCCCAAATCCGGGGTCAGAGGATTTGGTCGTCACTGTGAAATCTCAATCTAAATCAACTTGTTTAATCAATAAATAAATGCCAGCGGAAGATATTTATCATTTATGACCCCAAACTAATCCAAGATCTTTTAAGGTTACAGTTCTAGAAACAAGATATCCAAATTCCATAAATAATTTTTCTCTTTCTTTTAAAACTCTTTTCAACAAATACAATTCAAAACTAAACCCACTAGTATAACTTCGAAATGAAGTATACTAGGCCCAAATAAAATATACATCTATAATATAATCTAATATAAATACTTTACACAATAAAACTTACACTAGTCCGCAAACCCTGGACCAACCACCTTCCAAGAGCTTCTTCTTGCTTCCTCGAATTACGCGGCTAAACAGCAAGCTAATCCTCACTGGAGGTTAAATTTAAAAACAGACAAGTATGAGCGAAAGAAATGCTCAGCAAGATCATTATGACATATATATGGTCGTTTTGATATAAAACCGACATCTGCATTAGAGCAGAATATTTAAAATTATAATTGTTGAATCATAAAATTATAGTAGTGGAACCCCAGAATTGATTCCTTAATTGTATTCAAAAACCCTTTTTATATTTTCCAGCGACGTGCTTCAGCAATACTTTGAATCATAACGAGAATAAAACTCGTAAAACAATATTTACGGAAATATCGTAAACCACAATAACATGAAACAATGATTATGGATTGAATCATAAACTTTACTCAAAACCGAACTCTTGAGATTAATACTTATTTTGTTGTCATATCAAATTAGATATCAATACGAACTTTGATGCTAACAGCATTCCATACTGAAGTCAACCCCAATCATCTGTACTAATACCACATTTGATATTTAACAACAACATAAGTATCAGCATAAATCAGAATCTGAATCAAAACTGCATTTCACCGTTAATCCAAAACAGAAACAGTTGATAAATCATTTATTCTATGAATATCAAAACAATATCATAATTTAGATTGGAATCCTCGAACGACGGTGTGTTGCCGCCGGTGATCAGCCGTGGAGCAACACCGGTATGCCGAAGCATATCCAACTAAACAAAGGGGCACCCAAGGCACATATCGGCCTAGCAAGGTGTTATATCCTGTATAATACATAGCTCACACTGGACCGCCGCCACGGCCTCTTACGCAACCATCCAATCTTAAAAATATTTTATTGAGAGGGGTCATAATACTCGACACCCTTAAAAACTTTTATTCCCCCATTTACTTGGGCAGAAAAACCAAAACAACGTCATCTTTCTCAAAATCCAAAACATTTGTAAATCCAATAAGTTGATAAGTAAAATCACTTAGCTATTCTGAACATAGAATAGCAGAAGAATATTTGCATGATAATTCAGCAATATGTAAAACATTTATCGATTCTAAACTGAGAATAGGAAAAGCAATACTTGTATGATAAGATTTAAAATAAATATCACTTGAACAATAAGTGATGATAGGGATACTTGCATAATATGAATCGAATTAAACGTCACTTGAATGATAAGTGAGGTTAGGGTACTTGCCTTTGGGTTTTAGCAATTAGTCATACTCGCAAAGACGCATCTATTCTGACATTCTGTCTTAAAACATCACCGTCCTTCTTTTCAACACTTGACTGATATGCCGCTCATGTAATTGCTAGAAGCCAGATATCCAATACCATTCCATTTCATTCTTTATCCAACGTCTTGTCTTGATCAACTCGAGAGATCCCCATCTATAATTAAAAGATATATCTTTAATTGTCTAAATGATAATTACTTGACGAACGGCGCGTCAAAACCCTATCGTCTACCCATACGATAGCCCACATATAAATATAACAGACAAACACAGGACTCTTAATCCACACACACACATAATTCACATAGCACATAAGCACATAACTCATGTATCACTTAATTCATATCACATAATTCATATAACACAGGACTCGGTACGTTTAAAACTGAAATTGGGTCAAAATACGATTTATCGATGAATAATCGACTCAGAATCATTCGTAAAACAAGCGACCTTTTGAAACAAAATAATTTGGGTCTCGAACGTATTTTTATTGAAAGCGGAATATTTTTCTGAGTTTGGAAGCGTTCGTTTCGTATTAAACAGATGAATGGTTTATTTTCTACGAATAAAATACGAATAATTAGGAATAAATCAATTAATAATAATATTAATTGATTTTTAAATACCAAAATATAATTTTAAAACCTCAAAATAATTTTTAAATCAATATTTAGGAAAAATCAGAATTAAAAATGATTTTTCCATAATTTTTGGAATTAAAATACAATTAATACAAATTATCTAAATAAACTGATTAATTATCAAAATAATTAATCAATTTAAATGAATAAAATTTTCAGATTTTTTTGAAAATAATAAAGAAAATAATTTTTGGAATTTAAAAATAATTAAGTAAATAATTTTTAGGATTTAAATTAATAAGTAAATGGTTTTTAGAAATAAAATAAATTGATTTTTGAAAAAAGGAAAAAGAATTCTGCATTAAAAATAAAAGAAATACCCAGAAACAGTTTTATAACAGGAGTTTAGAAAAAAAACAGATCAACAGCGGGTCGGGTTTTGGGTTCCAAGCGGGTCTTAGCCGGGTCACGAAGAACCCTAGAACCGACCGGGAAATCTGCAGAATCCGGTGATCTGCGATTTCCGGCCGAGTTCCGGCCAAGGCTCAACAGCCAACAAGTCAACAGGAATCAATCAGGTTTAATGCTCAAATCGTTCCTTATCATTCCATAAACTCTCAATCAACTAGAAAACATTCAAACATTCTGCAGAGCTCCGATTCCGATCATAATGCAACAAACCGGCGAGCAAGTCCGGCGAAGATCGAACACAACAATTCGTAATCCAAATTCAATGAAATATATCCCAAAACGTAGCTGGTGATTCGTACAATCCAAACCCAACAACTATTCAACCAATTACTCAAGAACAAATACATAAATTGAATTATAAAAGCATGGTACAAATCGATTCTTATGAAAACTGAACCAAACATATACAAATTTGATACCAAATCGATCCTTATGATCTACACAATCTCACACAGTCATCAAAACATACAAATAACTAATCATGATCACAAAATTGAAACAAAAACTAAAACTTATAAAACAACTTTGATTTAGCATCTCAGTAATAAAAAAAAATACAAGTAAATATATAAATTGACTCCAATAATCATGGTGATGCTCAACCAATCAACAAATTCAATCGAAAATTAGTGAATAATGAAGTCCCAAATCCGTCGATTCTGACGAACATGGTACGAGTAAAATACTCGACCTTAAATCGTGATTCTGGTGTCGAATTATTCGTCTCAATCCGGGCTTTATCACAGTACTAAGATTAACGCAAACGGATGGATGAATCGATCAGAATTTAAGTTCCTTTGAATCGGTATCAATTATCTCTTTAATTTAAAATCACAAGCCCAAAATAATAACTTATGGTAAAATATAATTTATAATTAATTACAATTTTATATCCAAATTCCTCGAAAAACACGTACATTTCAAAAATACGAAAAAAAACGGACTATCCGAATAGCCCTTAATTTTATAAAAGTATAAGTACAGATTTTGTGGGCTTTGACGTCCCGGTGGGGTCCCGGTCCGTTGATTTTTGAGAAACAGAAACGATAGTTAAATTAACAGAAAACCCCTAAGACACATAAAATACATTCAGACTCACATAAAACGAGTAACGCAAGTAAACACGCGTTCAAATTACGGATCGATTCATATAAATGCAATTTAAACACGTAACGTGTATCTCATTAGATCGTATCGGATCCGAAAATAGATTACTTAGCCGCTAAGTAACTATAAAATGATATAATTTAATATCAGATTTGGATAGTTATCAAAACCGGACTTTTTATAAAACACCATATACGAAAATAACGTAAAAATATCCCGTCTCTCGAGAATACGGGTTTTATTGATTACCGAAAGGATTATCGTATCGAAAATATTGCGCCGGGCCGCACACGGGTCAAACCGTAATCCGGATTGAAAAAGTCGAAACACGGAAAATGTCCGGAATTACCAGATTAGGTTAGGAAGGAGTTTTCAGACGAGTTTCGGGTTATAAAAACGCAAAAACAATTGAAGTTGGACGATTCCCGGCTTTATAAAATAATTTTGGTAATTATTCAGAAAATAATTAATAATTTATAAATCATTATAAAATCATATAACAGTCCAAAAATTACCAGAAAAATATCCCAATTATCTATATTTTATTCTTGACATATAAAAATTCAAATATTCAAATAATATCACATCTAAACACCCAAACATCAATTCCACTTATCAGATAATTCACCAAAATTCACATAAAATCACATAAATAATTCCAAATAATTATAATAATAAGATTTGAAAATATGGGATATTACACAAATTCTTGAGGAAAACCTTAGTATACCTTGCTCATCCTTTTGAGTACCAATCTCTTCTCCAGTTAGCTGATTTTTCTCATTCTTCATTACTTCTTCCTGACATTTCCTTATCTTTTCCAATAACATTGGCTGAAAAGTCATTGTACGACAAACTTCTTCAACTATTCCACAACCACAAAGTTCCAATTCAAACCTCTTAATCTCTTCAGATAATTCTTTTGGTGTTGCTATCATATTCAATCTTTCCTTCCTACTCAAAACATCGGCTACCACGTTCGCCTTTCCAGGAAGATAATTTATTGAACAATCATAGTCCTTAATTAGTTCTAGCCATCTCCTTTGCCTCATATTGAGCTCCTTCTGAGTGAAAATATACTTTAAACTCTTGTGATCCGTGTAGATCTCACACTTTTTTCTGTAGAGGTAATGTCTCCAAATCTTAAGTGCGAATACTATGGCGACTAGTTCCAAGTCATGCGTAGGGTACTTCAATTCATGTGGTTTTAACTGTCTTGACGCATAAGCGATCACCTTATTGTGTTGTATTAGCACACAGCCCAATCCTTTATGTGAAGTATCACTGAAAATCACAAAGTTTCCTTGGTCGTCTGGTAGTACTAACACCGGAGCTGTTACCAACCTCTGTTTCAACTCTTGAAAGCTATCCTCACATTCTATATTCCATTCGAAACTTCTGATTCTGCCTGGTTAACTTAGTCAATGGCGTGGCGATTTTTGAAAAATCCTTGACAAATCTTCTATAATACCCCGTCAATCCTAGAAAACTTTGCACTTCCGTAGGTGTCTTTGGCCTCTCACAACTCATAATCGCCTCAATATTTGTCGGATTTACTTTAACTCCTTCATCTCCAATGACGTGTCCCAAAAATTGAACTTCCTTTAACCAAAACTCACATTTAGAAAACTTGGCATACAACTTCTCTTGTCAGAGTATCTCCAATGCTATCCATAGATGTTGTTTATGTTCCTCTTCCGACTTTGAATAAATAAGGATGTCATCAATAAACACCGCTACAAACTTGTCCAAATACTTTTTAAATACCCGATTCATCAGATCCATAAATGTTGTCAGGGCGTTAGTCGATCCAAAAGGCATTACTAAGAATTCATAATGTCTGTATCTTGTCCTGAATGTTGTCTTTGGAATATTTTCTTCTTTGATCTTTAATTGATGGTATCATGATCTCAAGTCAATCTTTGAAAAGCACTTTGCTCCTTTCAGCTGATCAAATAGGTCATCTATTCTTGGTAGCGGGTAACGGTTCTTAATCGTCACCTTATTCAACTCCCGATAATCTATACATAACCGCATACTTCCATCTTTCTTCTTTACAAACAGAACATGTGCTCCCCATGGCGACGTACTTGGCCGTATCACTCCTTTGTCCAACAATTCTTGTAGCTGGCTCGCCAACTCTTTCATTTTTGCTGGTGCCATCCTATATGGGGCCTTCGAAACTGGTTCCGTTCCCGGAGCAAGGTTGATCTCGAACTCGATTTGTCGATCTGGTGTTAAGCCTGGTAGTTTGTCTGGAAACACATCTGGGAATTCGTTGACTACAGGAATATCTTCTATACTGAGGTTGTCCCTTTCTAAATCCACTATATAAGCTAGGAACGACTCGCAACCTTTCCTAAGTAGCTTCTTAGCCTGAACGATTGTAAGAAACAGTTGCTCTTGCCTCTGTCCCTTAAATACTACTTTCTCTCCACTCTTCATCTTTAAATACACCTTCTTGGACTTACAATTAATCTGGGCGTTATTCTTCCCTAACCAATCCATGCCTAAAATTATATCGAACTCTCCCAACTTGAAGAGTATCAAGTCGGCTGAAAATTTATACCCCGAAATATCAATCTCACACTTTGGACAGAGTTGACTCACAGGAATCTTCTCTTGATTCGCAATTACCACATTTACTACCTTGTTCATAACCATTTTATCACATTGAAGTTTATCAACAAAAGCTTCTTATATGAAAGATCTCGTCACTCCAGAATCAATCAATACTTTAGCTTCAACATTATTTAGTAAAAGTGTACCTGCTATCACCTCAGAATTCTGAACAGCGTCCTTCATTTTTAAATCAAATGTCCTTGTTGTTGCTTGCAGAGTTGTTGTAGGTGGTGGAGGTAAGGCCAATACCTCAGCTGGCACTGTAATAACCCAATTTTGGGAATTTTTTTAAACCCTTATGAATAGTGATTTTGCTGATTATGCTGAATAAGAAAACTTTTCATACCACACTTTGTAGAGATCCTTTTATTGTTATTCTGAGATCTTATTAGTACTATATGTGGTATATAAGTGTATGTAAAGATCGTCAGAATCCAAATTTGAACACTTTGATTTTTCCCGAAAATCCACCAGATACCGAAAGAATTGAGTATAAGGTAACAGGATAAAAAGGATTTAAATTCAAGGATTATAAGAGAGGATCATATAAGAAATATAATATATTGAGAAAGGTTTAGGGGAACCCAAGTAATAAGATCCCGGGTATGATCCCTCAAACGATAAACGAGAACGAAAATTAAGCGAACCGTATAACAGATAAGCGGTCATTAACCAAATAATTAAGCAAGGATTAGCATAAGAAGATGCTTCCACCACCAAGTGATGACAAGTGGCAAGAGATGAAGTCACCAAGATGATGTCATGCTTAGTCATACTCCACTCACTTTAAACAACCAACAAATCATCCAAATATCCCATTCACTTCATTTTCCACCACAAAAACATTCAACAAAGCAAATACTCTCCCAAGAACACATAGCTCACAGCTTTTTCATTTTTTCAAGGAGAAAAATTCCAAAAATCAAGTTTCTAGCTTTGTTAATTTGCAAGGTAATTACCCAAGGTCCCTTATAATTAGATAAGCATATCCTAGGAGTTTAAGCTTCTATTTCTTCATGAATCTCTTCCAATAAATCAAGGAAGAAGATGATGAATAGTGTTTTCAAGATTACTAACTTTATTTTCTTTGATTTCCTTTAAGATCCAAGCATTTCTAAGCTATCTCAAGGCTTCTCAAGGCTTCTTAAGGCTTCCTAGCTACTCTAATCACTCCAAGGAAGGTATAACACCTCCAAACCCTAACTTTACTTTGAGTATTAAGATGGTTTTGATGGTTATAGTAAATGAGAAGAATGATTCTTGTGTGTTTTGTAGTGATTTGGATGTTGAAATCTTATTTATAGTTAATGAAACTTAAGTATAGCTAGTAGTTCATGTGTGGGGTTGTATAAATTGGAAAATCTTGAGGTTTGGGGACTGATGTAGTAAGGTTTGGATGAGGGTTGGTTGTATTGTTGGTTGTGAGTTGAATGGTGGTTGTTTGGGGTGGTTTAAAACTTGGTAATCGCGTAAACATAGCCGTCGTAATGCCCGATTTACCTTAGACTGTTTTTGTTCTTAACATCAGGACCCGAGAACTCACTATTAGGTTCTTACCATTGCCATGATTAGATAGTTCATGTTACGAGCTTCGTTTTGATATGTGGGATGCTTGAATCCGATGTACGGTTTAGGAGAAACAACTATTTTAAGTAACGGCGTTTCGCGACCGAACCATTACCCCTCGCCTTACTTTGAAACCTTGGTTAAGGACTTTAAATGACTAATTGGGGTATGAAACAATTATTTTATTTAATGAATATTAGTTGAATATTCATTCGAGAACTTATGACTCCGTTTATTTTAATTAATGAATATTAGTTGAATATTCATTCGAGGACTTATGACTCCGTTTATTTACTAATTAATATTCTTTATTTTATTAAATAATAATGTTTCGATAATCAAACTTATTTTCGATTATTCAAATAAAGATCATACTTTCGTATAAGTATATCTTTGGTTATTAATATTCATTCCAAGTATGAGTTTTAAAACTTCTACTTCAATTATTTTTATAAAGATTATTCCTTATGAGAATATTATTTAAATAATAATATTCAGATATTTTCTAATATATCGGGACTGATTTATTTCATTAAATCAGCATTACTCCAAATATTCTTAAAAATGTTTTCGAGTCTTCAAAATGATTTTTAAAAGTTAGGGCGGATCCCAAAACTCTTTTTTATATTTAAGATCCTCCTTTCGAATAAGATTTAAATACTCGCTCAAAATCTGAGGGATCCGGCTATGTGGTGTATGTTACATTCGCAACGAGGTTGCTGTTTTGAGAAAACAATTTGATTACTTGCCCAATGTTCGGGAAGTAAGCCCATCTAATTGAGTCGGCATAAGCGACAGGCCGGGGTACGGTCTATCAAAGTGTAAGTGGCTGGGTGGCAGTCCATCAGCGCGTAAGAGGCCGGGTGGCGGTCCAGCACAAGGTCCTAATGCGGCCAGGGTGATGACCGGTGGGGGATTCATCCATCTACTAGTAGAAAAGGTTACTTATTGGTATCTTTTCCTGATCAGCAAGATATCGGGTTTATGCCAAAATTCTTTTCTTTCCAAATTCATTGGATATTGCAACTCTGTTTATAATTTTCATAACAGAGGTTTTCAAGGAGTGTATGAAATGTATATATATAGGTGTATATATATATCGGGACTTAATGAAGTATCTCGTAACTTCATTATCTATAATGATATTCAAAGATTGAATCTATTCAAATCTTGTCTTGTAATCTCATCTATGTGATGAACTTTTGAAACTAATTATAACTTGAACGGTGGTAGTTCAAGTAGTATTCGGAAAAGATATAAGTATATTAGAGTATCTTGTAACTTCATCTTTTCAACTTATATATGGTTAATGATTATCTTATGCATGACAAAGATTTTCACAAAAACGTTGAGACAAGGTTAGATATATGAGATCACCTTGCAACGATATTTTTATACAGTTATAATCTGGAACTCTGTGTATATTATGCATGGAAGAGGATTTCCAAGATTTTGAAAAGTATATATATACATATATACTGAATATTTTGCGACTTGGTCGCATTAAGATATCAAACTTGGTTCATTTCTTCTTGACCAAGACTTTCATGAGTACTATGAGAATGCTCATATATTGTTAATTATTATACATATTATTTCGGTGGGCTTGTTGCTCACCCTTGCTTTCTTCTTTCATCACACAACAACAGATAGACAAGATGAACATGATCAAGCTCCCAATTCGCGAGCAGATAGGAAACGTTCCGCAGTTTCCTGTAGGCGTTGATGCCGTGTAGCTGAGGTAGGATCTACCAATAGGCTAGGCTTTCAACTTTCGATGTACCAGACTTATGTATATTTATGAATTATAATAATGGCAAAGAATATGTAAATTATTCAGAAACCCTTTTTAAGGTGAAATGGTTTATAATTATGGAATAAAATGACTTGTGTTATTTTTGGTATTCATCTCTGAGACTATAACTAATGGTGTGTGTGTGTATATTATGGGGTCACAGTATGCAGTAGTTGGTTGACTGTTAAGATTAAGTATTGATAAGGGAAATGGAACTCATGACAACCTGGATCCCCGACCCCGGATTTGGGGGTGTTACAGGCACGCTTGCACTGGTACTTGCCACGTTCATCAGAGCTTTGACTGGTCCGGTTGACTTGCACTCCCTAGCTATGTGTCCAGTCTTTCCACACTTTTAGCATGTAACTCCCGGCTTCGACATCTTACACTCGTTTGCCAAATTTCCCTTCTGGTTGCACCTATAGCATGTCATGCTCAGCTTCTTACACACTCTGGGGTGCCTTCTTCCACAATGCTTGCATTCTGGTATCTGAAATCTGTTTTCTCCAACTTGTCCTTGGCTTTCCTGGTTGTTCCCTTTTGATTCTTGTCTTTTGCTTAAATTTCCTTTCTTTTGAAAATTTCCGCCTTTATGGAATCCAATCCTCTTCATATTCCTGTCTTGTGAGTTTTCGGCTTCAGACTTTTCTCTATAGAATGGAACCTTTCTCTTCTTGTTATCCCTTTCCTTCCTGGACTGCATCCCATTACTTTCAATCAGAGCAGCCTTCCTGCATAAGTATCAAGCTCAAACATAGCCACTCTATCTCTGATCCAAGACTCTAATCCTTGTTGAAATCTCTTCGTTTTTTCCTCCTCACTGCTGGCATACTTTGTCACAAACCTTGACAACTCTGTGAACTTCTTCTCATACTCCAGTACAGACATACTCCCTTGCTTCAATTCAAGAAATTTAAGTTCCATCTGATTCTGCATGTACTTAGGGTAATACTTTTCCAGAAATAACTTCTTAAATCTTTCCCAGGAAACTTGTTGATTTGCCTCCATAGCTTTCACTAAACCCCACCAATAAATGACTTCGCCCTTCAGGAAGTAGCATATGGTGTCTTCTGATCGTCCCCTAACTGTACCAATTCAAAAGCTCTTTCCTTTTCCTTAATCCATGTGTTTGCTATTATTGGATCAGTGGTATCATGAAATGCAGATGGATTCACATTCTGAAAAGCCTTGAAAGTAACAACTTGTCGAGGTGGTACTGGTGGATCAGGTGGTTGGTGTGGTTCACGATTATCTTGGTTTTTAAATTGTTGTTGAAGAGTTAGTTGTTGTTGAGCTATAGCGTTTGTTTGTTGTTGTAAGGTTTCCAGTAATCGAAGAATATTTGGATATGTGGTAGATGTGGTTGTTGGGTTCTTCTTTTCGGGTGACATGATCCTGAAATAAGAGTTACGTCAAAACAGATATGAATAATGAGATAATTCGAGGGTGTCGCATGGCATTCTTATTCACATATGAGGTCAAGTTTCAAATTAAACGAATAGGGTGATGTATATAAAGGCGTAAAATAAATAATTGAAAGAAACCGGAATGATAGTGCATAATAATTAAAATTTAAGGTCACAATACATCAAGATTAGAATAAGGCCTGAATTTAGGAATAACATGCTTATTTAAAGGAACAACAGGGAGTTCTACATAGTCCGATAATACAACAACATGAAAAGTAGATAATGGAAAGAACTAAGGCTCCACTCCATCAGAACGGGGTTTGGTAGTCTTCTCCTCTCGAAGCATCTTCACAATACTCTGGAGCTCATCCGCCACCATCTGGATGATATACTGGCTGGTATGGTCTCGGTGCGATGGCATCTCCTCAAGCTTAGTGTTGACGTACTGAACCAAAGTCTCAAGTCTCGTAGTCATCTGCTCCTTAGATTTCCCTTCATAGTTTTGGCTGTCCGGATACACGTTCTTCAATCGGTCTATCAGTCGGTCGTACTTGCCCTGAAGCATGTCAAACTCGGGCCTCAACTCAGCATACACGGAGAAAGCAATAGTGTCATCCGACCCAGAGGATGACGAGGAGTGCGCCCTTTGCTGACAAACCATATATAGATATATAAGAGGAGTATTAATAATAAATTTACTTAACCTACTCTCTCACATAATATCTATAACTTATACATATATCCTATACCCTATTTGGGCTGTCCAGGGACTCTAAACCGTAGCTCTGATACCAAAACCTGTCACACCCCCAACTTAACAATACATAATATAAAAACTATTACAATAGTTAAAAGAAAGTATATACAACCGAATCCAAGATCTTACAGTTTAGGGTTTGGATCAGCCCAACACTATTAACTATTATAACTAGTTTTAATATCGAGTCCTCACACAAAACTATCTCTTATTCTACCTGAGCTCGAACATACGCATCGGCATCACAAGTCTTACGTGATGTCTTCTTGAATCTAACAATAGTTGCTAACAAGTAGTGAGCCAAATGCTCAGCAAGTGCTAATAATACGTGTAATAACCCCAAAATTTTGAACTCTTTGTAACCCTTATGAATAGTGTTTTTGCTGATATTGCTGAATAAGAAAACTGTTCATGCCACACTATGCAGGGGTTCTGTTATGGATATTCTGAGATTTTATTGGTACTCTATAGGGTATATAAGTATATGTAAGGATCGTCAGAATCCAATTCCGAACACTTTGATTTTTCCCGGAAATCCACTAGATACGGAAAGAATTGAGTATAAGGTAACAGGATAAAAAGGATTTAAATTAAAGGATTATAAGAGAGGATCATAAAAGGAATATAATATATTGAGAAAGGTTAAGGGAACCTAAGTAATAAGATCCCGGGTATGATCCCTCAAACGATAAACGAAAACGAAAGTTCAGCGAACCGTATAACAGATCAGCGGTCATTAGGCAAACAATTAGGAAGTTAATCAAGGATGTTAGGGATGATGAGGTCATACAACCAATAAGGAGAGGACGAGTAAGAGATGATGACACAATAAGGTGATGTAAGCATTACATAGGGAGGGAGGAGATGTGGTTGGTTTATAACCACACAAAGACAAGGTTAATAAGGTAATTAACCAAAACAAAAACAAAACTACATCCACCAAGCCAAAACAAATCATTTCATCAAAACAAAAATTGTATTTCTCTTCACCAAGAACATTTGCTCTCGGCTTTTTTCCATTTTCAAAGAGAAGATTTTTCAAAATCCAAGTTCCAAGCTTCCTAAATTGGTAAGATAATTCTCTAGTACTCCTTATGCATAGTTATGGCTATCTTATGAGTTTAAGCCTCCAATTCATTCTTAATCTTCTCCAAGAAATCAATGAAGAAGACAATGAATAGTGATTTCAAGGTTTTTAACTTGATTTTTCTTGTTTTTCCTTTAAGATCCAAGCATCCCTAAGACATCTCAAGGCTTCTTAAGGCTTCCTAGCTACTCACATCACTTCAAGGAAGGTATATCATCTCCAAACCCTAGCTTTACTTTGTATATTAGGATGATTTTGGTTGTTATGGTAATAGAGTAGCATAATGCTTGTTGGTTTAGAGTTTGGGTTGGAATGGTGGTGAATTGAATGTTGAAATCTTATGGTTTGGTTAAAGGACTTAAGTATAGTTTAAATTCAAGTTTAAGAATAAGTATAATTGTTAATATTGAGTTTATTGGGGCTGTTATGATGTATTGTGGATGGATGTTGGTTGTATGGATGGATTGGGATTGATTGGTGGTTGTATTGGAATGGTATAAAATTGGGAAATCGCGTAAACATAGCCGTCGTAATGTCCGATTTACTTTAGACTGCTTTTGTTCATAACATTAGGACCCGAGAACTCCCTGCTAGGTTTTGACCATTGCCATGTTTAGATAGTTCATGTTACGAGCTTCGTTTTGATATGTGGTTCGTTTGATTCCGATGTACGGTTTAGGAGAAACGGCCGTTTTAAGTAACGACGTTTCGCGAACGAAACATTACCCCTCGCCTTACTTTGAAACATAGGTTAAAGACCTAAAAAGGGTTAATTAGTGTATGAAACAATTATTTTAAGTGTGTTAGTCAGTTAGTAAGACACTCGCAAAAGAATCGCCTTAAAACTCGTAATGGTTAATTTATTAAAAATGGTGGAGCCGAGGGTACTCGAGTGGCTTAAGAGAATCAGTAAGCGCAAAGCGAGCGCTAGAGTCTAATTTGGTTAAAGTATAGATTTACAAGTGACTTTGGTTTAATTCCAACTCACATGTTGTTTATAGGTTACCAGACTCGTCCCGAGCCATTTGTAACCCCCAGTCGCTCAGGCAAGTTTTTTACCCGTATAACTGTTGTTGTGATGTATATGTGTATATGCATGATCTTGCGATAAATGCATATTTGTTATTAGCAAATTCTTGCGATATATTGTAGCATGTGATATGGTACATATGCATGCCTGTTTCATATTCTTGATTTATATATCTGTTGGTTCAATGCTTATAGTTGCATAATACCTATGCTAGAGATAAGCGGTATTTGAGTATACCCTTAGTATAGGGGATAAAAAGGTGAACTTTTTCTAAAACCGGGAGGCGAGGCTCCCGAGTATAATATATATATATATATATATATATATATATTTATATATATATGGATATAGTTTTCAAAACTATTGATCGAATAAGGTTTATTCGATAACTTTATATTAATTAATGAATATTATTTGAATATTCATTAGAGGACTTATGACTTTGTTTATTATATTTAATGATTATTAAATTGGATATTCATTGGAGGATGTATGACTCCGTTTATTTTATTTAATGAATATTATTTATAATATTCATTTGAGGTATTATGACTCCGCTTATTATTTAATAATATTCTTTATTTTATTAAAGAATAATGTTTTGATAATCAAACTTATTTTCGATTATTCAAATAAGGATAGTACTTTCATATAAGTATATCTTTGGTTATTTAATATCCATTTCAAGTATAAGTTTTAAAACTTCTACTTCGATTATTTTTATAAGGATTATCTTTATGAGAATATTATTTAAATAATAATATTCAGATATTTTCTAATATATCGGGACTGATTTATTTTAATAAATCAGCAGTACTCCAAACATTCTTAAAATGTTTTCGAGTCTTCAAAATGATTTTTTTTAAAGTTAGAGTGGACCCCAAAACTCATTTTTATATTTAAGATCTTCCTTTCAAAGGGGATTTAAATACTCGCTCAAAACCTGGGGGATCCGGCTCTGTTGTGCATTTTACATTCGCAACGTGGTTGCTGTTTTAAGAAAACAAATGAATTGATTACTTACCCAACGTTCGGGAAGTAAGCCCATCTAATTGAGTCGGCATAAGCGACAGGCCGGGGTACGGTCTATCAAAGTGTAAGTGGCTGAATGGCAGTCCATCAACGCGTAAGAGGCCCGGTGGCGGTCCAGCACAAGGTCCTTATGTGGCCAGGGTGATGACCGGTGGGGGATTCATCCATCTAATAGTAGAAAAGGTTACTTATTAGTATCTTTGCCTGATCAGCAAGATATCGGGTTTATGTCAAAATTCTTTTCCTTTCCAAAATTCATTGGATGTTACAAACTATGTTCATACTTTACATAACAGAGTTTCCAGGAAATGTTTAAGAGATATATATGTGGATATATATCGGGACTAAATAAAGTATCTCGTAACTTTATTTCATTCAATAATATTTCAAAGATTGAATCTATTCAAGTCTTAACTTGTGGTCTCATCTATGGGATGACCTTTTTAAACCTATAATACTTTGAAAAGTGGTAGTTCAAGTAGCCTTATAAATGATATAAGTATAGTGAAGTATTTGGTAACTTCATCTTCCTTTAAGCTTATATCCAGTAAGTAATTATCTTACACTTGATAAAGGTTTTCAGTAAGTTATCTATTAGATACTTGCATTATTGATTACACTATATATTATCTTGCGAGCTGTAATGCTCACTCTTGCTTTATTTCTTCATCACACAACAACAGTTAGGAAAGATGGCCAGGCTCAAGCAGACCCAGCGCAAGAGCGTGGGAAGCGCCCCGCGCCTTCCCGTTGAGATCGTAGCTGCTATAGCTGCAGAGGTAGATCTATCTGTAGATCAGACATTCTACTTTTGAAAATCAATTATGTATAATTATAACTTGTGGAAGATAATGGCAATTAACTATAAACTTATCAAGTAATCATTTTGGGTTGTAATAACTTTTAATTGTGGATTCAAGGACTTGTACTTATTTCAATTTCATCTCTGAGACTATGACGTGTGGTGGTGTGTGTTAGTGTGGGGTTAAAGCATGAGGTTGTTTATTATAATTAAGTTAAGTGATAATTGTGGGAAGAAAGACCGTGACGACCCGGATCCCTGACCCCGGATCTGGGGGTGTTACAATACGGTACAAAACATAAATCAAGATATATAAAAAAATAATAATATAAAGATAGAGCTAATAATAATAAGAGATGAACTTTTGGGTGATGGCATCATTTGTTTGTATCAAAACATTTCCAAAATCATTTCTTAATCAAAAACAATTTTATGACGCTACAGATTACAGCCGGTGATCAGCCGCGAAGTAATCCCGAACCTCGCTAGGTTCTAAAACATTAATGGGATCCCTATGCAAATTTTAAGCCTACAATTTAAGTGTAGAAATGACTCGCATCTCAGCCCAGATCCACTATTTAAAGAAAACATTTATCCCCCTTTGGGACTGAAAATCCAAATTTTTAATCATTTCAAAAACTGAAGTCGATTGACAATTAATTTCTTAAACAGTAAACATTTTTATCAAGGGTATGAATCCACTTTGAAACACTGGAAATATGTCCACTAGGGCCATGATCCACTAGGCTTTACTCTATCAGGGTAATTTGGAAGGTTTCTATTTACAAGGACTTTGACAAGGAGATTTAGTAAGGTTATCGGATAATATGGAAGAGTAATGCCAGACTAGGCTTAAAGCAATAGTTTCAGATAAGGTATATGTATTAAAATATCAAGAAGATAAGCATTACTGGTTCCAGGTATGATATAGGTGTTAAAATACAAAGAAAGTGATCATCAACTCAAGGTATATCAGGGTATCAAGATTTAGGGTAAGGATAGGGTTATCAAGTAATCGTTAACAATCTTTAAGGAATGATTGGCTTCTAGGCTTCAAGCTGAGGTTACTGAGTATAACTTACACATGGTTCAACATCACAATTACTTTGGTATACTAGCATAATATGACATTTGATCTACTTCCATAAAAATCTTCAAATGAGGCTAAATTACTTGCAATAGACACTTGAGGGTTCATGGTATTTCTATATAATACGAAGATAGGTTTTAGAACCACTTGGTTCATGTATAACAAGATAAATCAGAATACTCGCATCATATATAGGAACTAGTTATCACACATTTGCAGTGTAAACTAAAAAGCAGGTTGAATCACTTGCCTTGAGAAAGGCTGGACTGGGCTGGTAGGTAGAAGCAACTGGAAGCTTTACTCGACCTTTATGGCAAGTTTACCCTCGTCTCGAGATCCTACACAAATAATAATAACCTCATTATAATATATTCTCACCAACTCAACCTATTTGCAAACTGAAATTAAACACAATGGCTCTTAGGCCTATATACACGCAATTTTTAATCACCTTATAAACATAATAGTACACATAGCCACATATGTTCACATACCATATTTAAGTACCAAATAATATCACACACGCCATATTGCAACACTAGACTTGGATGATCTTCATCCACAACTTAAGTCACTTGATTGCTAAACTAGACAAAATCTCCAAATTTTTGGCTTCCTAACTCGAAGTGACTTTACTAAACCATCCAATTCCTATTGACCCTAACTTGGGCCTTTCACTCTACTGGCTTTATGCTATCTTGAAACTATAGTGGTCAACCTAGGCCTCACACATAAGTGCTCTAAAACTATGTGGTAAGTGAAGGTGCTAATTATGGTAAATTTCAGAATGACATCTATGGTTTCTTGGGTGCATTTGACACTCTTACACTTCAAGTTTACCTCCAAAACTTCTACACTAGACTCTTTTGATCATAGGGCAACTCCCAAACTTGATGTGGCCCAAGGGCCTGGCTTGGGCCTCCCTAGGCCTAAACTTAAAGTCCATGGTTCCCCTTTTTTTCTGGGCAGAAAAGGTCCTGACTTGAACTAACTCGTGACACATTATTCTAACTCAAATCCTATGAACTATGGCTGGAAAAACTCATCTGACACTCCCTCTAACTAAGGCCCAATAGGGCCTAATGAGCTCCTACCTATGACATGGTCAAAACTTCCTATTTCTAAGTTGCAACAAGACTGTCCCCTGGTGGACAGATTTTGTGATTCCACTCGTGCATCTAACCAAACGTCTTACAAACCTCCAACAAACACCTAAAACCTATTGTATACTCCTAGTGCTAGCTTCTGGTGGCTTGGGCCTCAAAGTGAACAACAATGACATGGTCAAATCTCACTCTAAACCTCAGGGTACCAAACTGATTTTCTGCGGAAACTAATACTCTCCTTTCACCAAGGTTCTTACTTAACAAACCCAACCAACAACAACCAAAAACCCAGACCAATCCTTAACTATGGTGATCTACTGAACTAACTCCCTTACACTCAAAATAGGCTTAGTGGAGATCATCCTTACCTAAGGTGCAACATAGCAAAATAAAAGGAATCACATTACACAAATTACAAGTCATCAAGTTTTCAAGGACAACAACTTTTACCTTCTTTAGAAATATAAATGAATTAACATCACATATTAAGGAGCACAAATCTTAATTAATATCTTAACTTAACTGAAATTAAAGTTTACTAACAAAATATCAATCCAAATGATCAAGAATTTCCAAAATTCAAGAGTGGTTTACATGCATGCATGCCTTCGAATATTACAAGCCAAAACAACATGATCTCCAAATAAATTTTCATCATAATTCAACATGCAAGCCTAACATGGATTATAACTAAATGACCACCTAGCATGCAAAGGTTTTTACCAAGCTTTTACTACAAATTTCATGTTATCATCACAAAAACACACAAAAATGAAACAAGGCAACAAAACACCATCCATTCGGCTCCTATCAAGTCATGGTCGAATGGATTAGGATGAAAACAACATTTGCATAAGTGTAACACACTCATGTCTAGCCATTCTGAACCCTATGATACTATAACTCATGGTGAAAGCCTTGGATTCACAAGAATCAAGGATGTTCACTTTGAGTTTAACAAAAACACCACCATGCAAGGTCAACACATAAGTTTTTCACTCTAAACTTTTGAGATATATAAGAACAACATGTAGGGAGTAAGATTACTTGATTATAGGATGATTGTTTAAGTGAAGAAATAAAGAAAGGAAGGGAATGGGGCCTCGGCTATGGAATGGCCGAGAGGGAGGGGGAAAACCCGAGAATGAGGGAGGAGGAGAAAGGGGAAGGAGGAGGAGAAAAGGGAGAGTGAAGTGGTGGGGTGTAATGGAGTTATCATCAATCTTTGGTTTGTTTTTATGTCCTTGATTTGACTAAAATGTGAGTGGATTTAGGAAATGACAAGAGTAACCCTCTAGCTAAAGTTAGGCCATTTTGCATGCAAGGTCAAGGAGGTAATTTGGCTAACAAAATGTGAGTTAGTGGGGTTGGAAATGTCTTCTTTGCCCTTTAATTTTATGGAAGAGTGATTTGCATGCAAGGGTTTCCATGTAATTTTCTAATTATTAAACAACTAATTTTCAAAGATTTACTTTTATAAAATAAAATAAAGTTTCAAAAATTATAAAATTTATACCATAAAATAACTTGGATTTTTAGAAATTTTATGAGATCACTTTTGAAATTTGTGAGTGAAAAAATTTTTAAAAGATAATTTTCCAAGATATAGAATATTCTTTATTAATAAAAAAATAAGGGCAATTAATAAAACTCTAGCTTTGAAAAAAATTTATATACTAAATAAAGCAATTTATAATGCAGCAATTTCCATTTACACAAACGTACAATCATTATGCATATTTAAAATCGACTCTAATACGATACAGAGTTAATTAATATTACACAAAATGCCGGTCGTAACACTAATGATATAGAATAAGTGGTCTCAGCTTGGGAAGGCCCATGTTGGTTTTCTTGTGTTTGTACTTCCACAGAGACAGGAGCCATAGTTGTACTAGAGTTAGTATTGCTTCTCATATCAGGCATAGGTAAGGGTAAGTCATAAACCTCTCCATCATAAATAGAGTAATTTTGAGACTCACACTTACCTTATACTTTGTAGTAAGTGAACCAAATATAATTTTGGACACTTGCTCACAATTGCCTATTTTTGTGCTATCTATACCATTAAGTAAATGAATGTCTGAAACTTTATGATTTAAAGTAGACATTATAAACCTAGGAAAGAAAATTTCCTTACCTCTTGCAACTAGGGGCATTGTGAGCCTTGTGGCAAGTTCTTCCAGGATCAATAGACCAACATTCAAGTGTCTGTTGTGGGCTATGGAGAACACCAGCTCCTGCACCACACTTGATATGTCGTCATATCCTGTCTTTTTGCAGGTGAAGGCCCTCACTATATAATCAAACAAGAAAGACCGTTCCTTTCTCAGGTTTGTTCTGTTTAGACTAGCTAGGTTGATTCTTCCACCATAGTTGATGAAACCATGAACTCAGCTAACTCATCCTGTGTTGGCACCTCCATCAGATTTTCGGTTGGAAGACCCAAAGCTACATTCACATCTAGCTCATTAAACTCTATTGGTTGACCTCCAATTGAGCAGTTCACCAGTATAGATGTAGAGTTGTCATTCATAACTGTCCTCACTACAGCAGTTGTCCATAATTCATGCAGAACATTCAGGTACAGGATTGGGTTAGCAGTTAAAGCACCTGCAAGATATGATTCAGATAAAAAACTTAACAAACCCCTTTTAAGATTCAGGGGCCTGATTAGCATCAGTAAAAGCAAGGTAGTTAGTTCCATTTTTGGGGATATCAGCTCTAACATTGTTAAGTGCCATTGATGTTGAGTAAGAAAGAATGGGTAAGAAAAATGAGAGAGAAAGAGCTTGAAACGAGAGAGAAATCGGTTTGGATTTGAAAATTAGGTCACTTAGAGTTCTCGAAGGCGTAAGGATGTGTATGTCGAGATGTCTGGATATTTATAGTAAAAGGTAAATGACTTGTCGAGAACTTAAAATAAACATTTGAAATTAGTTTGTCAAGAAGTCATATTAGAGAATAAATACATATCGATATGTTATTTTAATGACTCTTATCGAGAACTAGAAAATGACTTGTCGAGATGTCAAATAAATACCCAATTTGTCCTAAATGGACTGAATTGTTTCAAAAAAAATTTGAATAAATCAAATTAAAATCAGAATGATTTTGTCAAAATTATTCTACCAAAATAATTTATTAGATTAAATTATCTAAGTTCTATGTTATTTATAAGTCTAACAATATACTTGTAGAGGACTCTGTGAGTTAACACTTATAGAGAACTTTACAATGACTTGTTGATAAGTCATAATAAGGCTTATCAAGAAGTCCCTCGAGAAGTCAGAAAATTGACTTGTCGAGATCTCACGCGAGAAGTCTTAAAATGACTTGTCGATAAGTCAATTAGACTTATCGAGAACTCAGTTTTCTATATATTTTTTATCACTTTGATTCTTCCTTATGCTAAGTTTGCATATTGAAGATGCAAATTAACATTTAGACTGTTTTCTTAGAATTGAAAAATTCCAAGCAAAATGAAAATAAAATGAAAAATAAATATGCAGAGAAATCTGAAGTATTTATAGTTCATATTTCAGTTAATTTCCAATTAATCAAATTAATTTTGATTTATTAGAAATTAATCTGCTGCAAAATATTAGATGGGTTCTTGCCTTCAGGATGAAGAATTAAGCATTCCAATTTCACCTACAAGTCTAGTGAAGTTAGCTTCATCCAAAGGTTTAGTAAAAATGTCAACTAATTGTTTTTCTGTTGGAACAAAAATGAGCTCAGTGGTACCATTTGCAGTATGTTCTCTGATAAAATGGTACCTTACATCAATGTGCTTTGTTCTAGAATGATTAACTGGATTAGCCACAATAGATATAGCACTAATATTTTCACACATAATTGGAATTTTGTGTATCATTAGGCCATAATCCATTAGCTGATTTTTAATCCAAAGCACTTGAGCACAGCAACTTCCAGCAACTATGTATTCAGCTTCAGCTGTGGAAGTTGAGACAGATTGTTGTTTCTTGCTATAACAGGATACAAGTCTTTGTCCAAGAAACTGACAGCTTCCACTAATGCTCTTTCTATCAACCCTGCATCCAGCAAAATTTGCATCTGTATATCCAACAGTTTCAAAACCAGTTCCCTTAGGATACCATAATCCCAAGTTTGGAGTTCCCTTCAAGTATCTGAAAATCCTCTTTACAACCATCAAATGTGATTCCTTTGGATTGGCTTGAAATCTTGCACACAGACATGTAGCAAACATGATGTTTGGCCTACTTGCAGTTAAGTACAACAAAGATCTAATCATTCCTCTACAGCTTGAGATATCTACACTCTTGCCCTTTTTAACTTCATCCAACTTTGTAGCTGTAGACATAGGTGTAGATGCAGGTGAAAAATCAACCATACCAAACTTTTTCAATAAATCTTTGACGTACTTAGTTTGGCTGATGAAGATTCCATCACTTCTTTGACTGACTTGAAGTCCAAGAAAGTAACTCAATTCTTCCATCATACTCATTTCATATTCACTCTGTATAAGCTTGGAGAATCTTTGACATAGCTTTTCATTAGTAGAACCAAAGATAATATCATTCACATAGATATGAACTAGGATCATATCATCACCATGCTTCTTTTAGAAGAGAGTTTAGTCAATGGTACATCTAGTGAATCCATGTTTAATCAAAAATTCTAACAGTGTGTCATACCAGGCTCTAGGTGCTTGTTTTAGTCCATAGAGAGCCTTTAATAACTTGTATACAAAATTTGGAAATTCTGGATCTTCAAAGCCATGTGGCTATTACACATAAACTTCTTCTTCCAACTCACCATTGAGGAAAGCACTCTTTACATCCATTTGATATACCTTGAAATTGGAGTGTGCACCAAATGCAAGAAAGATCCTTATTGTTTCAAGTCTTGTAACAGGAGAAAAGGTATCATTATAGTCAATTCCTTCCTCTTGTGAGTAGCCTTTGGCAACAAACCTTGTTTTGTTTCTAGTGACAATTCCATTTTCATCCATTTTGTTCCTGAACACCCACTTTGTTCCAATTATACTTCTGTTCTTTGGTGCAGGAACCAATTTCCAACTTTGTTTCTCTCTAACTGATTTAGCTCTTTTTGCATAGCAGATATCCAATCAGGATCAAGAAGGGCTTCCTCAGTTTTCTTAGGCTCAACTTGAGATAGAAAACATGCATGAAGACATTCATTTGCAGTTGCACTTCTAGTCCTCACTCCAGCATTGAGATCACCAATAATTGCATCTGCATTATGACTCCTATCCCATTTCCTTGTGTGAGTTTGTTGACTTGTGTTTTCTGCTTCTTCTTTATCATTAGCATGACTCTCAGAATTTCTCCTCTTTCTCCCCCTTAGTTTATGCTATCAAATTCTTGTGTTTGAGATGAGCTTCTATTCTCATGATTCACTTGATCTGTTGACTCTTCATCAATTCTGTGATTTATGTTGACTTCAGCTTCACCCTTAGAATCACTATCAATTTTGAGATTTTCAAATTGTAGGGTTTCAGCTTCAGTTTTACTAAGGCATTCCAAGCCTGGACATTTGTCATCATCAAAAGCAACATATGTGCTCTCCATAATTTTCATCTGATCAATCATATAGACTTTGTATGTAGTTCTCTCCAATGAATATCCCAGAAAAATTACTTCAAAAACCTTATAGTCAAATTTTCCCACATATTCAGAGTTGTCCTTCAAAACATAACACTTGCTTCCAAACATATGAAGATGCTTCACAGTAGGCTTTCTTTTATACAAGATTGAGTAGGGTGACTTACCAAGATTCTTGTTAATGCGATATCTGTTTTGAGTATAGCATGCAGTGTTCACAGCTTCTTCCTAAAAACTTGTTGGCGACTTTGCATCTTGTAGCATTATTCTGGCAGCCTCTACTAGTGTTCTGTTCTTTCTCTCAACTACCCCGTTTTGCTGAGGTATCCTAGCAGCTGAGAATTCTTGAACAATTCCCTTGTCTTTGTATAATTCAGTTAAAAATTACATTCCTAAATTCTGTTCCATTATCACTCCTCAATTTTTTCACACAATTCTGATCTTCAGCCTGCTTCTCAACCTTCTTGATGTGTTCAATTATGATGTGAGGAGTCTCATCTTTAGAATGTATAAATTCTACCCATGTATATCTTGAGTAGTCATCCACCATCACAAGTGCATATCTCTTTCTTGAAATTGATAGGATATTAACTGGTCCAAACAAGTCCATGTGAATAAGTTGCAAAGGTGCACTTATGGAATTCACAGTTTTACTCTTTTGACTTGATGTTTTCATTTTTCCCTTTCGTCAAGCATCACAGACTTTATCTTGAGCAAACTCTAGATTAGGCATGTCTCTCACGAACTCCTTTTTGACTAGAATATTGATTACCTTGAAATTCAAGTGAGATAGCTTCTTATGCCATAGCTTGCTTTGCTCTACAGATGCTTTGGTGTAGAAGCAACAAATTCCATCTTCATATGCTGAGTCTAAGTATTCAATAAAGAAGATTTCTTTCCTTGCTCCTTTCAGAGCAACTTTACTAGTCTTTTGCTGATAAAAATGAATTCTCCTTTGTCAAATGATACCTTAAATCCTTTGTCTGTAAATTGACTAACACTAAGGAGATTCGCTTTAAGACTAGCTACCAGTGCTACATCTTCAATGACAACATTTCCAGAAATCAATTTGTCATATCATAGTGTGAAACCTTTGTTGTTGTCTTCAAAAGTCACTAATGGGCCCGCCTTCTCCTCAAACTGTGATAGCATGGCCATATCACATGTCATATATCTTCAGCATCCACTGTATATGATCCATATAACTTTCTTCTCTTTGCCCTGCACACAATGAGGATTAAGTGTGTTTAGCAACCCAAGCAGTGTTGGGTACTTTCTTCTTGTTAACAGAATGAGCAGAACTAGAATGAGTTATTTCAGAAAGAATAGTGCTTATTAATTAATATGCATTTTCCCTTTTTGATGTAGATCAAATTTTTACTTTTTTGAGATCTACTCTCAGCTTGTGGCAACATTTCATCACTTTCAAGTTGCAAGAAATGCAATCAAACTTGTCACAAAATGAGTAGGGATCATTTATATTTGTTTCATTTTATGTGCATGCTCCTTCTACTGGCTTGCTAATAACCTTTTCACAAAGGTGAGTTTGATGATTTACTGAGCCGTATTTTTGACACTATTTCTTTGGAGCATCTGAAATGTATTCAAAGTTGTTGCTTTTGTTTATACCAATTTTCCCATGTCTATTTTTCTTCTTCTTTCTTGCATCTTTGGTCTTTTCTTCCTTGACAGGTGTCTTGGAATCTTGGTTGACCATGGGCTTCTTTTTAACTTTGGAAGTTGGAGTTGTTACTTTATTTTTCTTTTCATTGTCTTCATCAGCAACTTCTTGCTTTATGATCAACTCTTCTTCACTGAAATCTACTTCACATGCTTTGAACATAGGTGAACCAACCTTTCTCAGCATAGCTAGGATATTTTCATTTTCAGTTGCTTTTCCTTTACCACCTACAGCTTTCTTGTTGTTATTCAAAGCATCATAATCAATTAACTTCATTTCCAACTTCTCCCTCAACACAACTTCAATTTCAGCAGCACAATTTAACTTCTTTTTCAGATATTCATTTTCTTGTTTAACTGAATCAAGCTCCATAAGCAATAGATCCATCTTTTGCTTCTCACTCTCAAGTTTCTCATTAGCTTTTATTAGCCTACTGTAATATAGGCTTTTCCAGACCGCTTCTTCTATAATATAGTTTCCAACTTATTCATCCTCATCATCATTATCACTGTCATCCCAACTCTTTCCTTCTGTAATATAGGCTTTTCCAGACTGCTTCTTCAAGAGAGCTTCATACTTTGCTTCCAGTTCCAAGTAAGCTTTATCATTCTTCACCTTTTTGGGCTTTCTGCATTCAGTAGCAAAGTGACCCAACTCATCACAATTGAAGCACATTATCTTTGATCTGTCCACGGATCTAGTTTCGTAGCCACCTTTGCTAGCTGAATTGTACTTAGCTTTTGGTTTCCAATTGTTGCTATTGGAAGATTGTCCCTTGCCTTTGAAAATCCTTGGCTTCTTGATTCTTAATTTGGAAAATTTCCTAGCCAAGTGTTACATATTGAATTCTCAATGATCAGAAGAAGCTCAGGATCTGATTGTTCGGGTGTCATCAGTATTTGATGTGTCATCAGGATTTGACACATCATCAGCATTTGGATGTCATCAGTATTTGAAGACAGTCAGCTTAGAAGATTTGTTCTGTTCCTTGTATTGTGGAGTAGATATCTTTTATGTCTGAGTTATAGGACTTTATCTATTCAGTTGAAGATATGTATCATTTTTAGTTAGCTTTTGATAATGCATATCTTAGATTGATTTGTTGTAGTTGTGTAGTATATAAACACAGTTTAGGTCATCACTTAGTGAATCGATCTCGAGTATCATTCGACCTAGTAGCTCTCAAGAACATCGGTATTTCTTGAGAGAATTTTGTAACAGTTTTTATCAGAAATATAAGAATTTGTTATATTTTATTACTTGTTCGAAACATTTATACAATTGTATCTAACCCCCCTTAAACAATTGTATCTTTACTGAGCAATAATTGGTATCAGAGCTCACTGATAAACTTATAATCAGAAATGATCTAAACATGTCTCTGAACAAATATGAAAGTATTAAAATCCCCACTCTAAAAAAGACTGAATATCCAACATGGAAGGTGAAGATGCTCATGCACCTGGAAGCTACAAATCCAGATTATCTTGATATGATTAATGATGGACCCTTCATGCCAACAAAATTGGTGTCTGTAACTCCTCATGTTGCTGAACATTATCAGCTAAAAGAGAAGAGTGAGTGGTCACCAGAAGAGAAAGTAGTTGTGCTAAAAGATGCAAAGGTAAGAAACATTTTGCATGACAGTCTTGATTCTGTGATTCAAACAGGGTTATAGCCTACAAGACTGCCAAAGAGATCTGGGATTCTCCTGAAACTCAATGTCAAGGAACTATGGCCATCAAGAAGAACATAAGGGTTATTCTGATCCAAGAATAAGAACACTTTGAGGCCAAGCTTGATGAAAGTCTCACTGACATTTATGACAGATTTCTGACTCTGCTCAACAATATGTCTTTGGTGGGAAAGGTGTATGATCGAGAGGATTCAAACACCAACTTTCTGAGAGCTTTGAGTGAAGAATGGGAGACTCAGACTTCAATCATACGACATCAGTATGATTTGGAAATAATTACTCTGGATGAGGTCTATGGCATGCTGAGAACTCATGATTTGGAAATCCAGCAAAGGAGAGAGAGAGAGAGAGAGAGAGAGAGAGAGAGAGAGAGAGAGGAAAAGCAGCAAAGGGAAATCTGTTGATGTTAGATATATTTGAGATGTCATGCCTAATCTGATTTGTGTTTAGTTTCAGAACTTAATACCAGGACTTATCAGTACTTACTGGAAATCAGAACTTACTGGTGTCAGAACTTATATCAGAACTTAAGGCCGTCAGGATTTATATCAGGACTTAAGTGCGGGTACTTCAGATAAGGAATGCAGCTGATTTACATGAGAGGATCTGGACTAAAACAATAGAAGATATGCATGAAGAGTTGGAAAGCTAGAAGACTTGTAGAAGATAATATCTGATTGATATATTTTAGGAGACAGAATTATATTCCATATCATTAAAAGATATCTTGTAACTGTGTACTATATAAACATAGTTTAGGTTTTACACTATATGTGTTATCATTCACGAGAACATTATTCATTATAACCTAGCAGCTCTTAGTGATATTGTTCATCACTGAGAGAGTAGTTTAACCTACTTTATAACAGAGCTTATTATATTGAATAAACTTGATTACTGTTACATACTTGTGTTCTAAATCGATTTGATTGTATAAATACTATATTCAACCCCCTTCTATAGTATTGTATGACCTAACAGTTGCTTTGAAAGTAAATGTTAAAGCTTCAAAAGAAAAGTTTTTTGGAGTTGTAAGAAAGAAGAACAATTTTCCAGAATCAGATACTGATGATTCATCATCAAATCCTGATGATGATACTGATTATGAAGCTGATGAGAACATGATAGATTCTGATGTCATGCAAATGGCTACATTGCTGGTTAAGGGCTTCAAAAGGATGCAATTCAGGAAGTCTAAGAACAACAGAAGCTTCAGGAAGAAGTTCACTGGAGGTGAAAGGGAGACAACTGGAAGAAAAGATGGAAAGGACTCTAAAGCTGGAAAAGTATACAGGACAAAGATCAAGTGCTACAACTGTGATGAACCAGGTCACTTTGCTACAGAGTGCAAGAAAATAAAGCATGATAAAGGGAAGAACAAAGCCCTGATCACATCAAGCAAGAATTGGATGGACTCCTCTAATTCTGAAAATGAAGACACATGTTATGCACTAATAACTAGCCTTGATGATCCTGTTTCCTCTGAGTCAAAGGTACCGACTTCCTTCTTCTCTTTTGATACTGAAGATATATTTGAATTGAAATCTATTCTTAAAACTCTGTACGGTAATTTTAAGAATAAGACTCTAGAAAATGATAGACTTATAACTGAAATTGAAATCTTGAAATCTAGGAATGTACAGTTAGAGTCTGACTTAATAAATCAGATTGATTTGAAGAAAGAATGTGAGAGAGCTAAACATATAGTAAAGATCCTTGAGGCTAGATATATTATGTTAGAAAAAGATCAAGAAACTGAGAGAAAAACCCTTAAAGCTTGGACTGATTCAGGCAAAAAGGTTCATGAGATGATCTCAAAGAAAAACTGGAAAGAGTGCCTAGGCTATAAAGATGGAGTTAAAGATGTTGACACTGAAAATAAAATTTTCCTTAAGACTCATGTAAAGTTCATCTCTTCAGAAGCTGATGAACCCAAATCCATTTTTAAAAAGTGTTCAACATCAGTATCACAAGAAAAATTGGTAGGTAATAAATCTCAAAGAAAGGAGAGCAAGGAAACAATTAAGACTGTTAGGAAACAAAAGAACATAGGACTTTTGTCAGCAAGACAATTGAAAAAGAAATTATCTAAGATTACTGACAAACCTCAAGTAAAAAGTCCTAAAAGAAACAGGAATGGTAAGAAAGGTATTTCTAAGGATTCAAATTACAAGGTTATTTCCAATGCTCCTAGAAAACCTTGTTTTAACTGTGGAAATACTAATCATCTTGCTATTGATTACAGGAGGAGTAAGAAATTGAAAACTGTTATTCCTGAGTCTGATGTCAGGGGTAGATCAGTATTTTATAAACCACAAAATCCTTGTTTTCATTGTGGTAGTAGTTGGCATTCGATTTATACTTGTAGTTCCTATCATAAGCTGTATCATAACTATTATGAACCTTTGCCTAAATTTAATAAAGTTGCCTGTGGGCTTAATTCTTTTGGTTCTACTAAATCTGCTTCTCATAAGATAAATCCTGACAAAGGAAAAACTGTTAGAAGTACTCCTGACACACAAAGGCTTAAGTTGTCCAAAAAGAGGGCCCAACATGTGTGGGTCCTTTAAAATCCTTCTAATTAATTATTCTTCTGATTATAGGGTAACAATAAAAATATACTTGTCTTGGATAGTGGATGTTCAGGACACATGACTGGAAATAAATCCCTGCTATCAGAATTTGAGAAGAAGGTTGGCCCAGATTTATCTTATGGAGATGGAAATGTAGGACACGCTCTGGAATATGGCAACTTGATAATTGGAAGGGTAGCAATAGAGAATGTAGCTCTGGTGGATGGACTGAAGCATAATCTTCTGAGCATCAGTCAAATCACTGACAGAGGTTATCATGTGGTATTCTATGACTAACACTTTGAAGTTGTTCATAATAAGTCAAAGAAAATTGTCTTGATAGGATACAGACATGGTAACATATATGAAGCAAGGCTACATGAAAGTCTTGAAAAGGAAGCTATTTGCCTTATCTCTAAGGCATCAGTAGATGAGAGCTGGAACTGGAACAAGAAGCTCTCACATCTCAACTTCAATTCAATCAATGAACTTGCCAAGAAGGAGCTTGTAAGAGGATTACCAAATATGCTATACTCATCTGATAATCTTTGTGATTCTTGCCAAAAGTCTAAACAAAGAAGAGTATCTTTCAAAAGCAAAACAGAATTCTCTATTACCGAGTCATATCATATGCTACACTTGGACCTCTTTGGACCAGTGAACATAATGTCCATCAATAAGAAAAGGTACACGCTCGTAATTGTTGATGATTTCACTAGATATACTTGGGTTTATTTTCTACACAGGAAGGATGAAACTCCAGAAATTCTTCTGGACCACATAAGGCAAATTGAAAATGGATCCACTCATAAGGTGAAAATTCTGAGAAGTGATAATGGCACTGAAGTCAAGAATTCAAAAATGGAGGAATTCTGCAAGTACAAAGGCATAGAACAACAATTCTCAGCTCCTGGTACACCTCAACAAAATGGTGTTGTTGAGAGGAAGAACATAACTTTGATTGAAGCTGGCAGAACCCTGCTAGAAGAAGCAAAACTACCCACTTACTTTTGGGCTGAAGCAGTAAACACAACATGTTATACTCAGAATATCACTCTGATAAACAGACATGGTGTTACTCCTTATCAGATGCTGAAAGAAAAGATGCCCAGCCTCAAACTTCTTTATGTATTTGGATGTAAGTGCTTTTTTTTAGAACTCATACTGATCAGCTAGGAAAGTTTGAATCAAAAGCTGATGAAGGAATTTTTGTTGGATACTCACCATTAAGAGCATACAGAGTTTTCAATCTGAGAACAAACACTGTAGTTGTCTCCATAAATGTATATTTTAATGATAAGAAGATTCCTAATTTTGAAGAAGACACTCATGAAAGTCTAATCTTTGCAAATGAAAATGCATTGTTGGAATCTGGATCAAACTCTAATAAACTGTCAAATCCTGATGATTGAAATCCTGACACTCCTTCAGATTCTGAAGATAATCTTTGTACTAATGAACCTGCACATGTTGAGGGGGAGCAACAACAAGGGTCGGCTGATGGTACTAACACTGAAGAATCATCTCAAGGTTCTTTTCAATCTAATCTCTCATAATCCAATATTGATTCAACATCAGATGAACATGAGTCAAGTCCCAATATTTTATCAGAAGATAACACAACGGATTCAGGGGGAGCCTCAAATGCATTTGATGAGGCATACAATTTAGGGGGAGCATCTAGCTCTAGAAGGACACTTTCGAGTACCAGAAAATGGACTAAAGATCATACTCCTGATCTGATCATTAGAAATCCTGATAATGGAGTAAAGACAAGAAGTGCAACTCAGAATGAATGTTTATATCACAATCTACTTTCAAAAGAAAAGCCAAAGAAAGTAGAAGATGCACTCAAGGATGCAGATTGGGTCATGGCTATGCAAGAAGAATTGAATGAGTTCGAAAGAAATAAAGTATGGAAGTTGGTGCCTAGACCTAAGAACAGGTCAATTGTAGGCACAAAGTGGGTCTTTAAAAATAAGACTGATTCTGATGGTACAATCATCAGAAACAAGGCAAGATTGGTGGCTAAAGGTTATTCCCAACAGGAAGGTATTGATTATGATGAGATATTTGCTCTTGTTGCTAGGCTGGAAGCAATCAGAATCTTCTTGGCATATGCTGCTCACAAGAAGTTTACAGTCTTCCAGATGGATGTCAAGAGTGCATTTCTCAATGGAGAACTGGAAGAGGAAGTCTATGTTGAACAACCACCAGGATTTGTGGATCCTAAACATCCTGGCTATGTTTACAGACTTGATAAAACACTCTATGGACTGAAGCAAACACCTAGAGCATGGTATGAAACCCTTGCTCAGTTTCTAATTGAAAGTGGATTCAAAAGAGGTACAATAGATAAAACCTTATTTTATCTGAATAAAGGTAAAGATTTGCTTTTAGTCCAAATTTATGTGGATGATATTATTTTTGGATCAACTAATCAAATACTGTGTGATAAGTTTTCAAAGTTGATGCAATCAAGATATCAAATGAGTATGATGGGAGAGATGAATTATTTCCTAGGCTTGCAAATTAAACAGACTGATAATGGCATCTATATCAATCAATCCAAGTACACAAGAAATCTACTGAAGAGGTTTAATATGCAAGAAAGTGTACTGCAAGTACTCATATGGCAACTGCTACAAAACTTGATCCTCATGAAGGTACAGTAGTTGATGTCACAAGCTACAGAGGTATGATTGGTTCTCTTTTATACCTAACTGCTGGTAGGCCAGACATTATGTTTGCCACCTATTTGTGTGCAAGATTTTAGGCAAATCCAAGGGAGCCGCATCTAATTGCAGTAAAGAGAATTTTCAGATACCTCAAGGGTATTATTTTACTTGGACTTTGGTATGTAAGGGAAGCTGATTTTGCATTATGTGGTTACTCATATGTTAATTTTGCTGGATGCAAATTAGACAGGAAGAGTACATCAGGAAGCTGTCAGTTTTTGGGAGGAAGATTAGTCTCATGGTTTAGCAAGAAGCAGAAATCTATTTCTACTTCAACTGCTGAGGTTGAATATATTACAGCTGGGAGTTGTTGTGCTCAGTTGTTATGGATGAGAAATCAGCTCATGGACTATAGATTATCATTTTCAAAAATTCCAATTTATTGTTATAATCAAAGTGCTATTGCTATGACAGGAAATCCGGTACAACACTCTCTTACTAAACACATCGGTATCATATATCACTTCATAAAAGAGCATGTCATGGAAGGAACCATAGAGCTTCATTTTGTTCCTACTGATCAGCAGCTGGCTGATATCTTCATAAAGCCATTACATGAAGCAACGTTTACAAAGCTTGTAAATGAACTTGGTATGGTTAGTTGGGACAAATAAATTCTTTTCAATTTATATCTGATTAAATTTTGATGTATATTGATCAAATTCTGATATGTCCTAAATGTTGTTTTTAGATATTAAGCTAGGAATATTAGATGTATTTTATTTTATGCATAATGAATTAAGTGAATTTATTTGCTAAATGTGCATATATAAATAAATATATCATTGTCATCATTACAAATCAGTCTAGGGAGACGCGCCTCAACAAGACATCTTTGGGTTAAAATATTAAGTTAACTCTTCACTTAATAATTGATCAGTCCTCTAGTCCTTTGATATTCCTTTGGCTATTTAATCGTCATTTCAGTTCAGTCATATCATCTCCTATTCTCACACAAAACGATCTTCTCTCTCTCATTTCTCACTATTTTCTCCTATCACAAAAATGGTTCTTTTCAACATGTTCATGAACTTTGAGAACTTCAACATCGAGTTCGGCTGTGATGACTGGAAGCAGGAATGGTACATCACTGCCATTCCCGATGAGGTGTGGAACTTGGGTCCATAGGAGATTCAGACAGATCTCCTGTTCTTTGAGATGGATTATCATCTCCATCTTGATCGGTTGGAAGAAGCACGGTGAGAGGCTCTTCTTCAACAAGAACGGATCATCCGTCTTGCTGTGCTATTTTTCAATAGTAGGAGGAACTAATCAACATCAATAGCCTTAGTTCTTTGACTAAGACCGGTGATGTTCATCTTCTTAGACTAGGACTATCTTGTAACCTTTTTGTATGTAATCTATAAATTTCATGAAATGTACTCTTCTGATATATTAGTGAAATTTCTTTTGATTGTAAGATTTAGTCTATGCTTATTTCGCTATGTATGTATGCGAATGTTCTCATTGAAGCCTGTTAATCTTTACATCATCCACTTAAACTGTATATCTTGATGATTGTTTTGATTAAAATTGTGGTTTGCTAATAATTTGTAATGCTTTGACAAACAACTATTGAATTCGAATCGACATATCCTGAGTTTGTCAAATCCTGACAGAAACGAGGTCTCAAATACTGACGATAGGTCAGCACGTTCTAATTCAAATTATTAGTCTTAATTAATTTCTAAGTAGTTTTCTTGCTACAATTAAGTGCCTCACTTAATTAATGGTTAATGGCGGATTATCTGATAAACAAATTTCTACAGTTGTGTCTTGACATATCTGTATGTATTTTGTCTTTACTTTCGTAATTTACTTCACCATCAAATTCTATTACTCAGTAATTGTTACCTGTCCAAAGTCAAATTCACTAAATTACCTTGTCCATATGAATGTGTTATACATACTCCAGAGTAGTAAAGTTATAAAACAAGAAGAAATTTTGTGACACAATTCATCATACACATAGTTTTATTGTGTACATCTCACTTATACTCTCTCTCACAAGCTATACACATCATGACACCTTATGAAGTTTCACCACTCTTTAGTCAAACCACAATCATTCATGGAAATATATTTGGCACTAACAATTGCTTAGCTCTGCTTACACATCAGCAGCTACCATCATCTTTTCATGATATTCAGGATTTTCTACTTCAGTCCAATTGGGTATGCTCTTACGAATCCTGTCAAGGTGTCATACAGGGCTGTCATGCAGGTATGGTATACAGCTTTGGTAAATTCAACAAACATTGGCTTTTCTTTTGAGTTTGAGGGCCAAAGATATGAAGTTGATGTTGATATTCTGCTCCAAGCCTTGAGATTGCCTGCCCTTGATGGTGCTCCTGATACTCATACCACTGAGCAGTTGTTTGATATGCTAAGGACTTTAGGCTATCAAGGAGAAATCACAACCATTGGAAAACTGGCAAGGACTAAACTGAAAAGAGAATGGAACTTTTTCTTTGATTGCATCAGTAGGTGTTTCTTGAATAAGACAATAAATTTTGATGCTCTTCCATCCACTTCTCTGAAAATTGGGTACTCTCTTCTTTACTCTGGTAATTTTGATTATGGTAATACTATACTACAATTCATAATTGCTAGGAGAGCAGATGCTTCAGGAATGATAGGGTATACTAGATTTCTACAACTGATTTTTTATTTTTTTATGCCCTAATGCTATTTTTGATGATGATGAATTACTCCCTATTTTTCAAATTTCTGAAAAAGCAATCACTGATCATATTAAAAGGGATGAAAAGAATAAATTTTCAGGACCTCCCTTTCTTCCTAGAGAGGTCAGGAAATTTATGCTAAGAAATAGACCTACTCCTACACAAGTTCCTACAAATCCTGATGTTGGCACCTCTGTCACAGTTCCTGATGCTAAGAATCAAGAAACCACACATCTTGTTTCTAACCCAAGCATTATTTCTTCCAAACAGAAAACACACCCAGCTTCTAAATTAGCCTCCTATGTTGTCTCTCAAAAGACATCAGTTGTAACAAAGAAAAGGCTGTTTAAGAAATCTGTCACATCTGGACAAAAAGCTAAACAAGCATCACTGAGTTAGAGTGAGAAGAAAGACGACTGCTTTCTAGTCAGGCAAAGAAGACTGATCATTAAAGATGATTCTGACTCAGATGATCAGATGCCAATAGGTTCTTTGTCAAAATCAAGAAATCCATTGATCAATATCCAAATGACTCTGTTGACACTACTGAAACCAAGGAGCCAACTACTGATGCTAGTGCTCTGCTCGACAAGCTTCCAGTAATTGAAGCAACTGCTGAACTCAAGATAACTGCAAAGAGCCAGTTGAAAAGAAAAAGTGAAGAAGTAGTTGGATACATCAGAAAGAAGAAGAAGACTCATCCTCTTGCCAAGGATGTCAGTACACAAGAACCTAAGTCTCAAAGGGATTTAGCAACTACAACACATCCAGTCATACAAGAACCATCTTCTCAAAGGGAAGATGCAGACACCGAGGCTGCACAAATTATTAATATTGCTCAAAGTAATCTTCTTGCTGACTCTGTTCAACTACTACAGGAAAAGCAAACTCATCAGGAAATACTGTCAAAGGTGGATGCAATCATAAATGATCCTATTTTTGAGAAGAGCACACAAAAACCTTCACCAAGCATTGCTGAAGCAGCTCACATTTCTCAGACTCCACAAGAACCATCGGTTCAAAGTACTAATGCTGGTCTCTCACCTTCTCCTGATAGATCAAATCCTGATATTACAATTGCTCCTACTCAGATTCATTCCTCAACTGAACTAGCTACTATTGATGATCCTTTATTGATTTCTAGTTTGTAAACGCATCCTGATGTGCTGTTTGTTCCTCCACTATCCTCACTTCCACTTGAGGACTCACTTTCAGGTATTGCTAAATTTCTCATATGTTCGCATGTTTGTATGATTATAAATAGTCTCTTCTTTGAGGTTACCTCTATTTATATGACAAGCATACTACTCTTCTTAGCCATCTCTTATTTCTTTGCTAAATGTATGATTGAGCCTTTCTGTGAGACTGTGTGAAAATATCATAAAAAATTTATTGAGTGGTAGTCTCCTGTACTGGCAAAATGAGAGGTAGCTTTGAGACAAGAATCTTATAAGTTTTTTTTACTTATAAAGTTTCTTCTGTGAGAACAATATTACTCTTAAAAGTAATATATTGTGTGAGAAGTGATGAGATCACTTGAAAAGAACAGAGAGATTTAGGTGTTACTATGTTTCTGTTTCAGGACCTCATCAGCCACATGCATCTCTTGCAAGGATTTGGATAAAGGCAAGGCAATTCTGCCTGATTTTGCAAATTCTTCTGATGGGTTGTCTAATTCTGATAATGACAGTGATGCGGATGATTCTGACACAGCTCAGCTTAAGACTACAATTGATGCATCTAAGAAGTCCAATGTTGGTTCTTCTTCGCAATTTAATAAAAATCCTTCTTATTACAATGCTGATGCTGAACATTTTTGACAGACAGAATGGGATTATAAATTGATACCTGCAAATACTTCTATCTCGTCTGATGTTGGCATGCAACATATTCATCGTGCCTATGATGAAATTCAAACTCCTGATCTAAAGTTGCATCTTAAGGCCTCCATTATTTTTGTTAAAGGAATTCACTCTGAACTTGATGAAATGAAGAAGTCTCATGCTGCTGTCAAGGAGAAAATTGATGGATTTTTGCTTCACACACCTACCTCAGCTGAATTCAAAAGTGTGAAAAATACTATCATAGATGTTGTTGAATCTCAACACGGCATGACCTCTAGACTTTCCTTCTTAGAAGATAAGGTCTCTTCTATAGGTGACAAACTGGATGCTCTGTTTTCTCTTCTTTCAAATACTGATGCCAAAAAGGGGGAGAAGATAGTTGCTACAAAATATACACCAGATTCTATTCAGAAAAAGGATAAAGATATTGATGATGATGTTGATAAGAATAAGAATCCAGTTACAGTTGTTCAAATTGCTTCTACTGCTCAACAACCTCAACATTCCAAGAAGACTAGTTCTTCAGGACAAAGGAAGTCTACTGGTGCTCATAAAGCCAAGCACAAGACTACTGCTGGTGCTCCTGAGGATGATGACGTTATAATCTCTAATTTAGCAGATAATAAAGGATTATTATTTCCTTACAGGCATAAGGAAACAAGTGAAGAGATTGTCTTGTACTACAAAGATAAGAGGTTTGAGAAAAAGAATGCTAGGAGTGCTCTTGGGTATATAACTGAAGAATTTCCTGATCTAACAACTGAAGAAGCAGTTATTCAACAAAAGGAGTTAATGGCTCAAATTGAAGCTAAAGCTAACACTTCTAAAGGAAGAGGAAAAAAAGGTGGGATATCTACAAGAGCTAGAGGAAGAGGAGAAATAGGCAGAACTTCTAAATCAAGTCAAGTGACTGCATTTAACTCTACTTTTCTGAATTTTCTATCCAGAGAAGGTTATGTTCCTGTACAAAGACATGAAGAAGATGAAGAAGTTCAGAAGCCAGAAGAGTTAGTTATACAAAGAAAGAAAAAATCAGCCACTGACATTGATCAAGCTGATACAGCAAATTAGAATGTAACTCCTGATGCAGACCCAAATCCTGAGGTAAAAGCAGATCCTGATGCTATGAACCTGATAGCTGATTTTGACTCTGATGAAAAAGTGATTGAAGCATTAAATGATTCATCCCTTACTATAGTAGTCACTCCTCATATTTCAGAGGTTGATGAAAAGGAAAAGATTGATAGAAGGAAAGCTGATCAAGCATGCAAAGAATATTTGCAGAGAGTTTTAAAATCAAAGAAGGAGCTATGGCATAAAGCAAAAGGGAAGATTCATGATCTGTCTACAAGTTATGCTCCTCTCAACAAGAAGGATAGAAGATGGAAAGACATTTATACATTCGATTATCCTAAAGGGTTCAAGCATGTTGAATTTGTGTCAGCAGGGTTAAGAGATTCTATTTCAGAACAGGAAGATGTTGATAAGTCCATCAAGAAACCTTCTTGGGTGGAATACAATGAAAAACTGAAACTTGTCAAATCTCGAACCAGAGGAGGTATTGGTCATTCTGATATGGAGATTTTAAGATCTGATCTGCTGGATACAAATACTCTGACAGAGAATCTTGGTGAAAGAATTTCTCCTTCACATCTTGAGAAAGTTGAAGCTGCGAAGATCGTTTATAGAAAGATAAATGATAATGATGTCAGAGAAGAGATTATGTACTTGTTCAGGGATGGTAAAGTAAAGAGCTTTACATTGCAACAACTCTTAATGAAGACTGTGACAGAATTGAAATACATTCACTATCTTCTTCGAGTTGAGAATAGCATCACCAGAAATTGGTCTCTATGATACTTGAAGTCATCAGAAGAAGAGTCATGACAAAAGATGATAAATACAATGGTGATTATGTTCCTGAGTACAGAACTTATACTGGTCAAGAAATGAAGATGAAAAAGGGAGCTGCAGTGCTACAAGTTTTTCTCAACAGTCCTCAGTTATCCTTCAGTCATGATCATGAAGATGTCAGTTTAAGCTACATGTTGATTGGTGATCTTGAGATAAGAAAAAGCTCAATTTCTAAGCTGAGATCATCCATCTATCAGCTTGGAGAAGACACTGAAGAGAAGAGAGAGTTAAATAAAAAGCTTGTTAAAGTCCTACGAGATAAGGAGGAAGGAAGATTGAAAAACTTTCTAGAAACAACTGTCAGTTATCTGAAGATACTGAAGTAAGATTTACTCCTTGTACATTTTGTAGATTGGTTTTGGCATCATTGAGAATGTAATTTGTGCTTCATTACATTAAGCATAAATTGAGGGAAATTGTTACATATTGAATTCTCAATGATCAGAAGAAGCTCAGGATCTGGTTGTTCGGGTGTCGTCAGGATTTGACATATCATCAGTATTTGGATGTCATCGGTATTTGAAGATAGTCAGCTTATAAGATTTGTTCTGTTCCTTGTATTATGGAGTAGATATCTTTTACGTCTGAGTTATAGGACTTTATCTATTCAGTTGAAGATATGTATCAGTTTCAGTTAGCTTTTGATAATGCATATCTTGGATTGATTTGTTGTAGCTGTGTAGTATATAAACACAGTTTAGGTCATCACTTAGTGAATCGGTCTTGAGTATCATTCGACCTAGCAGCTCTCAAGAACATTAGTATTTTTTGAGAGGATTTTGTAACAGTTTTTATCAGAAATATAAAAAGCTGTTATATTTTATTACTTGTTCGAAACATTTATACAATTGTATCCAACTCCCCTTGAATAATTGTATCTTTACTGGGCAACACCAAGTAAGCCATGGATTGATCCATTTCATCTAGCTCATCCAGGATGTAATATTCATCTTCCTCCAGCTCCAATACAACTTGTTTCTGAGGTCCTTTGTTCTTTTGTTCCATAGATTGAATAGCTTGAACTTGATTTATTGCTCATCTTCACTTTCTTCTCTGTCATTTACAATCAAAGTAATGGAACCATCAACAACATGTCCATAATGTGCTTTCAATGACTTTCTTTACAGCATCTCAAGTTCATAAGTTTCAAGATTCCATATAAAACTTCCAAAGTTATTCTGCTTAGATCTCTTCTTTCTCTTATAGCTGATATTTTCTGTTCAAGATGGTCAGGAAGAGCTATGAGGAACTTTAGGTTAACCTCCTCAGCTTCATAATATTTATCATGTAACTGCAAGTCATTTATCAATTTATTGAACCTCTCAAAAACTTCAGTAATTCCTTCTTTTGGTTTAGCCATAAACCCCTCATACATAGAAACCAAAATCCTCCTTTCGTTTGACCTAACTTCCTCTGTTCTTTCACATAGAAACTCTATCTTTTCAAATATCTGTTTGGTTGTGTCACAGTTGACAATGTTATTGTACATTACATTGTCAAGTGACTCTATTAAGATCAACTGTAAGCCACTGTCCAGAGATAGTTTTTCCTTTTCAGGTTCAGTGTATTCTGAAGGATCTTTAAAGGGAATAATGTGTTGAAATAACCATGTCTTCATCTGTAGATTCCTCAACTCTTACCATGGGGGTGAAAGGCCCATTCTTGAGAATCTGGATATATAGTGGATTAGCCATCCTTATGAACAACATCATTTTTTTTCCATAATGTGTAGTTAGATCTGTCAAAGGTAGGTATTTTAATACTGATGAGCTTCTGTGTTTTCATTCTTCTAAGATCCTTAATCTGTTTGCTTTCAAATTTTGCTCTGATACCACTTGTTAGGTAATGAATACAACACAGGGGGTAAATGTGTTTTGGATTATTTTTAAGCTTTTTAAACTGTTATGGATGTGGTGAACAAAGTAATCTAACTTGTAGAGATAAAGTATTTTAACAGAAATTATAAAGCAAGCACATAAACACACTATCTTCAAAACTCACCTAATTTTATATTAAAATCAAGTATGTCTTGCTACAAATTTCTGGGTTCTTTGATAAAGAACTCAGCTTCTTTCTTGAGAGAGTTACAAGATTTTTTAGATCTATTTTCTTACCACAAAAACAAAACATCCAATGTTTACTTTATAAAATAGTAAACACAGGTTTTACACAGCATGCAATAGCATGTACTAAACCCTACTTTAAGTTAACTAAAACTTTCTAATTATGGCTTAGTGAATCTTTACAAATCGTGCATGTCTGTGACTTTACTTTGTCAGTTAATCTTGGCCTTTGATCCTGTACTCTTCAAGCTGCTTTTTGTAAACTTTTCAAATCAGTGATTGATTTGTTTGTTGATTGATAATCTTGGATATTTAACTGGTCTGCATTTTGTACTTTGAGTTTTACATCGAGATCTCTAGTTTGAACTATAGAGAACTGACATCTCGATAAGTATGATGACTTATCGAGATCTCTTAGTTCTCTACAAGTATTTTGACTTATCGAGGTCCCAGAGTTCTCGAATGTGAATTTAACTTATCAAGATCTCTGAGTTCTCGAATATGAACTTGACTTATCGAAATCTCTAAGTTCTTGAATGAGCTTGGCTTGTCGAGGTCTCCAAGTCTTTGCATGTAGAATTAACTTGTCGATGTCTCTAATCTTCGTATCTTTATTTTGGCTTATCGATAGCTCTAAGTTTTCTAATGCAGAAATGGCTTGTCGATATCTTCTATCTTCATATCTTCATTTTGGCTTGTCAATATCTCTGAGACTCCTCTATAAGCTATTTTTGAATTGTCGATAAGTCATTCTGGAGTTCTCAAATGACTTCTCTATAAGACTTGATCTGTGACTTGTAGATTTCTTGACTTAGAATGTTTTTCTCAAAATAGATTTATTCAACTCCAAGCTTCTACACACTTTCTCCGAGGCATGATCTTCATGATCTTTATCCAGAGTTTATTCTTAAGCTTGAGACTTTTTACAGAAAAATACTCATGTCTAATATATCTACACTTTTACAGACTCAAGTAATATAATACAAAATGCAAACATAGATTACCATAAAACTTACTTAGGCTTGTCAATTTGACTTAGTCTTGTTATAGTACAGTCATGTCCTGCACAACAAGTCCAGACACAACCTCCTTATCGAGGAAATATTTGAAAAAAGCCAAAAATTTGAGGTTGTAAGTTGAATCTAGTCACCCCGTCGCCATCGAGGTATGACCTGTGTAGAAGTTATAGCCCTCGATCTCCCCAACCCCAAAGATGATGAGAAAGTCATCAATCTCTGAGGCATAGAGAAACGGACTACCGGCCAAGAGACATGCGAGAAAAAGATTGGCAGCCTCTCCCTCGGCCCGAAAAAGAATTCATTAAGCTCAATGCTAACAAGGCAGCAATCGTGGCCGTGTTAAAGATGGAGTCAGACTATCGTCCCCCGACGCCTATAAAATATGGATGGCCACCCAGTTCGAGGTGTTGTGACTACCATGAGGACATAGGTGACACAACAGAACTATGCTTCCAACTAAGCTATCTCATTGAGAGTAAGTTCCATCGAGGACAGCTAGTCCACCAAGAGGACACATCCCAACGAGATCGGAGACATGATGAGGACAGAGTAATTCATGTTATATTCGGGGGAATAGCAGCCAAAGATACTTCGAATAACTCCAGGAAGCAATATGCAAGAGAAGTCGTTAAGCTAAATCCCTCGAGAGTCAAATGCCAACACGCAAATCCTTTACCAATTATCTCTTTCTCCGACAATGAATATCACCCCGATCTCGTCGAGGATCATCAAGATGCTCTCGTAATCACAACTCGCATAGGCAATAATATTGCCAAGAAACTACATGTAGATAATGGAAGTTCGGTTGCATCTTATATTACCATGCTTTCTCCCTAATGGATATCGGAGATCGAAGGCTCGAAAACTCTCACACCCTCTATATGGATTTACGGGAAATGAAGTTCACGTAGTAGGAATCTTCAACATGATGGTACTATATAGCTCTTCTCATTGTCAAATGTGGAAGGTAGTAAAATTCCATGTGGTTAGCGCCTCCTCCAGCTTTAACACAAATTTGGGCCAAACAACGATTTCCTTCTTAAAAGCAATCACATTCATTACTCACCTAAAAGTAAAATTCCCCAGAGAGTTCGGAGTAGGGGAAGTGATCGGAGATCAAGCAGTAGCGAGGCAATGTTACTTAACCACTGTCACACCAAAAATAAAAAATGATGATGAATTGGGAATTAATCGAGTCCTCTACATGGATCTAAGGAAAATGACCGATACACCAAAAAGTAACTCATGCTCACCGGTCGAAGACACTAAAGAAATTAAAGTAATTATCGGGAATCCCAAGAATAAAACTAGGATCGGAAAAAACTTATTTGAATCGCTGGAACAAGATATAACCAATCTTATACGTGAGCTCGAAGACATTTTTTCCTGGGACCCCAAAGATATGTGTGGTATCCTTGAAGTCATAGCCCGACACTCGCTTTATATCAGTAAAACAATTACACTCATCAAAAAAAAATATCGAAAATTTTCCAAAGAGATAAAGGCAACTATCGACCAAGAGTTAGACAGATTACTTGAGGCCAGTTTCATCGAACAAGTGCAATTTCCTACGTGAATCTCAAATACAGTGTTGGTCAAAAAGAGCAACGGCAATTGGAGAATGTGCATCAATTATAATGATGTTAATTGAGCCTATCCTAAAGACTTCTACCTACTCTAGAACATCGACCAACTCATCGAATTTACTGCAGGAAATGAGCTCCTATCATTCATGGATACATTCTCGGGGTAAATCCAAATAAAAATGGACACTAAAGATTGGGGACAAAGTTCCTTCATCACTTATAGAGGAGTCTTCAGCTATCAAGTCATGCCCCTTGGCCTTATTAATTTCGGAGTGACTTTCCAACATATGATGGACACTATCTTTGGTTCACAGATCAGGGAAAATATGCTAATTTACGTCGATGACATGATTGCTACGTCAAATTTTTTCTTTGAACCACATCACCAACCTCCGACAGACTTTCAAAAATGCACAAGCTCACAATATGCAGTTGAACCCCTCTAAATGCTCCTTTTGACTCACAACTGGTAAATTTATGGGAGTTCTTGTCACACAGGTAGGGATTGAGGCAGACCCCGCATAAATAAAAGCAATATTAGAAATGAAACATCCGAAATTTATCAAAGACTTGTAGAGGCTAAAGAGATGCATAGCTGCCTTGCGAAGATTTATTCCCCAATCATCAAAATAATGTCTTCCCTTTCTCTCTATCATGAAACAAGCCTCAAAATCCTCGAGATTTAAATGGAATGATGACTACAAGAATAGCTTTGCCGAATTTAAAGTTTTTCACACCAATTCTCTGATCCTTACGCGACCTCTTCCAGGCGAGCCACTAAGGGTCTATTTGTCGGCAACCGAAGAAACTGTCGCAACCGTTTTGGTTTGACAAGACGAGGGGAAAGAAATCTCAGTATACTACATCAGTCACTCACTTCACGATGCTGAGCCAGATACCCCCAATTCAAAAAGCTCGTATATGCTCTAGTTATCGCTAGTCAAAAACTCTATCATTACTTCCAAGTCAGGGAAATCCAACTATCAACAAATCAACCACTCAAATGAATCTTGCACAAGCCCGATATGAAAGTTAGGCTCGTTGCATGAAGAATCAAGCTCAGTTAGTTCTTCATCGAATACACACCTCGAACGACAATTAAAGCCCAAGTCATGTCAGACTTCGTCATTGAATTTAATAACCCCAAACTTTTGTTGAACTTTTTGTAATCTTTATGAATAGTGATTTTGCTGATTATGCTGATTAAGGAAATTTTCATGCCACACTATGTAGGAGATCTTTTATTGATATTCAGAGATCTTATTAGTACTCCGTGGAGTATATGAGTGTATGCAAAGTTCGTCAGAATTCAATTTCGAACACTTTGATTTTTCCCGAAAATCCACTGGATACCGAGAGAATTAAGTATAAGATAACATTATTAAAAGGATTTCAATTCAAGGATTATAAGAGAGGATCATTAAAGGAATATAAAATATTAAGAAAGGGTTAGGGAAGCCCAAGTAATAAGATCCTGGATATGATCCCTCAAACGATCAACAAGATTGAGCGACGAATGAATAATGAAACAAAGGGAAACCAAAAAAGGAATTAGAGTGTAAGTTTTGAGAGCATCTTTTGTGAAAGGTTAAAAATGAAAAGCAAGAGGACTAGAGGCATGAAATTGTAATTAGTAAAAGTGAGTGGGAGCAACTAGTATAAGCCACACAATTGTAGCTTGTAGTTGCCTTGGTGGCCAACTAAACACCACATGTTTAGCATATAGGAAGATAGATATTTAGCAAGTAAATATAATTATTTATCAAACAACCAAGCAAAACAGCTCTCCTCATTTCTTCTTCATCAAACTCTCGGCCATGTCAGAAAAAAGGAAGAAAGAAAAAGCAAGGTCCAAGTTCCACTCCATTAGAATTCACAAGGTAATTTCCTTAGCTTCTTGGTAATTAGATATAGTGATTCTAGGAGTTTAATCTCCAAAATCCTTTCCTAGATAGCTTCAACAATTCATCAAAGATGATGATGAATAGTAACTTTCAAGAAATAACTTTAGTTTTCTTGATTTTTATAAAAGTTTAAGGTTATACAAGCAAGGATCAAGATTCCTTTAGGCATTCAAAGCTCTTGTGTTGTGTTAGGAAGCTTCAAGAAGGTATAAACTTCAAACCCTAGACTTTACTTTGATTATTACTAAGTTTAATGGTCATTTTGTGGATTAGAAGCTTGACTTATGAGTATTAGTAGCTTGATTTGAGTTTGGAGGGATTTGGTGATTGAATCTTGTTTATAGTTAATGAATCTTTAATATTGGTTAATGGGTCTTGTTTATGATTGGATGAGTTGAAAAATCTGGAGAATATTGGTTTTTATAGCATTATTAAGTTGAGGTTTTGATCTATTGGCGATTGTGGGTTGTTTGGTGATTGATTGGAGTAATATAAAATTTGGGAAAACTCGTAAACATAGTCGTCGTAATGCCCATTTTCATTTAACTATTGTACTTAGTGTTCGGGAAAGAAAGCTCACTGACCAATCTGTAACTTTGCCATGTTTATCTAGATTGTGTCGTAAGCTTCGTTTTGGTATGTGGTTCGCTTAGATCTGATGTACGGTTTAGGAGAAACGACCATTTTAAGTAATAGCGTTTCGCGAAGAACCATTACCCCTCGCTTTACTTTGATTCCTTGATTAAAGCCCTTAAATGACTAATTGGAGTACGAAACAATTATGTAATACTAATTGGTCAGTTGGTAGAGTATTCGCAAAAGAGTCGCCTTAAAAAGTTAAACGGTTAATTTTATAAAAATGGTGAGCCGAGGGTACTCGAGCGACTTATGTGAATCGTTAAGCGCAAAAGCGAACGTTATGGTGTAATTGGTTAAAGTCTAGTTTCTTAAGCGACCGTGGTTTAATTCCAACTTATATGTTGTTTATAGGTTACCAGACTCGCCCCAGGCCTTTTACCACCCCCAGTCGCTCAAGCAAGTTTTCTAGCCGTTATACTGTTGTTGTGATTTAATATAATGATGCACTTTTTTTTGAGATAAGTGCATTATTATTATTAGAAAAATCTTGCGATATATTGGAGCATGTTGATATATATATATATGCATGCCTGTTTCGTAATCTTGATATCTTGTCATTGATTCAATTGTTTATAAAATGCATAATACCTATGCTAGAGATAGTCATTATTTGCGTATACCCTTAGTATAGGGGACCCAGAGTTGAACATTTTCCTAAAACCGGGAGGCGAGGTTCCTGAGTATATATTATATAGTTTTCTATAACTATTAATCCAATAAGGTATATTCGATAGTTTTGAATAATAATCAAACTTATTTTCGATTATTCAAATAAAGATCGTACTTTTGTATAAGTATATCTTTTGTTATTTATTATTGATTTCAAGTATGAGTTTTAAAACTTCTACTTCAATTATTTTTATAAAGATTATCCTTTATGGGAATATTATTTAAATAATAATATTCACATATTTTCTAACATATCGGGACTGAATTATTTTATTAAATCATCAGTACTCCAAACATTCTTTAAAATGTTTTCGAGTCTTCAAAATGATTTTAAAAGTTAGAGCGGATCCCAAAACTCATTTTCAAATTAAGATCTTCCTTTCGAAGGGGACTTGAATACTCGCTGAAAAAATCTGAGAGATCCAGCTCTGTGGTCTATTTTATATTCACAACGAGGTTGCTGTTTTGAGAAAATGATTTGATTACTATCCCAACGTTCGGGAAGTAAGTCCATCTAATTGAGTCGGCATAAGCGATAGGCCGGGGTACGGTCTATCAAGGTGTAAGAGGCTGGGTGACAGTCCATCCATGCGTGAGTGGCCGGGTAACGGTCTAGCACGAGGGCCTAATGCGGCCAGGATGATGACCGACGAGGAATTCATCTATCTACTAGTAGAAAAGGTTACTTAATGGGTATATTTGCCTGATCAGCAAGATATCGTGTTTATGCCAAAATTTTCTTCTTTCCAACTTCATTGGGTATTATTACTCTGTTTATACTTTTCATAACAGAGGGTTTCACGGAATGTATGAGATATATATATATAGTTGTATATATATATCGGGAATTAATGAAGTATCTAATAACTTTATTTCTTTAAATGATATTTCAACGATTGAATATATTCAAGTCTTATCTTGTAGTTTCATCTATGTGATGACCCTTTTTGAAAATTTATTATACTTTGAACAGTGGTAGTTCAAGTGGTTTTCTAAAATGATATAAGTATATTGAAGTATTTGGTAACTTCATCTTCTTTTAAGCTTATATCCTGTAAATAATCATCTTACACTTGATAAAGATTTTTCAGTAAGTTATCAACTCAGATACTTGCATTATTGATTAAACTATATATTATCTTGCGAGCTGTAATGCTCACCCTTGCTTCATTTCTTCATCACACAACAACAGTTAGGAAGGATTGCCAGACTCAAGCAGACCCAACGCAAGAGCGTGGGAAGCGTCCCGTGTCTTCCCGTTGATATCATAGCTGTCATAGCTGCAGAGGTAGATTTATCTGTAGATCAGGCATCCTACTTTTGGGAATCAATTGTGTATAATTATAACTTGTGTTGGATAATGGAAACTAACTATAAACTTATTAAGTAATCATTTTGGGTTGTAATAACATTTAATTTATGGATTCAAGGATTTTTACTTATTTCAATTTCATCTCTAAGACTATAACGTGTTGTTGTGTGTGTGTTATTGTGGGGTCACAACATGAGGTTATTTATTTTAATTAAGTTAAGTGATATTTATGGAAAGAATGACCGTGACGACCCGGATCCCCGACCCCGGATCTAGGGGTGTTACAGAAATGGTATCAGAGCTTAGCGTTATAAACCCCAGAGATGATGCGACGATATAATAATAAACTCTCAAAGATAATAAGAACTCTTTCCAAGTTCATAGTCGGACTACTTAAAGTAGTGCTGACAGTTAAAACCCTTACGGGAATTCTTATAAGTATCATGATAGTAACTTAGCTCGTTTAATGTGTAGGCGCACGAGATAGAGGACCCAGAGATGTTCGAGCGTGAGCATGATGAGGCATTGCTAGGTGCCGAGGATCATGAGGATCCTGAGGAGGAGGATGCAGATGAGGAGGACCCCTCAGAGAAGTCAGAGACAGAGGTTATTGAGATTTCAGATGAGGAGAACCCGGATGAGGTCCCAGTAGCTGAGGAGGTAGTGGCCCCTGTTGGGGAGCATGTTGGTGCTATCGTGGAGTATACTGGTACCCACCTACCCTCACTCCCTATGGTCAGAGCTCCTACCCCTCCACCACTACCTTGGAGACCCTATGATGACGGCTCTGAGACCCATACTCCCGAGCCCAGGCAGACCGAGGAGGCACCCCCAGTGGATCAAGATTCACCACCCCTTGACCGTGCCCATAGGAAGTCTTTATTAGCTCACGGCTATGTTCGGGATGTTTTGAGGACGCGATTGGTTGTTATTGAGGCTCGGCTGGATGAGGCCAGGAGAGAGTTAGATGCAGAGAGAGCTGGTAGACGTGCACGGGCTCATGAGGCTAGAGCTACCATACCCCAATCTCTGAGGAGAGAGCTAACTGGGATAGAGCTTATGGCCCGTACGAGACTCCGATCACTTCATAGAGACATACATGGCAGGATATCCAGGAGGCAGGCTGATTATATTTTCCGTTATGTGATGGAGAGAGTGTGGGAGTTAACCCGCTCTCGTGATTGATTCAGGACCAGTGATGTGGTAGTCTAGTCGTCTAGTTAGTTGAGTCCATAGTAAGAGCCAGTTTTCCGGGATAGTTGACTTGTATATAGTATCCCTTTCTCTGACTAGACAGATATACTCATATATTTCACTTTTGGGCAAATGACTGTAGCACTATTATACTTTTGACCAGATCGAACTATGTATTTCTCGCATTATGTATATATTTGTTTCCTTTCAGTTCAGTTCCTTGGTGACGAGATCACTATTTTTATCTTTATTATAACTGCACTTCTTGTGATTAGAACTGTCATATTATAATAGAATTGCGAGATACGTTCTCCCCATTATAGCAACTGTGCAGGGTACAATCTTATGTGTATGATTGTGACCAAACGTTGAATTTTTCCAAAAAATTATCAGTATGCCACCAAGAAGGATTAGAACTAGGGCGAACCCTGGGTTTGAGGACCAGGGAAGCCATAACCAAGATGGTAGAAACCAGGAACACAATAAAGAGGAAGATGAGGATTATGTTGAACAGGATGACTCCCAGTATGGAGCGGAGGAGGAAACATTTGATGTTGGAGGATTTGAAGTAGAGGCTAAAGAAGGAGAAACTGAGGTTGAGAAACAGGTAGCAAACCCGGGCATGGATCCCATGGGGTACTTCATGCAACTACTAAGGCAAAACTTGGAACGTCAACCAAACCCACTCCCTCAAAGAAATAACAATGTTGTCGCAAACTCTTTCAGGGCTTGTAAGTCCCTTAAGCCCCCTAAGTTCCACGGATCAGCCAACCCAGTTGAGGCAAGAGCATGGCTAAAGGAAATGGAGAAATCCTTTGAGATTCTAAGTACCGATGAGGCACAAAAGACTGTATTTGCTACCTACCTTCTGAAGGGAGAGGCCAACTACTGGTGGGAGGCCAAGAAAAACATGGAGACGGATGCTATCATAACCTGGGAGAGGTTCAGTCAATTATTTTTGGGAAAATATTTCCCGAGGTTTATGGAGAACCAGATGGAGCTCAAGTTCTTGGAGCTAAAGTAGAATAACTTATATGTAGCAGAGTAAGAAGCAAAATTTACTGATTTATCAAGGTTTGTGCCGGAGTTTGTGAATACCAAGGAAAAGAAAGCTAGGAGGTTTCGGCAGGGACTGAAACCGTGGATTCAGAATAGGGTGGCAATCCTTGATCTTACAGACTATGCCATTCTGGTTTAAAAGGCAATAATTGCAGAAGCCGGAAGTAAACAGATGTAGAAGGAAAGAGGGAAGAAAGGGATAAAAAGGAAGAGCACAAGTATGGGCAGAGGTTCTGCAGGAGGGAACTTCCGAAATAGGTTTAACCGAGGAGCAGTGTCCCTCCCAGGGAGGAGTGCTGGGTTTAGGCGACCGATGAGTGTGAATGTGAGCCAGAGCGGCCAGAAATCAGGAGTGTCCCATTCTAACCAGTCTCGACCCCCATAACCAGCATGTAACACTTGTGGAAGGATGTATTCATGGGAGTGTAAAGGGAAGCCAGTAACCTACTTTAAGTGTGGTCGAGAGGGTCACTATTCTAACAAGTGTACTTCGCAACCCCCAGTGTCATCCCGACCACCATCTGTTATCAGTGTGGAAGACCAGGCCACATGAGGAGGGAATTCCCAGGGAACAAACCATCAGCCTCAGGAGCAAGCAGGGCTGCTTCTAATAAGCCACCTACTGCGAGGACTTTTAACATGACAGTTCAAGATGCTATGAAAGACTCAGATGTGATAGCTGGTACCCTTTCTCTAAATTCAGTCAGTGCAAATGTTTTATTTGATTCGAGAGCAACTAAATCTTTTATATCGAGGGACTTTGCACATAAATTAAGACTTAAGGCTGAACCGTTGTTAGAAACCTTACAAGTAGAAATAGCCAACCATGAAGTTATCCCTGTTATCCAATTTCACCCCGCCTGTGAGTTAGGCATAGGGGAACAATCTTTTAGTATTGATCTAATTCCTTTTAAATTAGGAGAATTTGATGTAATTTTGGGAATGGACTGGATATCTAGCAATGATGCTCATATAGACTGTAACGGAAGAAAGTTAAGTTGAATATCCAAGGGGAGAAAGGAGTCATATTTAGATGGAAGAGGCAGACGCAGAAATTTTTGACCATGGCCCAGGCCAATAAGATGCTACGAAAAGGAAATGAGGCTTATTTAGCCTATATGGTGGACACGCAGAAGGAAGTGCCCAACTTGCAAGACATTCCGGTAGTCAACGAATTTGAAGATGTATTCCCACAAGACCTTCCAGGACTACCACCCGATAGAGTGATTGAATTTGCTATTGAGTTGGCCCAAGGGACGGCACCAGTTTCAAAGGCACCATACCGATTAGACCCATTAGAAATGAAAGAATTGGCTACCCAATTATAGGAACTTTTAGATAAGGGTATGATAAGACCCAGTATGTCTCCGTGGGGAGCACCAGTATTATTTGTTAAGAAGAAAGATGGGAGCATGAGGCTGTGCATCGACTATCGAGAGTTGAACAAGCTAACCATAAAGAACAGGTACCCATTACCCAGGATAGATGATCTGTTCGACCAGCTAAAGGATGTTGTCTACTTTTCCAAGATTGACCTAAGGACTGGATTTCACCAACTAAAGATTAAACTCGAAGATATTCCAAAGACTGTGTTCTGTACCGGGTATAGGCACTATGATTTCTTGGTAATGTCCTTTGGATTAACCAATGCCCCAATGGATTTCATGGATTTAATGAATAGAGTATTCAAGAAGTACTTCGACAAGTGTGTGATAGTTTTTATTGATGATATTTTAATCTACTCAAGGACTGAGGCAGAACATGCAGAGCATATGAGAATAGCTTTAGGAATACTCAGAGAAGAATAGTTGTATACCAAATTCTAGAATTGTGAATTCTGGCGGAATGAAGTATAGTTTAGGACATGTGATCAATAAGGAAGGAGTATTAGTCGACCCCTCCAAGATAGAGGTGGTCTCAAATTGGGAAAGGCCAACCACACCCACAGAGGTAAGGAGTTTCATAGGATTGTCCGGCTACTATCGTAGATTTGTACAGGAATTTGCGAAGATCGTAACTCCTTTAACATGACTTAGTCGTAAGACAGAGAAGTTTGAATGGACAGAGAAATGCAAAAATAGTTTTCAAAAATTGAAGAAAAGATTGGTGACGGAAGGAAAAGGAGATTTTGTGATATATAGTGATGCGTCGCACAAAGGATTAGGGTGCATGTTTATGCAGCACGGTAAGGTGATCGCGTATGTGTCGAGACAACTGAAGGAATATGAGATTAGATATCCTACTCATGACCTTGAGCTCGCGGCAATAGTTTTTGCCTTAAAAATTTGGAGGCACTACTTGTATGGAGAGAATTGCGAGATTTTCACAGACCATAAGAGCCTCAAGTACATATTCACGCAGAAAGAGCTCAACATGCGCCAGAGAAGATGGTTAGACCTAATCAAGGACTATGATTGTGAGATTTTCTGTCATCCATGGAAAGCCAATGTGGTGGCTGACGCCCTTAGTAGGAAGGAAAGACTCAAAATGTTAATGTCTTCGGAGGAATTGATAAGGGATTTCAAGAAAATAGAAATAGAAGTAAAGGTAACCGGAGCCGGAACCGAAAAGCTATTTGAGATCGCGATGCAGCCGGAGTTATTGGAAAAGATCATATTGTACCAAGAAAAAGTTATGAATGAAGGCAGAGAGTCAATGACTGGAGAAGAGACCCACACCGAGAGAGATGATAAGGGGATAATGAGGTATTCCTACAGGATTTGGGTTCCGAATGTCCAAGAGCTTAAAAACGAGATTTTGGATGAAAGCCATAGTTCAAGGTATTCCATTCACCCGGGGAGCACCAAGATGTATAGGGATTTGAAGGAATATTACTGGTGGCCCAACATGAAGAGGGACGTAGCAGAATGGTTAAGCAAATGTTTGACTTGCCAAAGAGTAAAGGCGGAGCATCAGAGACCCAGTGGACTTTTACGACCCTTGGAGATTACCTAATGGAAATGGGAACATATAGCTATGGATTTTGTTGTAGGCTTACCAAGGACAAAAGCCAATCATGATGCCATATGGATAATTATAGATCGACTAACAAAGTCAGCTTACTTCATTCCAATCAATGAGAGATATACAGTCGATAGACTGGTGGACATTTACCTTAAGGAAATAGTGACACGACATGGAGTCCCAGCGTCCATTGTCTCAGACCGAGACCCCAGATTCAACTCCAGATTTTGGAGGAGTTTTCAAGAATGTGCAGGAACCAAATTAAACATTAGTACCACTTACCATCCCTAGACGGATGGGCAAAGTGAAAGGACCATCCAGACACTAGAGGATATGTTGAGAGTATGTGCAGTAGACTTTAAAGGAAGTTGGGATGATCACTTGCCGTTGATCGAGTTTTCTTATAACAATAGCTTTCATGCCAGCATCGGAATGCCGCCTTACGAGGCCCTGTACTGTGGCGCCCTCCAAACCCGGGTCAGAAGTTTGGGGTCCACGCACACACACACACACACTATTTATAACCTGCTTATAACAATAATAAAGATAATAATAATAATAATATGCAGTGACCCTACTTACCAACTACCACGGACCGCAACAGGTTAAAGTATGCACACAAGCCAAACACACTTACTTATATTATAAACATTTGAATCCCAACTATTCCAACTCAGAACTGAGTATTAAACAATATTACAAACTTTTACAAACTTAAATTATTCCAAAAGAAGCCTACTAGCTCAACTTGATCAACCTGAACCCCTAGCTCTCGCGCTGGACTGGGGATCCTCGCTACCAACTGATTCCTTTTTAACTGGAAAAGAACATAAAAAACATCGCACAAATGAGCTAACTAGTTCAGCAAGTCACAATGACAAAACTGAGAATAATGATCATCGGGTGAAAATGGTTATGGTATCAAGTGAACAATAGATTATGATTTAGAATTGGATATTATATTTTCATTTTAAAAAAAACCAAGGTTAGGCTGTTGATCAGTCACGCACTAACCCCGAGAAAAGCACACATCACTACTCTAACTACTGGATCCAAGGCACACATTGGCCTAACTTGACCATTATATGGTCTGACCATGAATCTGGTCAACAATTTTATAAAAACAATCCAATTCTACCATAATAACAGAATAAGCAGTAATAAATAATAAACAGAATCATTAACAACATTGGACATCTAATAATGAAAATGGTTTCAATCTGCATAGGGATCAATATGGCATTTTTAAAGCATGGATACTAGGTAATGAAAGAATTGGATAGCAAAGGAAATAATGTTTCAAGGTTTCAAGGATTTGGCCTTTCAAAGCATAAGATACAATGGTTTGAGTGTGTAAGCAATTTGGTTCAGTGTTTGATATTTAGTTTGTATGTATTTGTGGAGTAGTATCGTATATTTAAGGTTCGTATTTGGGTATACAACAATCAATGGTCTAGAAAGAATCAGGTTTACGGCTCAAGATCAATAACTGGAATCATGGTTTAGGGTTCAGTGCTTCAAAGTACTTGCAATATTAAACAGGAGTATCAATCACTACAATATCTCGAGAAAGTTCAGAACACTTGCTTGGTACTAGCTTATTATACTGCACTCGCTTTCAGTCATGACTGTCTTACTCCTCGACTACCTATTTCCCTTTCCTACGCCTTGCCTCTTCTGCTCACATATCATAAGCATCTATCAATATTCAACTTATACGATTCCATTCGACAGATACTTCTACCTACCCTTCGTTTCACCCAAATCTGATTAATGGATTGAAAGTTACGCAATAAACAAGTAAACATCGAATATATAGACCGACAGTTAACCAACAAGTCACATACAGCACATAACACGTCACATAATCAATGATATAATGTTTATAAAAAAGTCTCGAGTCATAAACAGGCTTTCGGATATTTAAAATGATTTTTAAAACATTTTTCAGAATTAAAACGAATCGTTGGATCAATTTTGGAGTAGTAAACAGGGTTCAGTTGGCCAATTCTGACTTCAAAACAATTTTATAATAATTATCGGGCCTTGAAAACAATTTAAAATAATATTTTAAAGCTCAAAAATATTTTTCGGAATTTTTAAATCATTTTTAAATAATTAAATCTAATTAAATAATTAATTAAAATCAATTAATCATTTAATTTTCGAATTAATTGACTAATTAATCAATTAAAAATTAACTGAAATTAATTAAATAATTAATTCAGATTTATTTTTAAATTAAAAATAATTTTTGGAATTAAAATAATAATTTTTGGAATTTTCAGAAATTAAAAATGAATTTTTATAATAAAAATAAATAGGAAATATGATTTTTGAATATTTTTAAAACAGAAATCCTATTTTTGAAAACTCTGGAAAGTTCAGGGACTGAACTTCATCGTTTTCAAAAGTCAGGGTACTAAACTGTAATTTTTACACCCCCGTCGCCGGAAAATGCAGGGGTGGACGGAGAACTCGATTCCTGCACCCTCACCTCACCATCTGCTCCAGATTTACACTACACAACACCAGGAATCTATTCATGCAATCAAAACACATCAATCATCCATGTCCTGGCCGGAAATTGGCCAAGAACATCGCCGGTTTCCGGCGAACATCGTAAATCTTCAAAACACAACTCCCTTCGATTCACTAATCCTCTGTTAATGAGCTATATACCAATCGATTGCAAATTTCATAAGGAACACAACCCACTATAAATCAACAGCTAATAATCCCTAAATCAAAAAGGCCCAAATTTCAATTGAAAACATTCATACGGGTTATAAACCCTAATTTTAAAATTCGAGAATTAAACTCAATTTTGAACATGTTATTGAACTCCAAATCAGACGTATGACATATGAAAATCATTAGGAAAACAAGCTCTACAACATGCAATCATCAAATCAAAAAACAATCATCCGAACAGAAATTCATATTTTTAATAAAAATAATTCGAAATTAAATTAAAATATAGAAAAATAACCTTAGTTTCTGCAGTAAAACGAAGCTCAGAATTTGATAGTATTCCTCAAATCCTTCGTTTTGGTTACTCAAGCTTTGAAAACAGAGATCAATAACACCATCGTTTTGCTGTTTGATTTTCAGAAGATTATATGAATATAAGGTTTTTCTCTGGAAAATTATATATTTAGCTGACTGCAAATGATTTTGATACGAAATAAAATACGGTAAAAGGCTATTTATAATTACGGAAAATTAGTATCCCGTTGGACCATTCCGGATATAAAACGGTACGTTTATTTGTAAAAACTAATCCAAACGGTATCGGTTTTCGGGATAATTATCCAAATTAGTACAATTTGTACTGCGGTATTGGTCTCAACGCCTGGTTATACGTACTACGAGGTGATAATTGTGATAGTTTAATAAAAAGCTCCCGTTTATCGAAAATACGAGTTTTATTGATTTACCGAAACGAATATTGTATCGAAAATGTTGCGCCGGGACCCGCGCTGGACAAACCGTACGCCAGATCGAAAAAGTCGAAACATGGAAAATGCTCGGAATATTACAATTAGGTTAGGAAGAAGTTCTCGGAAGAGTTTCGGGTTCTAAAAACGTAATAACGGATGACGTCGGTTGGTTCCCGTTTTTATAAAATAAATTTTAAATACCCGAAAAAAGATTTTATAAAATTCATATGATTCCTATAAATTCATAAATCAACATAAAAATAATTAGGAAGACATGACAATTATCTATATTTTATTTTGGACATATAAAAATTAAAATACTCAATTAATAATATTTTTAAACATCCAAACACATTTAATACTTAATAAATAATTCACAGAATAGATACTGAACACATATAATAATTATTTATTAGCAAAAATAATTACACGATATATCCCGGATATTACATGTACGGAAGAAGGAGTCGATCTCCCTTATACTGGGATGAAGTGGGAGAGCGCAAGATGCTCGGACCCGAAGTGGTCCAAAGGACCAAAGACATAGTGGATCTAATCAGAGGACGGCTTGTAGCAGCCCAAGACCGAAAGAAGAGGTATGCAGACTTAGCCCGAAAGGACAAGGAGTATGAAGTAGGGGACTTAGTACTGCTAAAGGTATCCCCTTGGAAAGGATTGATGAGGTTCGGAAAGAAAGAGAAACTAAGCCCAAGATACATTGGACCTTTTGAGATACTAAGACGGATTGGGAAGTTAGCTTACGAGCTAGCCCTACCCCCGAACCTACTACAAGGTCATAATATGTTCCATGTGTCGATGCTAAGGAATTATCATCGGGATGCCAGGCACATAGTGGAATACGAGCACGTGGACATGAAACCAGACCCGACTTACGTGGAGCAACCAGTGAAGATCATGGATAAAAAGGAGCAGGTGCTTCGGAACAAAGTGATCAAGCTAGTCAGAGTGTTATGGCAGAATCATAATATGGAGGAGTCAACTTGGGAACTAGAGAGCGCAATGCTAGAAAAGTACCCCCATTTATTTTCTATCTGATTCCGGGATGGAATCCTTTTAAGGAGGGGAGACCGTAATAATCCCAAAGGAGAGTTGAATACTATATAACACAAACATGGTATTCTAACTTCATTAAATACTTCATTCAATAGCCTTTTCATTTTTAACCTTAGAATGTAATGATGATGACACTAATCAGATAACACAAAACTGATAAACGCCAACTTTTGTTGTACGAATACCATACTACCAGACATCCACAAAAGAGATAGAAGTTAAATAGACACCAATTATATTGAGACCCTATATATCTATAGAATTTGACAACATAACGGTTTAACGCACAAGTTATCTATCGTGATTACATAGGGCAAGTAAGATGCTTAAAATTACCTACGAATCATGCATAACAAATACATGAACCTATGCTAGCATGGCAAGTTCTAAACCTTTTGTTGAACTTTTTGTAATCCTTATGAATAGTGATTTTGTTGATTATGCTGATTAAGGAAATTTTCATGCCACACTATGTAGGAGTTCTTTTATTGATACTCGAAAATCTTATTAGTACTCCATAGACTATATGAGTGTATGTAAAGATCGTCAGAATTCAATTTCGAACACTTTGATTTTTCCTGAAAATCCACTGGATATCGAGAGAATTAAGTATAAGGTAATGTTATTAAAAGGATTTCAATTCAAGGATTATAAGAGAGGAATATAAAATATTAAGAAAGGGTTAGGGAAGCCCAAGTAATAAGATCCCGGATATGATCCCTCAAACGATCAACAAGATTGAGCGATGAATGAATAATGAAACAAAGGGAAACCAAAAAAGGAATTAGAGTGTAAGTTTTGAGAGCATCTTTTATGCAAGGTTAAAAATGAAAAGCAAGAGGACTAGAGGCATGAAATTTTAATTAGTAAAAGTGAGTGGGAGCAACTATTATAAGCCACACAATTGTAGCTTGTAGTTGCCTTGGTGGCCAACTAAACACCACATGTTTAGCATATAGGAAGCTAGATATTTAGCAAGTAAACATAATTATTTATCAAACAACCAAGCAAAACAGCTCTCCCCATTTCTTCTTCATCAAACTCTCGGCCATGTAAGAAAAAAAGGAAGAAAGAAAAAGCAAGGTCCAAATTCCACTCCATTATAATTCACAAGGTAATTTCCTTAGCTTCTTGGTAATTAGATATAGTGATCTTAGGAGTTTAATCTCCAAAATCATTTCCTAGAAAACTTCAAAAATTCATCAAAGACGATGATGAATAGTAACTTTCAAGAAATAACTTTAGTTTTCTTGATTTTTATGAAAGTTTAAGGTTATACAAGCAAGGATCAAGGATCTTTTAGGCATTCAAATCTCTTGTGTTGTGTTAGGAAGCTTCAAGAAGGTATAAACTTCATACCCTAGACTTAACTTTGAATATTACTAAGTTTAATGGTCATTTTTGTGGATGAGAAGCATGACTTATGAGTATTAGTAGCTTGATTTGAGTTTGGAGGGATTCGGTGATTGAATCTTGTTTATAGTTAATGAATCTTTAATATTGGTTAATGGGTCTTATTTATGATTGGATGAGTTTAAAAATCTGGAGAATATTGGTTGTTATAGCATTATTAAGTTGAGTTTTTGATGTATTGGCGATAGTGGGTTGTTTGGTGATTAATTGGAGTAATATAAAATTTGGGAAAACTCGTAAACATAGACGTCGTAATGCCCATTTTCATTTAACTGTTGTACTTAGTGTATGGGACAGAAATCTCACTGACAATCTGTAGCTTTTCCATTTTTAGCTAGATCATGTTGTAAGCTTTGTTTTGGTATGTGGTTCGCTTAGATCCGATGTACGGTTTAGGAGAAACGACCGTTTTAAGTAACGGCATTTCGCGAACGAACCATTACCCCTCAATTTAATTTGAAACCTTGATTAAAGCCCTTAAATGACTAATTGGAGTACGAAACAATTATGCAAGAATAATTGGCCAGTTGGTAGAGTATTCGCGAAAGAGTCGCCTTAAAAAGTTAAACGGTTAATTTTATAAAAATGGTGGAGCCGAGGGTACTCGAGCGACTTATGTGAATCCTTAAGCGCAAAAGCGAACATTAGGGTCTAATTGGTTAAAGTCTAGTTTCTTAAGCGACCGTGGTTTTATTCCAACTTATATGTTGTTTATAGGTTACCAGACTCGCCCCAGGCCTTTTACCACCCCCAGTCGCTCAGGCTAGTTTTCTACCTATACTGTTGTTGTGATGTAATATATTGATGCATTATCTTGAGATAAGTGCATGGTTATTATTAGCATAGTCTTGCGATATATTGGAGCATGTTGATATATATATATATATGCATGCCTGTTTCATAATTTTGATATCTTTTTATTGATTCAATGGTTTATAAACTGCATAATACCTATGCTAGAGATAGGCATTATTTGCGTATACCCTTAGTATAGGGGACCCAGAGTTGAACGTTTCCTAAAACTGAGAGGCGAGGTTCCCGAGTATATATTATACAGTTTTCTATAATTATTAATCGAATAAGTTATATTCGATAGTTTTGAATAATAATCAAACTTATTTTTGATTATTCAAATAAAGATCGTACTTTTGTATAAGTATATCATTTGTTATTTATTATTCGTTTCAAGTATGAGTTTTAAAACTTTTACTTCAATTATTTTTATAAAGATTATCCTTTATGGGAATATTATTTAAATAATAATAATATTCAGATATTTTCTAACATATTGGGACTGAATTATTTTATTAAATCATCATTACTCCAAACATTCTTTAAAATGATATCGAGTCTTCAAAATGATTTTAAAAGTTAGAGCGGATCCCAAAACTCGTTTTCAAATTAAGATCTTCCTTTCGAAGGGGACTTGAATACTCGCTAAAAAAATCTGAGGGATCCGGCTCTGTGGTCTATTTTATATTCACAACGAGGTTGCTGTTTTGAGAAAATGATTTGATTACTTTCCCAACGTTCGGGAAGTAAGTCCATCTAATTGAGTCGGCATAAGCGGCGGGCCGGGGTACAGTCTATCAAGGTGTAAGAGGCTGGGTGACAGTCCATCCACCCGTGAGTGGCCGGGTAACGGTCTAGCGCGAGGTCCTAATACGGCCAGGGTGATGACCGGCGAGGAATTCATCCATCTACTAGTAGAAAAGGTTACTTAATGGGTATCTTTGCCTGATCATCAAGATATCGGGTTTATGCCAAAATTTTCGTCTTTCCAACTTTATTGGGTATTATAACTCTATTTATACTTTTCATAACAGAGGGTTTCAAGGAATGTATGAGATATATATATAGGTGTATATATATATTGGGAATTAATGAAGTATCTAGTAACTTCATTTCTTTAAATGATATTTCAAAAATTGAATCTATTCAAGTCTTATCTTGTGGTCTCATCTATATGATGACCCTTTTTGAAAATTTATTATACTTTGAACAGTGGTAGTTCAAGTGGTTTTCTAAAATGATATAAGTATATTGAAGTATTTGGTAACTTCATCTTCTTTTAAGCTTATATCTAGTAAATAATCACCTTACACTTGATAAAGATTTTTCAGTAAGTTATCAACTCAGATACTTGCATTATTGATTAAACTATATATTATCTTGCGAGCTGTAATGCTCACTCTTGCTTCATTTCTTCATCACACAATAACAGTTAGGAAGGATGACCAGAATCAAGCAGATCCAGCGCAAGAGCGAGGGAATCGTCCCGCGTCTTCCCGTTGATATCATAGCTGCCATAGCTGCAGAGTTAGATTTATCTGTAGATTAAGCATCCTACTTTTGGGAATCAATTATGTATAATTATAACTTGTGTTGGATAATGGCAACTAACTGTAAACTTATTAAGTAATCATTTGGGTTGTAATAACTTTTAATTTATGGATTCAAGGACTTGTACTTATTTCAATTTCATCTCTGAGACTATAATGTGTTATGGTGTATGTGTTATTGTGGGGTCACAGCATGAGGTTATTTATTTTAATTAAGTTAAGTGATATTTATGGAAAGAATGACCATGACGACCCGGATCCCCGACCCCGGATCTGGGGGTGTTACATTGAATTCCATTTCAAAGGCAAAACCCCAGGCCTCGATATTAAATCTCAAGACCCTGGATGTTATTTGTCGATGGATCCTCTATCACTAACTCGGGGGGGGGATCAAGAATAATCTTGATAAACCCAGAAGGCTTCAAAGTCCAACAAGCTCTAAAATTTAAATTTTCGGTCACAAACAATGTAGCAGAATACTAGGCATTAATTTCGGGGTTAAAACTGGGAAAAGAGCTCGAGGAAAAAATTATAGACATATTTGGAGATTCTCAGCTGGTGGCCAAACAAATAAATGGGAGTTCAAAATCCAAAAATGATAGGATGGCATCATGTCTCGCACGGGCATATGACATATTGAAAAAGTTATCCTCATGGAAGATCTTGAACGTTGATAGAGCTAAAAATCAATGGGACGAAACCTTGTCTAAGCTGGCATCCTCTAATCTACCCAGTAATCCTGACCCAATATATGTCGAAGAACTAACGGTTCCTTCAATCGACATACCATTAATAAACGAGATACAGGTAGTCGCTGACTGGCGAACGCCATTCATATACTATATCTTAGATAATTAGTTGCCAGAATAAAAAAAGTGACGCTCGGTCGCTCGTGTTTAAAATAAACAATTAATGTGTTATTGGCATGACCTTTTTTCGTCGAGCACTATCAGACCCCTTGATGTGGTGCATAAGCCCCGAAGAGGCCCAACTGGAAATCATTGAGGTGCACACCTGGTGAGCACCTAGGATGATAAAACTTTGCTTTCAAAATTATATGACAAGGGTTATATTGGCCAACAATATGCAAGAATTATGAAGAATACATCAAAAGGTACCAAGCGTGCCAGCTGAATGGAATGGTTATCATCGGCCCACGACCCTAATCATATTGATCCTTGCACAATGAACCTTCTTTCAGTGGAGTATCAATATTATAGGCCCATTTTCAAATTCCAAAATCCATTGCCAGTATATTGTGGTCGACATTGACTATGCAACCAAGTGGGTGGAAGCAGAGCCTTTGTCAAAGATCAAAAAAAAGAACATAATAGAGTTCCTTTTAGAGCACGTTGTGTTTCACTTTGGAGTCCCGAGAATCCTCATCTCTGATAACGAGACATAATTCGTAGAAGGAAAATTTGAAAAAAACCATAGGTGAACTTAAAATCCAGCACAAACAGGCCTCAGTCGCATACCCTCAAGCCAACGGGTTGGTAGAGGTAAAAAAATAGAATAATCCTTCAAGGCTTAAAGAACAGGATCAAGGAAATCCCTCGTTGTTGGGTAGACGAGCTCCCAAACATCTTATGGGCATACAGGACCACTCTTTGCTCTGCGACTGGCGAAACCCCTTTCTGCATGAGTTACGGGGTCGAGGCAGCGCTACACATAGAAATAAGTCTAGTGTCCCCCGCGTATCGAGACTTTTGACCCAGCCCAATCCGTCGAAGGCCTGAAGCTTTACAATGACTTGCTTGAAGAAACAAGGGAAGATTCAAGACTCCAAACGATAGCACAGTTGGAGAAAGCCTCCAAGTACTTCAACAAAAAAATTGAAGATCAGAGTCGTCAGTGCATGCACCTATAAGTTAGCTTATCTCGACGGTCAACCCATCAAGAATGCGTGGAATGGAATCCACCTTAAAAAATTATGTCAGTAATTTTTCTTTATTTTGATCAATTAAAGCTTGTAAAATATTATCTCCCGCCTCTAAAATTTGCCTTCGATGCAATGGGATTGATACGATATCCCCATTGTAGGTCATTAAGTTATTTGAATAAAATATTCAATATTTTGTGCACAAGTTCACTTTCGAATGTTGAATAAATTTCTTACATATTAAATCTCATATCAAGGAATTTCGCGGTTATGGACAGATTAGTCAACATTTATATGTTTCCGGAAGACACAACCTTAACCATTTTCATTACCATAAAATCCACGCTGAAGGACCATTAATTTAACAAAAGCTTCAATATTTCCATGACTTAGTCATATTGGAAGTCTGAAATCGTCAATAGAAGACTTATCAAATCAAACTCAATACAGCTATAGAAATTCCCTTAACGTAATGGGGTTTATTCAAACAATAAGCAGTAAATCTTCGTGCTAATAAAGGTAGTTATAAACCTTGTCATATGCGATATTTATATTCAGAAAAAAACCTGCTAAACTTAAAACCATTAGGGTGTTAATATCTATCGTTCATGATAAATTGTTATCACTAGAAGAATAAAGTAAATAGGACCTTAATCATAATTGGACACAATGGAAGTAGAGAATTCATCTATTCTACATAATGAGCAACCAAAACACATATACAAATCTTTTCAAGCATACGCATAATCAAAGATAAAAAAACTGATAACGTACTTTGATTATCAAAACAATTTTTAGAAAATGAACAAACGTAGAAAATTAAGGATTAAATCAACAACTTAATAACAAAATATCAAAGTCACCAAGTTTCTTGGAAGTCAATAATCATCCACATAAGAAATATTTCTAAAACGGACAAGCAACAATTCAACAAGATTAATTAAATAAAAAGTATCAAACAAAAATTATTTGCATCAAAGTAAAGGATTACATGGAAAAAAGGGAAGTAACCACATTATAAACATGAAATCTAAAGATAATTCATCGCATTACCCTCCCAGTACGGCTTAAATATCGATCAACTATCTCATTTCGAAACCTCTTGGCATAAGCATTTGCATCCTGAGGAGGATTGAAAATCCAAAACGTCTTAAGAGGAACAATAGAACCTCTGGTCCACTTCTCGGAAGGACTTCTCTCCATATGAACAACTTCCCTCGGCGCACGAGGGTCGACATTCAGCATCATTATTCCACGGTTTCCAACTATGATGAGCGTTTTGTTAATACCACTTCCTCCACCAGCCTCACATATAGACTTCTGAATAACCCCCATTCATACGGGGTCGTTTGCAAGTAATATCTCATCACGTCGCATTAAGAGGACCAACATCCCTATTCTCAACATCATCCAAAACCTCAATAGAAGCAAAAGGATTCGGGAATGAAGACTCAACTCTCGCTTGGTCAATAGCTCCAGAAGAGGACTTTTGGACTAACATTATTATCGTTTTCTCCAACTTGTCTAAAACTTCACCGTTCATAATCTTCTTCAATGGCTCTCCTACAACTGGCATAATGGTTGAAGAGACATACCACCAACAAAACAAAAAAAACAAAATAGATATATAGGACGAATAAACAACAAGGATAAAATGCAAAAAAATATAACATATAATTCTTACGACGATAGCCCTTTCAAAAACTAGGATTTTTCAAATCGAAATAAGAAAAAACTGATCTCGTCCCCTTAAAGGAATTTAAATAAGCAATATCGTATTTCTCCGGTTTGTTCAAGTATTCGAGGGTCGCAGTGGTAACTTTGTGACATGGCGGCACTAACTCTAAATCAGGGTCGTGCAAGAAAATCCACTTTTGGTGATAACCCGATTTAGAAGACTTTACACTGACGATCTTCGGACGCTTGTTTATAGTGTCAAAATACACTTGCCCACCATAATATCGAATCCCATAAAAAGAAATGAACAAATTAATCAAGGGAATCCGCTCTTTCTCCTCGCATAGCGCGATGAAACCACAAATCTATTTCCTAACCTAAACCTGTTTTTGGGAAATTTCTATTTAAAAATAATTTAAAAACCTTTATAAATACTAATCTTAATTAGTTTAGATTAATTAAGTAATTAGTGATTATTTAATCTAGATTAATTAAGTTAATAAATCCTAATTACATTATTTCTAATTTAAGATTTAATTAATTCAATTATCTTTAACTAATTTTAGTTAATTAGTTAACTAATTTAATTAATTGATTAAATTTGTTTAATTGATTAATTTATTAGTTAATTATTAATTAAAATGTAATTAATCATAATTTAATTAATTTAAATTGAAAAGAAATAGTTTAATTAATTTTTAAAATTCAGAAAAATGTTGTGTAAATTGTTTATTGAATATTAATAATTTGATAACTCAATTAATTTAAGTATTAATTAAATTATCGGTAATAAATCGATAACAATTCAACGGTTTGTCCGATTTGGACGAAACGAACGCCTCTAGACTCAGAAAAATATTCCGCTTTCAATAAAAATACTTTCGAGACCCAAATCATTTCGTTTCGAAAGATCGATTGTTTTACGAATCATTCTGAGTCAATTTTTGATCAATAAATCATATTTTGACCCGATTTCAGTTTATACATACCTCGTCGGACCTTTTGACGAACCGAGTTATATGTGATATGAATTATGTGATACGTGTGTTATTCCTAATGAACTAACAATGAGATTTACAGAAGGGGGGTTGAATGTAAATCTCAAAACTTTTTCAAGTTTTGAGCAGTTTCAAAGGCTATGTGTTTAAGATAAACAAGTGTATGAATTGCTTTAAGCTAATACAGACAGATATATATTCAAACACTAATGTAAAAAACACAACAGACCTTAAAAACTTTTCTGGTGGATTGTTGTTCCACCAGAGATGGTATTTCAGAAAATCTGTGATTCAAGAAGTTGATCACAGCTGCATCCTAGTACAAACTAGATAAATTTTTTTCTCAAGATTTTTCTAAACAGTTCTGGAAAAATTCATATCTAATTACTAGCTGCTACTTGGTTTATATATTACCAAGTTTACAAGTGAAGACAAAGATAAAAAGTACAATAATAAAATAAGTTCTCCACTTGTTTCTTCTCCATTTTACTCCAGTGTATTGTTGACTATTGCCTCTTTATACTAGAGTAGAACGGCTGCTTTTCTGATGTTCCTGAAATAGGCTACCATATCTCAGTTGTCTCTGTCAACCCATGTGCCTCTGTTTGTAGGTATAACTACCACTTGTCAACTGCTATTTAACAGAACATCCGTTGAAGCCTTCATTCGTTGATGGCTTCATCCGTTGATGTGTTAGCAGTTGAAGCTCTATCCGTTGATGCACTCATCCGTTGAAGGATGTTATCCGTTGAAGCTTTAGAGACATCCGTTGAAGCTTTGTTTCTCATCCGTTGAAGGTCTTTAAGTTATCCGTTGACACCATTTCATTTATACAAAATTACAAGGCATGAAATATTTACAATTGGCCTTCCTATCTGCATATCCTCTAGTAGTCAACATGACTTATAATTTCCCTCAACATTTAAGAATTATATCTCAAATTCAGAGACTGAAATGTGCTACAACACTAGACTTATTTCTAAGTAAAGCTACACCATCAACGGATAGCCAAAATGGTCTTATCCGTTGAGGCTACAAACACTAGTTTTCTACTTAAGTGTTTTGTTAAACATATTATCAAACTAATGCACATATATTCCTAACAATCTCCCCCTATTTATGTCTATAAGAATTGTAGACATAAATTCAAGGTTAACTTGATGATAATAAAACACTTAACAAATATATGAACTGAAACTAAGTAGAAATTTAAAAGTGCTGCAAAAGTGTATGTACTAGAAGGTAATTGAAGATTTACAGTATTTCCAAGGGTGCTCCTCTAGCCTGAGCAAATCATCTTTTTCTTCTTTGTTCCCTGGTTTTCTTTCCTAGCCCCTTGTCATTTTCCTCAATTTGGAGTTGGAGTTGTCTGAAGAATTCAGCTTCATCTTCATCACTGATATCCAACTTAGATTGCATTTCTTTGAGAGTTTCATTGCTGGCAATCTTGAGTTGGTCTTCAAGTCTGAAAAATCTTCTGACTCCTTTATCATCTCTGAATTCCATCAACCAATGAGGTGATTTATGAATTGTAGTTCCCCTTTCTTGAATGAGTAAGGTTCTGGGCAAAGCATTGGGCTCCCTCCAAGTTTTCCTTATGTTGGCAATCTTGTTGAGAATTTCAGTCTTGGCAGTTCTGGTAAAGCCAGAATCCTTTTGTATGGATGAAAAGACTCTGATCAAGGTAGAGTAGCCTTCATTCAGAATCCTGTAGAGAGGCCATGTTCTTTCCCCAGCTCCTTTATATCTGAACACCAATCTCTCTGGTAGCTGTCTGTAGGCAGCAATTCCACTTACATCCTCCAGCTCATCCAGATAGAGTTCAATGTCTGAAATTTCTTTTATGTCACAGATGTGAACATAATCATCTTTAGAAATGGGTGGCTTAGGGTTAGGTTTATGTTTTTGAGTGAATTTCTTAGAGTTTAGGGGAGGTGTAGATTTGGATTTTCTTTTCTGTTTCTTTGGTAGTGGAAGAGTGGTTAAAAAGGTAGGCAAATTGATGGTGTCCCAATCAATAGGTTTCTCTTTTGGGATGATTGGTTCACCATGGATGTTTATAGTGGGATCAGCAACAAAGGGTTCAGGTATGGAAGGTAGAGATTTAGTTTCTTCAGTGTTGTCTTCACTCCTTCTATGTGCCTTGGCCTTTCTTCTGTTTCCCTCCTACCATTCCTCTTTTTCCTCCATACTTTCACCAAATATACTCCCAAAAACCTCATCTAAGTTTGCAATCTTGTCTTCACCCCTGACTTCAATTCCTTTCTCATTTTCAACTAGACTTGACTTTAGCTTTTGTTCAAGCTTTGCTTGTGCTCTTTTGTCAGCCTTGAGTTTTTCAGCTTCTTTCTTTAACCTTTTGGTTTCTTCCCTCTTGGCTATTGAGAATTTGGGATGTCCTTGCATCACACATATGCTCTTTCCCTCTCTAAAGATAATAGCCATGTTTCTCCTTACTGCCTCATCCATGGTCTCCTTGTATTTTATGATGCTAGCACCCAAAACTTTATCTTCATCAGGCTTTGGAAGAGGAAAGTCCACTTCTTTCATCTGAGCAAAGTCTAGAGGGTTCTTTGTGAAGTCCTTGCTGGATCTAGTATTGGGCTTGAGAACCATAGGTTTTAGATTCTTGAAAGAAGTCTCTCCAACCTTATTTCTCCTTTCTGGCTTGTGCTCCATATTGATTGGTTCAACCTTTGTGCTATGTTTCACAGATATTGATTTATCTTGTGTAGAGCCAAACAACTGTTGCATCCTTTCATCAATTCTCCTCATTTGCTCTTTCACTTGAATTTCAGCTGCTGCTAGCTGGATTAAATCAATTCCATCAGGCTTTCCTTTGATTTGAATGATTGGAGAAGTAGTGATGGCAGGAACTAGCACTTTAGATATTTGGATTTTTGTAGATGGCTCTCCTTCCCCTTCCCTTTTACTCTCCCCCTTTTTGTTATCATCAAGGAGAGGGGTCAAGCCCTGTGCTTTTGCCAGCTGCATAAGTAGATTTGTTTGAGATTATTGGTTGTGAAGAATGGTGGCCACAGAATCTTCAATAACTTGAACTCTGTCTTCCAATTTGGCCAGCCTCTTTTCAGTATGGGATTCCTTTTCAATCTCAACAAAATGTCCTGCATTGTACCATAGGGCATGACTGAATCCAATTTTTCAGAATTGTAGGATTTCAAGTCAGCAATATCCTTTCTGATTTCATCCACACTCAGATTCTGTCTTACTTACTGCAACTTCATGAGATGCAGTGATTCCAAGTGAGCTGTAAGGATAGCCTTTGTACCAGCATGAGAAGTTTTCTGAATGGCCTGTTTGATAGTACTGATTTGTTTGACTAAGGAGACATTGAATTGCCCTGTTGTAGACTCCTTTGTTAAGGCCCATTCAGGTAGATTTGGAATAGAACTAGGGCCTTCATCTCCCCCTAAGTTCATGCTTCCATCAGAAGAAACAAAGTCATCATCGTCAGAATTTACTCCAAATTCTTCAAATGACTCACCAGCTGTTGAAGGCATCTTGTTAATAGCAGCTTTGTCCCTTTGAAGAGATGTTGTTGTATGTACTAGATGTAGTGTCTTTTCTGCCTCCACATTGCCCTGTGCAGCCAATAATTGATAGGCTGAAACAGGATGAGTAAAAGTGTCAGCATCCAAGGAAATATTATCAATTACAGCTTTGTAATGTTGCTGAAATTGTCTTTCCTTTTCAGCATCATTCACAATCATTGACTCACTAGCAATGGCTGGTTCCATCCTTATATCTGCTATACCTGTCTTTCTCTCATTTTCTCTATGTTCTTGCATCAGGGGCTCCCCCTGACTCACACAACTCACTCCCTCACCTTCACCTACTAAGGTGGTACTCCTCTCACTTATTTTTGCCATGCTGGAAAAAATAGCATGCATATTTGAGCTCTCAATCTCTCCTTTTGCCTGGGAGCAACCCAGCCTCTCACTCAAATTGTCATTCCCTTCCCTCAGTCCTAGAAGTGATTGTACAGTAATCAAGTCTTCTACACTTGGAATTGTTTCAGTTGTGTGTGTAGAGACTATCAACGGATGCGAAATAGCCGTTGAAGGTGAAACTGATGGTATCAACGGATAACTGCTGTTAAGCTTATCCGTTGAAGAACAACCACTTGTCAACGGATGAGTGATATCCGTTGAAGAAGGAAAAGAAGTAGAAATTGAAAGTGATATAACTGTTGAATCTGTGTAGATTGATATGAGTTTTGGTGACACAGATCCTTCAATTACATCTGAAAGAATTTGCGGGTGATCCAACAAATCATCTAAAAGATGATGATCACCTGTATTTGAGTGGGGCTCCTCCCTGAGTTGTAAAGAGGGAGAATCAGGAATTGATGGGAATAACATATCCACATCTAGAGATGGTGATGAAGTGTGTGGTGATTGATGTGTGTTAATTGTGAGAGAATGGGGCTGTAACTCCACATTTATTGGAGCCACATCAAACTGAGTTTGAGAAGGCATAGATACAGATGGATGTATCTGTGCAGTGTGTGCACCCTGTGTAGAAGATTGGGTTCTGGCTCTCTTTCTTCTAATAAAGGCTTTTGTTGGTGAGTGTTTGGCTTTATTGTCCCTCCCTCGTTTGTTCTGTGTTCCTGGTTGGGAACTATTTTCAATAGTTACATCCTTTTGGGAGGATGCAGCTAGGGATATGCTAGTAACCCTTTCAACCACCACAGCTTTTTGAGAAACTGTGGCTTGGCTAGCTTGGGAAGCACTTATCTCTCCTTCCTTATCCTGGGGGTTTCTTTGATGTTCACCCCTCCCCTCACCACTCACACCCTGTTCACTCCCCTCAGGGTTAATGGTAGATGTTACAACTGTTGTCTTTTGAGAAACAACAGAGGTAGTTTTCTTTGTCTTTGATTTTGAAAGTTTAGTTTTGGTGACCTTGGTAGGAATCTGTTGGGGCATTGTCACATATTCCATGGCCACACTAGAAGATAAAGAAATAGAGGGGTTGGAAGAAGTAGGAGTTGTAGAAGCAATTACCTCACTTACCTGTGGTGCATTCATGATTGGTAAATATACCAATGGCACACTGCTGTTGAGATCCATTCTCAATAAATCTGCAAGAACTCTTTTCTCTTGTGCCCAGCACTTGAGTTTATTATTCTCATTGGTTATGACCAAACCTTCAGCAACATGGTTAGCCAATAACATAAAGAATCTAGCATAATAGATGTTATTAGATCTATTAGCTTTGTTACCTAATCTAGTACCCAATTCTAGCATAACATAGTTGTTAAAATTAAAATACCTATCAGAAACAAGCATATAGAGCATATTAACAAGAGATGAAGTTATGGCATCAAAATTGCTAATTTTCCCAGAGAAAACCTTGATAAAGGCATCCCCAAGAAAACTCCATTCTTTCCTAAGGCCTTTTCTTTTAATACTCCCTAAACTAGCAGAGTTAAGAGAATAACCTATGGAATCTAACATGCTGGATACATCATTATCAGTGTGTGGTGTCATGGCATTGTTCTCAGGTAATTTAAAACATGCTAGTAAATCATCACAGTTAACACAGTGATTTTTACCTTTGAGGGTGAAGGAGATAGTCATATCTATTGAGTTGAACTGAGCAGTTGTCCAAATCTCCTCAACTACTTCACAGTAAATCGTTGGGGCTTCCAGCATTGCATAGCTAAGTTTACAGTTTTTGATGAAGTCCATCATTTTGTGATAATCGGAATGGGCTTCATTCTTTTCTACCAAAGCTATGAAATTGTTCTTCTCATAGATGAATCTGGATTGAGACATAATCTTTACTACTGGTGCCATTGTTGTGAGTAGAATTTGCAGAGAATAACTTGAAGGTTTTGCAGAGAGAAAATGGTAAAAGCTTTGAAATTTCAAGAAAGCGTAAAGTAAAAATGAAAAATCAGAAGGGCTTATATACTTTCTCAAATTAAAAAGCATAAATAAAAGATTAAACAATAAATATATGTAAGTGAATTTCAGCCGTTTAAGAATAAACTGTAAGTATTCTAAAAACTACCTTTAAAACAAATACATATAGCTGTATGTATGAGTATCAACGGTTAAGACAATAGAATCAACGGCTATGAAACACCTGAATCGACTGATGTGATATTTCAACGGATAAAGTAAACTGTCATCCGTTGAAGAGCACTTCAGTTTTATCCGTTGACGGAAAAAAGAATTCCAGAAATGTATATGTCTTTCAACGGATAATGAACATCCGTTGACAGAACAATTTTGACTTTCAACGGATAGGGAATATCCGTTGATGGAATAATCTGTGTTAAAAAATCAAATTTGTTCTAGCAGCTAATACATTTCAGGCTTCAATACAGATTGCAATAAGGACATGAATTTTAAGAGTAATTAAGCATACCTAGCTCACTTACCAATCTTGTGAATGTTGATTCATCAAGTGGCTTGGTAAATATGTCTGCAATTTGTTGTTCACTTGGAACAAAATGAAGTTCCACTGTACCTTTCATCACATATTCCCTAATGAAGTGGTACTTGATATCAATGTGCTTGGTTCTTGAGTGCTGCACTGGATTTTCAGTAATGGCAATGGCACTTGTGTTGTCACAAAATATTGGAATTTTGTCAACAGTCATACCATAGTCAAATAACTGGTTCCTCATCCATAGTATTTGTGCACAGCAACTACCAGCTGCAATGTACTCAGCTTCAGCTGTTGATGTGGAAACAGAATTCTGCTTCTTGCTGAACCATGATACAAGCTTGTTCCCTAGAAATTGATAGGTGCCTGTTGTGCTTTTCCTGTCTATTTAGCAACCTACATAATCTGCATCTGAGTAGCCAATTAGATCAAAACCAGACTCTCTAGGGTACCAAATTCCTAGATTTGGAGTTCCCTTGAGATATCTGAAAATTCTTTTAATAGCCACTAAGTGAGATTCTTTAGGGTCAGCTTGAAATCTAGCACAGAGACATGTAGAAAACATTATATCAGGTCTACTAGCAGTTAAATATAAAAGTGAGCCAACCATGCCTCTATAACTTGTAATATCCACAGACTTTTCAGCCTTGGTTAATTCAAGCTTAGTGGCAGTGGTCATGGGAGTTTTTGCAGGTGAACAATCCATTAAGTCAAACTTCTTTAAAAGATCATAAATATATTTAGTTTGACTAATGAAAATTCCACCACTAACTTGTTTAACTTGTAACCCAAGAAAGTAAGTTAGCTCTCCCATCATGCTCATTTCATATTTACTTTGCATTAATTTAGCAAACTTTTTACAAAGCTTATCATCTGTAGATCCAAATATAATATCATCTACATAAATTTGTACAAGTATCTTAGAGCCATTAACATTTCTAAAGAAGAGAGTTTTATCAACAGTACCTCTTGTGAAATGATTATCTAGAAGGAACTTTGACAAAGTCTCATACCAAGCTCTAGGTGCTTGCTTTAGTCCATAGAGTGCTTTCAACAGATAATACACATGGTCTGGAAAATTTTGATCTTCAAAACCTGGAGGTTGGCTTACATAAACTTCTTCCTCCAATTCCCCATTTAGAAATGCACTCTTAACATCCATCTGATAGACTTTGAAATTGGCATTAGCTGCATAGGCTAGAAAGATTCTGATGGCTTCAAGTCTTGCAACTGGAGCAAATGTTTCATCAAAATCTATTCCCTCTTGTTGAGAATAGCCTTTATCATCATAATATATCTCAATGTTGTCAAATTTGAGTCTTTCATGGTGTCCCTCATCTGTTAGTCCATCAATCTTTTTATCATCAAACACAACATGCACAGATTCCATAACAATGTTGGTTCTTAGATTGTAGACCCTATAAGATTTTCCAGCTGAGTAACCAACAAATATCCCTTCATCAGCCTTTGCATCAAACTTCCCTTTATGGTCAGATTGATTTCTCAGTATAAAGCATTTACATCCAAAGACATGAAGAAAGTTTAGAGTTAGTTTTCTTCTCTTGAACAACTGATAAGGAGTCATGCCTTTAGCTTGATTGATCAAGGAAATATTCTGAGTGTAGCAGGCACAATTAACAGCTTCAGCCCAGAAATATATTGGTAACTTTGATTCTTCAAGCATTGTTCTGGCAGCCTCAATTAAAGATCTGTTCTTTCTTTCAACTACCCCATTTTGCTGAGGTGATCTTGGAGCTGAGAACTCATGCATGATTCCATTTTCTTCACAGAACAGCCTCATTGTCAAATTCTTGAACTCAGTTCCATTGTCACTCCTGATATTCCTAACCTTCAAGTCAGGATGATTATTGACTTGCCTGATGTGATTGATAATGATTTCACTTGCTTCATCCTTTGATCCAAGAAAATAGACCCATGAAAACTTTGAGAAATCATCTACAATCACCAAGCAATATCTTTTTCTTGCAATTGACAATACATTGACTGGTCCAAACAAATCCATATGTATCAACTGTAATGGTTCATCAATTGTTGTTTCAAGCTTCTTTTTGAATGATGCTTTCCTTTGTTTGCCTTTCTGACAAGCATCACACAAACCATCCCTTGAGAATTCAACAAGAGGAATTACTCTAACTAAGTCCTTTTTGACTAGATCATTCATTGTCTTGAAATTCAAATGGGATAGCTTCTTGTGCCATAGCCAACTTTCAACTGAACTTGCTTTGCTGAAGAGACAAGTAATAGATTCTGCATCTGTAGAGTTGAAGTCAGCTAAGTACACATTTCCTTTTCTAACTCCAGTTAGAACCACTTTGTTGTCTTTCTTACTGGTGACAACACAGGCTTCTGAATTGAAGGAAATTGTATTCCCTCTATCACATAGTTGACTGATGCTCAGTAAGTTGTGCTTGAGACCATCAACTAGTGCAACTTCATCAATTATGACATTCCTTGTTGAAATCAAGCCATATCCCATAGTAAACCCTTTGCTGTCATCTCCAAAGGTTATGCTAGGGCCAGCTCTCTCCTTAAACTCTGTGAGCAGGGAGAAATCTCCTGTCATGTGTCTTGAACAGCCACTGTCCAAGTACCATAGATTTCTTCTTTTTCCCTGCATACCATAAAATCAATCAAGTTGATTTTGGTACCCAAGTTTCCTTGGGTCCATTCTTGTTAGCCTTTCTCCTAGACTTCATTCCTCCTGCATCTTTAGACTTAGGTAACTTTGAGTCAACCTTGATCTTAGATGTAGTTGGTTGAGGTGTAGGGTTAGTCACAGAATCATTTAGCACATTTGGAATTTGATAAGGCATGGATTGTGCAAGCATGTTATTCCATATTGGCATATTATATGGCATTTGAGGCATACTAAATGCAGCAAGATAAGGATTGTTAAAATATGGCATGTTTGCAAAATGTGCATAAGGATTTTGATGAGACATAACAGGCATAGCATGCAGAGGTGATGCAGACATATTAGGCATGGAAGAGGGCACATGTATGGGAGTTTTCTTAATAGATTTGCAATTAGCAGATAGATGATTAACACTACTACAATGCACACAGCTTTTTCTAGGAGCATACTTATCAGGTGTGTAATTGTTATGTTTGTTAACCCCTACCTTCCCATTTCTATTAGATTTCCTTTTAGTTTCCTTTTTATCCTCAACCACTTTGAGCCTATTCTTTAACTGTTCTAAGGTCATGTGTCATATATTCACCTTACTGAAATCTTTGGATGTGCTTGCTTCTTCTTTGACAAAGTTCTTGGAAGTTGAACCAAACTTTTTGTTGAGTTTCCTTAGATTTTCACTTTTAGAAATATCTGCCTGTTTTAATTGAGGAACCTTCAACGGATGCTCCTTTTCTTCCTTCAACGGATAACTTTCATCATCCGTTGATTCCACATCCGTTGACAGCCCATCAATTAATTCCAGTTTCTTTTTGTTTTTATTCCAGGCAGTCTCACAGAATGATTCAATTCCTTGGACCTTGGCAATTTGAGCACTAACATCCCTAGATGTCTTCCAGGCTTTAATCACCTCTTGCTCTCTCTCTAATTGATTAGAAAGTATTTCTACTTTCTTAACAGATTCAGCTAGTTCATTTTCAACAGATATACAATGTAGCTTAGTTTTCTCTAGGTCAATCAACTTATCTTCTAACACAGCATTTCTATCACTTAAAAACAAATTGTTCTCTTTAATCCTACTATTTTCTTTAGCAAGAGATTTAAGAGACACACGCAAATGATACAGTTCAGTAGACATGTCATTAAAAGCATCATTGCACTCTTCTTTAGTAAGTTGTGTTAAATCAGTAGTGATTACCTGGTTGCTTGATGAACTAACTTCATTTTCCTCAGAATCAGCCATGAGAGCCAAGTTGACATATTCCACATTTTCATCCTCTTCTTCTCCATCAGCTGCCCAGTCTTTTTCTTGAGTAATGAAAGCCCTCTCCTTTTGCTTGAGCAGATCAAAATATTTCTTTTTGTAATCTACTTGGTCAAATTTCTTCTTTTCAGAAGTTGGCTTTCTGCACTCACTTGCAAAGTGTCCACTTGTACCACAATTGTAACACTTGAACTTGGTTTTGTCCACCATGTTCTTATGAGGTTTAGTGGCTCTAGTGTTTTTCTTAAATTTCATCTTTGCAAATATTCTGGACAGAAATGCAAGATGCTCATCAATACCATCAGAGTCATCTTGGCTGGAGTTGTCTTCATTCTCAGCAACTTGCTCCTTACCCTTGCTTGATTCTGATTTGCTTGTGCCATCTTTGGAGTTTGATGTAGATCTCACAGTTTCTTGTCTGCATTCTTTCTCATTTTCAGCTACTAAGGCAACTGAACCTCCTTTCTTTCTTCCCTTCTCCAATACCTCATCCTGTTCCAGCTCTAGTTCATAAGTCTTCAAGATTCCATATAATCTTTCAAGAGTGAAGTCCTTATAATCTTGAGAGTTTCTCAAGGAGACAGTCATGGGTTTCCATTCCTTTGGCAAGGATCTTAAAAATTTAAGATTTGAATCCTTCACCTGGTACACTCTACCATACAGCTTCAGTCCATTCAACAGCTTTTGGAATCTATTGAATGTGTCATTTAAAGATACATTTTCTTCAAAATGAAAATACTCATACTGTTGAATGAGAAGCTGCATTTTGTTTTCTTTTACTTGTTCTGTACCTTCACACAGTAGCTGAACTGTGTCCCAAACCTCTTTGGCAGTTGTGCAATTTATCACATTATCAAACATATCCTTGTCAAGACCATTAAACAAAATGTTCATAGCCTTCTTATCCTTGTGGACTTCTTCTGTGTGTCTTCCATTGTCCATTCTGCTCTAGGTTTTGGAATGGATTGACCAACAGCAATTGTGGCCGTAGCAACTGTGGCTACTTTGTGGGGAATGTGAGGACCATTCTCAATGCAGTTTACATAACCTTCATCTTGGGAGAGTAGATGAAGGTGCATTTTCACCTTCCAATGGTGATAAATGTCTTTGTCAAGAACTGGGATTTTTACTCCAATATCCTTCTTACTCATCTTTGTTAGTTTCCAAGATCTTTAAACTCTTTGTGTGTCAAGAGCTTGCTCTGATACCAATTGTTATTCCTAATGAACTAACAATGAGATTTACAGAAGGGGGGTTGAATGTAAATCTCAAAACTTTTTCAAGTTTTGAGCAGTTTCGAAGGCTATGTGTTTAAGATAAACAAGTGTATGAATTGCTTTAAGCTAATACAGACAGATATATATTCAAACACTAATGTAAAGAACACAACAGACCTTAAAAACTTTTCGGTGGATTGTTGTTCCACCAGAGATGGTATTTCAGAAAATCTGTGATTCAAGAAGTTGATCACAGCTGCATCCTAGTACAAACTAGATAATTTTTCTCTCAAGATTTTTCTAAACAGTTCTGGAAAAATTCATATCTAATTACTAGCTGCTACTTGGTTTATATATTACCAAGTTTACAAGTGAAGACAAAGATAAAAAGTACAATAATAAAATAAGTTCTCCACTTGTTTCTTCTCCATTTTACTCCAGTGTATTGTTGACTATTGCCTCTTTATACTAGAGTAGAACGGCTGCTTTTTCTGATGTTCCTGAAATAGGCTACCACATCTCAGTTGTCTCTGTCAACCCATGTGCCTCTGTTTGTAGGTACAACTACCACTTGTCAACTGCTATTTAACAGAACATCCGTTAAAGCCTTCATCCGTTGATGGCTTCATCCATTGATGTGTTAGCAGTTGAAGCTCTATCTGTTGATGCACTCATCCGTTGAAGCTTTAGAGACATCCGTTGAAGCTTTGTTTCTCATCTGTTGAAGGTCTTTAAGTTATCCGTTGACACCATTTCATTTATACAAAATTACAAGGCATGAAATATTTACAATTGGCCTTCCTATCTGCATATCCTCTAGTAGTCGAAATGACTTATAATTTCCCTCAACATTTAAGAATTATATCTCAAATTCAGAGACTAAAATGTGCTACAACACTAGACTTATTTCTAAGTAAAGCTACACCATCAACGGATAGCCAAAATGGTCTTATCCGTTGAGGCTACAAACACTAGTTTTCTACTTAAGTGTTTTGTTAAACATATCATCAAACTAATGCACATATATTCCTAACAACGTGAGTTATGTGTTTACGTGCTATGTGAATTATGTGCATATATGGACCAAGAGTACTGTATTTGTCTGTTATAATTATGTGTGGGCTATCGTATGGGTAGACGATAGAATTTTGACGCGCAGCTCGTCGAGTGATTATCGTTTAGATAATTAAAGCTATATCTTTTAATTATAGATACGGATCTCTCGAGTTGATCGGGACAAGACGTTGGATAAAGAATGAGATGGAATGGTATTGGGTATCTGGCTTCTAGCAATCGCAGGAGCAGCATATCAGTCAAGTGTTGCAAAGAAGGACGGTGATGTCTTGAGATAGAATGTCAGATACGTGTTTGCGAGTGTGACTAACTGCTAAAAACCCAAAGGCAAGTAATTCTATCATCACTTATTGTTCAAGTGATATTTATTTTGAATCGTATCATGCAAGTATTGCTTTCCCTATTCTCAGTTTTGAATTCATAAATGTTTTACATATCGCTGAATTAAATAATTCTGTTTATGCAAGTACCCTCTGTTATTCTATGTTCAGAATAGTTTAGTGATTTTACTTATCAAATTACTGTATTTATAAATATTTTGGATTTTGAGAAAGATGATTTTGTTGCGAGAATTTATGCCCAAATGAATGGGGTATAAAAATTATTTAGGATGTCGAAGGATTCGGCTCCTTTTTCAATAAAAAAAGGTTTTTAAGATTGGAATGGTTACTGGTTACTGGTCACTGGTTACAGCGTAGGTGATCGAGATATCGGTCCAGGTGTAATATCTTTCAAGGCTAGTTATGCCTTTTCTGGCGCCCTATAGGTACCGTATGTCTTCGGGATACGGGTAGTACCTATATTTACGGTATGGCTGTGGGATACCGGTGTTGTTTCACGACTGATCATCGAAAACAGCATGAAATGTCATTGGTTTTAATCTAAATTGATATCTAAATTTCTTTATTATTTTGATAATCATAGAATAAATGATTTATCAACTGATTCTGTTTTGGATTAAAAGTGAATTGTGGTTTTGATTCAGTTTCTGATTTTGTGGATACTTAGTTTGTTGTTAAATATCAAAGGTGGTATTAGTATAGATGATTGATGTTGACTTCAGTATGGGTGTTGTGAGCATCAAAGTTCGTATTAATATCTAATTTGATATGACAGCAAAATAAGTATTAATTTGAAGAGTTCGGTTTTGAGTAAAGTTTATGATTCAATCCATAATCATTGCTTCTTGTTGTTATTGTTTACGATATTTCCGTAAACACCGTTTTACGAGTATTATTCTCGTCAAGATTCAAAGTATTGCTGAAGCATCTCGCTCAAAAATATCAAAATGGTTTTTAATACAATTAAGGAACCAATTCTGGGGTTCCTCAACTAAAATTTTATGATTCAACAATTATGATTTTAAATGTTCTGCTCTAATGCAGATGTCGGTTTTATATCAAAAGACCCTATATATGTCATAATGATCTTGCTGAGCATTTCTTTCGCTCATACTTGCTTGTTTTCAAATTTAACCTCCAGTGAGGATTAGCGTGCGTTGTTTAACTGCGTAATTCAAGGAAGCAAACAAGAAGCTTTTGGAAGGTGGTTGATCCAGGGTTGCGGGCTAGTGTAAGTTTTATTGTGTAAAGTTGTTTATATTATATTATATTATAGTTGTGTATTTTATTTGGGCCTAGTATACTTCATTTTGAAGTTTTACTAGTGGGTTTAGTTTTGGATTGGATTTTGTTAAAAAGAGTTTTAAAAGAAAGTGAAAAATTATTGATGGAATTTGGAATTCTTGTTTCTAGAACTGTAACCTTAAAAGATCTTGGAGTAGTTTGGGGTCATTTATGATAATTATCTTCCGCTGGCATTTATTTATTGATTTAACAGGTTAATTTGGATTGAAGTTTTATAGTGACGACCAAATCCTCTGACCCCGGATTTGGGGGCGTTACAGGTTGGTATCAGAGTTGAGGTTATATTAAACTAGAAACGAGAGTGTGTAGGAGTGGGTATAGCTATGTGAGGACGCTTGAGCTCATATCGAGTTCCTGTTGGACTATTGGATATAGTACCAACGAGTAAGTTAAGATAGGCACATTCGTTCGAGATGGTTGTGTTCAGCAACTCCGGGAAGCTGCAAAATTCTATTCTGGAATCTACCGAGGCTGCTATGATTCGACGACGATGAAGATTATCGATATCCTTGGAACATGAAGAGGTGTCTAGAATTGGATGACGAGTCAACAAAAGGGTTCAAATAGAAGATAAGTATTAAGACCTTGGCAATACCTTCTCTTTCTATAATTCCTTTTGACATCTCTCAAAAAGAAGTAATTGTTAGAGGATATATTCGCTAACACTCATTTTCAATCATAACTGTGTTTTAAATGTGCTAGAGGCTGTCATGAAGCCTATTTTTCAGGTTTTGATAGCTCTGCCAAGTTTTTATAATTTAATTCCACTTTTCTTATTTGGTGGATAGTTTCTTGGTGATGTGACACCACTTATTCATTTTATGCCAGAATTTTGTTCTCTGGATTTCATTTTCTTCAGAAATATCAGCTTTGAAATCTTTTCAGTTTTGTTCATTTGATTTTGGATTCCTTTGATATTCTTTTATTCTGACTGAGATGAACAACCCTACCTATAGGGGACACAAGGTATACATGTCTGTGTGATATGAGTTGGATGGGACGCCATCACTTGTGTGTGTTGTGAATACATGAAGGCTAACAACATTTAGTAGTGTCTTAATTTGGGCACGCAATACTAAGTTTATTTGATCATATTGATCTCTCAGTTATTCTTTTATTTCAACAATATTTTTCTGAAATTCAGATTTTGGTCCTTTTATGGTATCAAATTCTTTTCTTTTTGAAATTTTATGATTTTATCATTCCAAATATTCGAAGGTATGCCAATCAAGTTAAGCTGAGTTATCATGGTCAAGTCAAAGCAGGGTTATGGGATTACCAAGAGCAGCAGTGGATTGCAATGCGATTAAAATATCAGGGGCGTATAGCGAAGTCAATATGTTCCTTTATTTCTCTCTTCATCTCTCTTTCTTTTCTTCTTTCAATCTTTCAATCTTTCTCTCTATTCTTCTTTCTCGCAACCACTAAAAGTGATTCTATTGAGAAATTGGTCAAAGGATGTGGATGGAACAATGGTGTGGAGTGAAGCTCCCGTGATAATTATGTTATACAAGGAATCTGAGTTTTTATTTGATATTTCGGAAAAAGTGATTTTTAGGAAATAGAAAGTTGGCAAGAAGACACCTAGTGTTCTCTTATGCTGATTCCGAGGACGGAATCCTTATAAGGAGGGTAGATTGTAATAGCCCGTATTTTCAGGATTTATTTAATTATTATATGAATGCCTTTATGTGATTTTTTTTCAATGTGAGAGGAATTAAATTGTGGATATTTTATTCCTGTGTGGTGTTTCCCATTCTTAAAGTGCCAATGTGTTAATTGAAAGTTGCGTGTCGATCCTTACTAGTGCTTTGAAAATATCTAATTATTTTTATTATATTAAAATTTTCTTAAAAGCCGAATGTTTCGTCAATATCGGTAAAGTGATTTCATTTTTAAAATTATAGGGACCGAGTGGATATTTTATCTACATCAAAATTTTATCCGGCATTTTATCTGGGTTCAAAATATTATTTATTGAAAGTATATAAAATATTCTAAAATATGGAACTTGCATTATTTGAGATTCTTTAATTACGTGTTAAATAAAATATTAGAGGCGTAAATTAATTTAAAAATATTTCTAGTTCGAGAGTAATATATGTTAGATTTTATCTTTGGTTACGGAAGGATGAGTTTATTATTAGAATAATTGTTATGTTTTAAAATGCATTTAGGTGAAACTATGCGCTAGTTGCATTCATTTTTTAATAACATGTTTAAGTGCTACGTGTTTATCTCGTTTTGTGCGAATGAGTATATTTTATAAATATTTTCGGGATTTGTTGTTAATTTAGAAAATATCGTGGTTTAATAAAATTATGGGACCGGAACCCTCACCGGGACGTTCAACCCTGTAAAACCCGTAGTTTTATTTTTATAAAATCGAAAATGGTTCGGCGGCTTAATATTATTACATTTCCGAAATATTTTTGAGTTTTGGGAAATTTTGATATAATGTTTATATTTTTATTAAAATAGTATTTTAACAAATTTTTTCTCGTAAAATAAATATTTGGATCTCATTGTTTTAATCAAACGATCCAAACATCGCTAAAATGAATTTTGAGGTGTTATTTTATCGTAAATATAATTAGGTCTCAATATCTCGTTTAAAAGGAATATGAAATGAATTTCTAAATTCTATCAGATAACTATAGAGGTCAGATGTTTCATTCTTTATCCAAACAGAACCGACCCAGGCTTGTCTTCAGCAAATCAATTCATCCGAGGCTGATTAATCCTCCATATTCAACGCTGTTGATGACAAATCAGAGTCCCAATCTTTTCCATTCTTTTGCCACCAAAATCATCGACTAAGGTCGGATATTTATCGAAAACGACAATCGCCATTTTTGAATTAATTTGGGTTTTTAATTTTTATGAATTGTCTGATTTTTTTTGATGATTTGAATAGCTTCATAGCGTTATTTACAGTCAGATTATGTATAAAAATTGGTTCTTTGGTTTCGGTTTTGTAGTAATCGAGTTTTGAATTTTCCCGTTGGTTTATTTCATGATTTTTCGGGTTGTTGGTTTATGAATTGATGTTATGAATTATTGGATTAAGTTATAATATGTCTGAGCTTCATTTTCGTGTTTAAATCGTTGATTTTGGTTGAAGATTGTTTGTATTTGCATTTCGCCGGAGCTTTCGAGCTCTTCACCGGCTTTAATGGAGTTTAGCCGTTCTGAGTAGTTGCAGGCGTGATTGTATTGTTCTTTTGGGGTTGTTCGGTGTTAAGGAAAGTTCAAGGATTGAATTGGCTGCAAATACGTCAGGACCAGGATGTTGTGGCCGGGGAGAACCCCGCCGGAGTCCGGCAAGGACCACCGGAAACTGGGTTCAAACACAGATTCCGGTTGTGTTCTTGAGGACCCGGTTAGGGTTCTTGAGGATCCGGATATAACCCGACTTTGACCCGGTTTAGATCTATTTAGCCCCAATTTTATTTCCTAAACCTGTTTTTGGGAAATTTCTATTTAAAAATAATTTAAAAACCTTTATAAATACTAATCTTAATTAGTTTAGATTAATTAAGTAATTAGTGATTAATTAATCTAGATTAATTAAGTTAATAAATCCTAATTACATTATTTCTAATTTAAGATATAATTAATTCAATTATCTTTAACTAATTTTAGTTAATTAGTTAACTAATTTAATTAATTGATTAAATTCGTTTAATTGATTAATTTATTAGTTAATTATTAATTAGAATGTAATTAATCATAATTTAATTAATTTAAATTGAAAAGAAATAGTTTAATTAATTTTTAAAATTCAGAAAAATGTTTTGTAAATTGTTTATTGATTATTAATAATTTGATAACTCAATTAATTTAAGTATTAATTGAATTATCGGTAATAAATCGATAACAATTCAACGGTTTGTCCGATTTGGACGAAACGAACGCCTCTAGACTCAGAAAAATATTCCGCTTTCAATAAAAATACTTTCGAGACCCAAATCCTTTCGTTTCGAAAGATCGCTTATTTTACGAATCATTCTGAGTCAATTTTTGATCAATAAATCATATTTTGACCCGATTTCAGTTTATACATACCTCGTCGGACCTTTTGACGAACCGAGTTATATGTGATATGAATTATGTGATACGTGAGTTATGTGTTTACGTGCTATGTGAATTATGTGCATATATGGACCAAGAGTCCTGTATTTGTCTGTTATAATTATGTGTGGGCTATCGTATGGGTAGACGATAGGATTTTGACGCGCAGCTCGTCGAGTGATTATCGTTTAGATAATTAAAGCTATATCTTTTAATTATAGATGCGGATCTCTCGAGTTGATCGGGACAAGACGTTGGATAAAGAATGAGATGGAATGGTATTGGGTATCTGGCTTCTAGCAATCGCAGGAGCAGCATATCAGTCAAGTGTTGAAAAGAAGGACGGTGATGTCTTGAGACTGAATGTCAGAATAGATACTTGTTTGCGAGTGTGACTAACTGCTAAAAACCCAAAGGCAGGTAATTCTATCATCACTTATTGTTCAAGTGATATTTATTTTGAATCGTATCATGCAAGTATTGCTTTCCCTATTCTCAGTTTTGAATCGATAAATGTTTTACATATCGCTGAATTAAATAATTCTGTTTATGCAAGTACCCTCTGCTATTCTATGTTCAGAATAGTTTAGTGATTTTACTTATCAAATTACTGTATTTATAAATATTTTGGATTTTGAGAAAGATGATTTTGTTGCGAGAATTTCTGCCCAAATGAATGGGGGAATAAAAATTATTTAGGATGTCGAAGGATTCGGCTCCTTTTTCAATAAAAAGGTTTTTAAGATTGGAATGGTTACTGGTTACTGGTTACAGCGTAGGTGATCGAGATATCGGTCCAGCTGTAATATCTTTCAAGGCTAGTTATGCCTTTTCTGGCGCCCTATAGGTACCGTATGTCTTCGGGATACGGGTAGTACCTATATTTACGGTATGGCTGCGGGATACCGGTGTTGTTTCACGATTGATCATCGAAAACAGCATGAAATGTCATTGGTTCTAATCTAAATTGATATCTAAATTTCTTTATTATTTTGATATTCATAGAATAAATGATTTATCAACTGATTCTGTTTTGGATTAAAAGTGAATTGTGGTTTTGATTCAGTTTTTGATTTTGTGGATACTTAGTTTGTTGTTAAATATCAAAGGTGGTATTAGTATAGATGATTGATGTTGACTTCAGTATGGGTGTTGTGAGCATCAAAGTTCGTATTAATATCTAATTTGATATGACAGCAAAATAAGTATTAATTTGAAGAGTTCGATTTTGAGTAAAGTTTATGATTCAATCCATAATCATTGCTTCTTGTTGTTATTGTTTACGATATTTCCGTAAACACCGTTTTACGAGTATTATTCTCGTCAAGATTCAAAGTATTGCTGAAGCATCTCGCTAAAAAATATCAAAATGGTTTTTAATGCAATTAAGGAACCAATTCTGGGGTTCCTCAACTAAAATTTTATGATTTAACAATTATGATTTTAAATGTTCTGCTCTAATGCAGATGTCGGTTTTATATCAAAAGACCCTATATATGTCATAATGATCTTGCTGAGCATTTCTTCCGCTCATACTTGCCTGTTTTCAAATTTAACCTCCAGTGAGGATTAGTGTGCGCTGTTTAACTGCGTAATTCAAGGAAGCAAAGATGAAGCTTTTTGGAAGGTGGTTGATCCAGGGTTGCGGGCTAGTGTAAGTTTTATTGTGTAAAGTTGTTTATATTATATTATATTATAGTTGTGTATTTTATTTGGGCCTAGTATACTTCATTTCGAAGTTATACTAGTGGGTTTAGTTTTGGATTGGATTTTGTTAAAAAGAGTTTTAAAAGAAAGTGAAAAATTATTGATGGAATTTGGAATTCTTGTTTCTAGAACTGTAACCTTAAAAGATCTTGGAGTAGTTTGGGGTCATTTATGATAATTATCTTCCGCTGGCATTTATTTATTAATTTAACAGGTTAATTTGGATTGAAGTTTTATAGTGACGACCAAATCCTCTGACCCCGGATTTGGGGGCGTTACAGGAACCCTCCCTTTTTTTCAAAATAGGGGAGACAAACGGTTAAACAAGAAAGACTAGATGCCTAATAAAAAAGGGAGAATACACGCGTATAAAAAAATTAAACATTTTTTTCCCAAACCCTAACTTTTATGTTTATTTTTAATTTTAATTTCTTATTTCAGAAGGTAAAAGATTTTAAAGCAAATCTAAAGATGTTGCTTTACTATGGGGACAAATATTGGATCAAGAACCCAAACGAGAAGGCCCAAGAAGAATTAATTGTAATATTTAGATTAAAGAATGTATTTTTATATTAAGGCCCAATAGGCCCACTTGTAATAAGGGTATGGCTTCCTACAAATATAGATTCATTAGCTCACATGTAGGGCTGTAATTCGGGCCGAGCGAGCCGAGTTTCGAGCCGGGCGTAATTCGAGCTGAGATTAATCGAGTCGAGTCGGGCCGGCTCGTTTAACTAAATGAGTATAGACCTCTTTCCGAACTCAACTCGTTTAATTTCACAAGTCAAGTCGAGCAAACGAGCCGGTTTTAACGAGTCGGTCGGCTTGTTAATTTTACACTTAATCAAGTCTAAACCTCTACCCGAATTCGGCTCGTTTAATTTCACAAGTCGAGCCGAGCCGGCTCGAGTAATAAAATGAGACGAAAGCTCTGCCCGAACTCGACTCGTTTAGTCACTTGACTCGTTTAACTAAACGAGTCGAGTCGGGCCCACATAAACGAGTTTGAGTCGGGCGAGCTCACGAGCCGCCAGGCTCGAATTACAGCCTTACTCACATGGTTGAATTATTATATAATTAAATAGTTTCCTATTAAACTATATTTGAATATTCGATAGATTATTCAGGTACATACATGATCGAGGTACATCACTAGGCTAGATTATAGACTAGATTATTATGTTATAGGTGTGCTGGATTCCCCACTTAATGAATTACTAGCTTAAATCTCGGGCGAGGCATGGGTTCCTGTTAATATTTAAATTTTGTATTTATCCTATCATATTATAATTTTAAAATTATTTATATATATATATAATAATAATAATTTTACAAAAAAATAATAGTAGAACACGTGATCGTAATTTAGTAGGATGAGGATATTATTATATCAAGTAGTTTAACAATTTAGTAGTTTAGCGGATATATAACACTATTTTTTTATATAATAGGATAAGATATGGTTGTATTTTAGTATGATAAGTAAATTATGTGTATGTGTATAGTAGTTTAATAGTTTAATAGTTTAACGGATATATAATAATATTTAATTATTTTTTTAATAACCAAAATTAGGAATAACCGTTGAACCAAATTATACCTCATTCCGGCTATGTTGCAAACGTCCGTACTGTGTTTCTGTGCTTGGATTATATCATGTTACAGGCTAGTAATGAATTATATCATCAGGATTCAGCCCTTGTTAGTAGCCTACTAAATTGTTTTATTGTAGATGGTCGTCATGTTCTTGCAAACGTCCAGTACTCTGTTTCTATTGCTCGTCTTGTATTCTATTTAAGGTTTTCTTATTGAACTTGTTAAAAACTTTTTTATAAGTTTCAGAGGCAGTTTTAATCAGAAAGTTGTAACAAACAATCTAATTGCTTCAAAGTCCTTCTGGTCTTTGATAACTGAAAATTTGACACATCCTCTGAAGCACTATCAATTGTACTAATTGTACTTGTGTAACAAGAGCCGGGAGACGATGTCACAAAACCACCAATTTGTGTCTGTTGCGGTGATTCTCCGCGTGCTTCTCCACTTTCGTGACTTTGTTTCGAAATTCCGTGATGCGTTTTCAAGTGTCGATCAAGTGTACCTGTGCTGGCACCTTCAGAGTGAAGAAACGGGGATTGATTTCGGCCGCTTTGAATACAAAGTAAACAAAAGCATTTAAATTTGTTGGGATCCTCCGGTGTTACTTGTCTCGAAAAATAATTCCAAACATGCGAGGAATGTCTCGAAGTAGTACCAGAACTCCCTGCAAATTTTTAACAAAAATAGATTAGCAACATATTTGAATTTTCAATATAAATAAAAAAATACAAAATTCTGAAAATTCGAACATATAATTCTAAGTTTAAATAATCGATTTTAAAAAATCAAATAATTTAAAATTAATATTTTAATCGATTTTAATATTTAATCTTAAAAATCATAAAACACAGGATCAAAATAACACATTTAATCGATTTTAATAATTTAAAAAACAGAAATTTATAAATTTACGAAAATAAAAATATAATATATAAATTTTACCGGCTTCTGTATTAGGTCGAGGGGGTCGCATAGAATGTGCTTGACTCGAGCCTTGGGATGACTGGGTGCCCCTCCCTTCTTTCATTTACTTTAAATGTTGGCTGAAAAACTGTAATGTTGCCTGAAAACTCGCCGAAAAATTAAGAAACCTCGGCGGATATTAAGAAACCTCGCCGGAAAATATGTGACTGAGTGTGTGTGAAACTGTGTCTGTAACTGTGAGTCTGTGATTCTGTGAATGATTGTATGTCGCCGAACAACTGAGTGAAGACTGAAGAGAGAGAGAGAGTGAAGAGAGTTTAAGAGTGAGAGATCGAGAGAGAGTTTAAGAGTGAAGAGAGATTGAGAGTGAGGAGACAATTTATAGAGCTAAGGACCGTTAATAATTTAGCCGTTAGAAGGAGTTTTTGTGAATCTGTGAGCTGCACAGCAGAGCAGAGCAGCAAGCAGGTGACCGTTGCAAAGGACCGTTGCAGCGGAGCGTGGCCAGGACTCGCGGGCCGAGCCGTGCCGGTTCGTGCTTACAAAGTCGTTGACGGTTAAAGCGGGCCGGGCCGGGCCGGTTACGGTCCGGTTCCAGTTTTCAGATTATTAACTCGTGCTCGGTTCGTTTTAATTATCGGTTCGATCCGAATAGTGACTCGGCACGTCTCGAGGCGAACTGTACGAATTTCCGGTGAGCCGAATAGCGAGCGGGCCGATCCAAACCGCTCGTTTGGCCGGCTCTACTTGTGTTTACTTGAAAGCATGGTGATGCTTGCAAATGTTGTTCATCTTAACTTGAAATACCTAAATCTATTATCTTTGTAATACTGCAACATCAAGTTTTTGATAAAATGTTTTATTCGAAATTACTATTTTACCCATATATTTTAATAAATTTTTAATAAATTTCAAAAATATTTGTTGTTGATAGGAATCAAACTTATGCCAACTATTTACGAGCTAAACACATCAACCAGTTGAGCTAAAGACACTTTTGGTTAAACTTTTATAAGATTAAGTGTTGACTTAGAACTTATTTATTTACACGAGTGTCTTGGAATCGAACCTATGTCAACTATTTGCAAATTAAACACATCAGTCATTTGAGCTAGAGACACTTTTTGTTAAACTTTTATAACATTAAGTATTAAGTTAGAACTTATTTATTTACACGAAGTGTCTTGCCTTATATTAAATTTTATATTTGTTTTAATATTTATATAAAACATAATGATTTGAGACTTGATTGAATAATTAATTTCGATATGCTAACTTTACACTTATAACAAACATATGACTTCAACCAATTGAGCTAGAAGCTCATTTGGTTAAATTTTGATAAAATCAGGTATTGAGTTACATACTTCTTTCTTTATTTTGGGTGACTAAACCTATATAATTCAATATTTATATAGAATAAAATTATTCTAAGACTTGGGTAATTAGTTGATTACAATATAATAACTTACACTCATGTGCTGCGGCGGGATTATAATTTATTTTTTTTATTTATGCATTCAATAAATAACTTCTTGTTGATAATATATTATCATATTAACTTGTTGATAATATCTTACCATATAACAATAATTTATTAATTATCGAAAATCGGATAATTAACTCACATCGAGATACTAACTTTATACTCGTGTAACAACTAAGGGTATAATCAATCCGAGTCGAGTCAAAAACTGTTAGGCTCGTACTCGATTAAAAATGTTCGGGTTCGAGTACGAACTCGAGTTCAACCGAACTTTAAATTTCAAACTCGAAATTCAGGTCGTAAAAAGTTCGATAGGTTCAATTTTTTAGGGAAAACATATAATTCGAAATTAATATTTTGCGCCCTTATTTGAATAAATATGGAAAAATATTATTGGCTTGTAGAATTGAACCGGTGACACCTATATCCAAACATGTGACTTCAATCGATTGAGTTAGAGGCCCATTTCATTATATTTTGATAACATCAAGTACCGAGTTATATATTTGTTTCTTTGTATTGGATGGCTAAACCTATATAATATAATATTGATATATAATAAAATTATTCTAAGACTGTGAGTAATTAGCTCACTAAAATATACTAATTTTATACTTATGTACAAGCAAGTAATTTTAATTATTTTTTATTTATAAAAAAATTACAAATATTAAATAAATAACTTGTTGATATTATATTACCATATTAACTTATTGATAATATATTACCATTTAATAATAGTTTATTAAATATTGAGACTTGGGTAATTAACTCACTTCGAAATACCAACTTTACAACAACTAAGGGTATAATCAACCCGAGCCGAGTCGATAACTTTCAGACTTGAACTCGATTAAAAATGTTCAGACTCGAGCACGAGCTCGGTTTCACCCGAATCTTAAATCATGCATGAAACTCGGGTCGTAAATAGTCCGGTAGTCTCAAGTTCGGCTCAAAAACTTGAATCAATTTCACCAAATATTGACAAAAACTCGAAATATGATAGGTTTTGCTCGAATTCGATTCTAATAAATATATAAAATATTAATAAAATATTAAATATTTAGATAAAAATATATTTCTATTAAAAATAATATCAGCTCGATAAGGTTTGTGAACCTTATGAGCCGAGTAATTTGAAGTTCGAGTTCGACCGTGCAAAAAAATTTAATATTTTGCCTCCATATGTTGATAAACATGACACCTAAACATTATAATATTTTTGGTATCTTCATTTGAAAAAATCATCGAAACTTGATAGAAAACCATTATTTTTAATGGTAAGAGTGCACTCCAAACTTTACATTCACGATACAATATAAATTTAAGGATATTCGTCGTTACACTAGTCCTTCTAACATGAATCAAACAATATGGTATAAAAAAATACGCAAATATCGTAAAAGTACACAAAAAATAACAATTTTTTTATAAATAAAACTAACCCGTGCTTTGTACGGGTAATAAAACTAGTTTGACTAATAGGTAATCATCATCATTGAGTGAAATAATTATCAATAAAAATAAAAATCATCGAATGAAATCGCGGTTACAAAGGTGTGCATTTGGTTAGTATTCACCACTAGCATCTAGACTAGAGTAGGTTATTGACTTGTTAAGGAGGACTTGTAAGTTGCAACAATGCATCGATTTTACTAAAGGAGCTTGAGTTTAAAAGAGCTACATGAAGACGATTTGTCTTTCCTGAAAATGACTTATGGGATCAATTGACCGATCAGCTACTTCTTGGAAAACTGGTGTTACCCCATTATAAAAATCATAATATGACTTTTTATAAGGAAACATTAAACACAATATATTAAAGTAAATCAATCTGCGCCAGATGAAGTCCAAATAGCACAGCTGCTAATTCCGCTGGCTCAACCTCCCACTTAGACCTGCAACCAGGGACAGATAGGAAGGGGACTAAGGAGGCTCAAGTCCACCTGTCGTCCCTATAATCCGCCTTATAACCCGTTGTTGAGTAACCAGCTCATCTAAAACCTACCTTAGTATTAGAGAAAGTCTCCAATAGGATCATATATTTAATACCCGTACTAAGCACAGGTGACTAATCTCAGGCCAGCTCCAGCTAATACAGGAGCATCAGAATGCGTAATTATAGTGCCCGAATGTGTGAGGCCCTTTGATTAGTACCCAACTGACCAGAAGTAGCGGAAAGAATCATAAGAATATGACTCTGATGATATATACTTTTTTTTTATTATTATTGTGGTCTATTTCGATGGTGAAATTATTAGAAAATATCAGCTTGTTATTTTTTGTATTGAAAGTGAAATCATTGGGCTCATGCTCAGAAATACTAAAGAATTTCAGAGTAATTTCCCAAAAATAATCATAAATTAATTGAAAGACGTAGTCGAAATTATCACGTAAAAGATGCATTAGAATGCGACAAACAGATCAAACACCTGAGCACCAGCGTCATTGATGAAAACATGGGCTGGTTTTCCTTTTTAGAGAGTGAGTAACAATATTGGGATGGGATTAATGCATTAAGATGCTAACTAGTTTTCTTCCTCAAATCGGCTCTGTATGCTGAACATCGAAATAACAGATTTATTTTGGGTGCTCCCGAATCACCAATGGAATTCATGCATTTTCTTCTATTTGCAGTGCCATTGGTTGTTAGAATACTGGTTGTTTGCAGGATCTTATATTAGTATTCTAATAATTTAGTTTTTTTTCTTCTACCAAACGACATCAAATTTGATTTGCCAATTCAAACGACATCAATTTAAATGCACATGAATACAAGTAATCGATGATAAAAGAGTCTTTTATTTTATGACTTATCATAATTTATATCTCATTAGCATGTCTGCTTACAAATACCAAACACCCGCCACAAGACTGCAAGTTAAACTTGGTTAGATACACTTGTATATTGTTGTTATCAAAGGAATTATACTTCTTGTATCGTTAGAGACTAATGAGATTTGGGAAGTCTGTTTTATTACCATGAACATGAATATCAATCAATGGAATCAATGCCTTCAAATGTTCTTCTCTTGACTTGGCTACTTTTTCACCCATCACAAAAATTCTCGAGTGATCTTCATCAAAGGCCTCCCACTGATCTGTAACTTTTGTCTGCAAACTATGTCTCCCTGAATCATTTTGCTCGTCGACTTTAGACTCCAGTGTCACTATACTTGATGATCTTTCTTTTGTTGTATCAATTTTTGGTTCGTTACTTCTATCCGAAACTTCAGAGATAATATGCTCCAGCATCATTATATCTTCTTCTGGAATTTGTTTCACTGCCGGGCAATTTACAGCATTAGTAACACCTAATTCTCTGCAAAATTCTATGTATGAACAGAGTTCTTTCCCCTGTATGTTTGCTTTATGCAAAACTTTGAGTCCCATCGACGCTTCAACCTTCCCAGCAGACCAAATTTGGATCAAAACTGCAGAAATGCCACTGCATATTCTGCTGTAAACATCAAAAATCTCAATCATCACGCAATCCATAGCTTCAAGAATCAAAGTACCCACCATAGTCTCTGATCGTGGTTTAATTTCCATCAACATATCAAGCAAATCTTGCATTTCTTGCAGCCACACAAGGCATTGCATCATTGAAGTGAATGTTCTTGGTTCATCTTGATCTGCCTCAACTTTCCTAAGCTGTCCTTTATATTGTTCCTGTGCATGTGAATATAACAACGAAGATTTACGATCAAGAAAGGAATAATAAGCCCGTATGAAGGTATCGTGACCCCATTTTTCCCCAGGCTTTGAATGTTCATCCTTAAAGCTTGACAAATCAAATGGTAACCTCCCAATTCTCTGAACAGCAGGGACTCTGCTGCAGAAAACCCCGTTCATGAGCATCAATCCCTTTAGAGCGACTACCCAGCTACGAGTCTTCTGAATTCTCAAAGCAATGGCCAGTACCAGAGGTTTGAGGTATGCTGGGGAGACCCGAACCCAGGCAAAGACTCTCTGGGAATTTCGATAATCAACCCGGGAATCATTGTGACTCGTAGATTTAATGACGGCCACCTCGATATCGGGGTTCCTCCATGCTGTCCTCTTTGAGAAAGATGTTAACCAGATGCTACTCTGATCTTTAAGCACTCCAGCTGCTCTTTTCCACAGGTTCATAGTCTGTTGTAGAAATGATCTGTTTATGTTTGTGTATGTTTCTTCCCTTACTAATTGTACCAAAATCAATCAATTTGTAACTCAACCATAATAAATTGATGTGTAGAAGTTACTCATATTTTGTAAATCAGGCCCACAGCCAGCTACCTAGCCGGCCAATGGCGTGTTAAATACTTTGCATATTAGTCAATGTCAAGTTTGATATGTGTTGCTGTCGATATTTTCCAGGTATTTTTTTATGATAAAAGCAATACATAATTACATGTGATACTTTCCGAAAGAAAGAGTAAACAGAAAATAATGGAAGTGTGTTTAAACATGAGATTCCATTGAGAAATGACCTGTTTTCCTGAAGGTCAACAGCACACCAAATCATCGAGTAAAAAAAAAGATCATGCGGCTCTGTGTCTTAGGTCATTCTTGCTTTTGTTTTCTTCCATGTGTTTCTCTTTGAACTGGAATAACAAATGTCACCTCATTGTGCCAAAACAAATATATGAAAACAAACACTAACCCTGAACAAACGTGGCAACTGGAAACTACAAACAGTGACTTAGCATTACTGCATTACATATGTAATGTAATCAAGTAACGTATACAGATGAATGTAGGCATTTATATTTGTGGGGGGGGGGAGGCAAGCAAAAATTTCATCTTCCATATAAAAGAATAACTGTTTTACACTCAGCGTCAAGCTGGTCTCAAAGACCTCTCCTTGTGAATTACATTTCCAGCTTTAAACCATCCTAACAATTTATAATATGGGGACCAAAAAATATATAGGTCACGACCCGCGACCAATAGAAGAGAATCAACACATGGAACTTGACCTCACCCTCCCCTAATTCAATTCAGAGGGTTAATTAATTCATAACTACACCCCCTAAATTGGAATTTGACATGTATTTTTATATGTACCTAAAACTACATGGAACCTGAAAAGGACAAACACCGAGTGGCCAACAGCAGATAGATAGTTCATACCACAGAAGAGAACAGAGGACCTTCCAAGTTCCTGCATTCCTTCCCATATTTAGAAATAAGACGCGTAAATACCCCAGTGTACTCATTCTCGGATAAGGTACATGTCCACAATGATACCCTATGAGTCTATGTCCCAGTCTCCTCTAACTGGCGAACCACCGCAAAGCTTCATCCAAGCTTTCCAGGAGTTTCTTTACCACACCAAATCAGCATGACTGTAAAGTTGACCAAAGAAGAGAAGTTCTAAACTTGGGTACTAAATCCTTTATGCTATATAATCATGAAGAAGGTGCAACTCCTGATGCCTTTGCCAACTTTTCTTTCTCTATTTCAACTCTTCTCAGCTCAGCATGCTGAAAAACAACATTGGCTAGTGCTTGATAATGGATGTCAAGAGCTTGTGTAAGACTCTGGAACCTCATTTCACCTGATTCTTGCAAAACTAGATGCAAAGAGTTGGAATGAGATTATTAAAGATGCAAGTGCCATGATTGCATTAAAGTTCAATATTCTGCTTACTAAATATCAATGCCGGATGTAGTATATTTACCTTTGGTCGAGTCAACAAAGAACACAAAAGGGTCGACCTCATCAATTGGTGACTGTAGTTCCTCATCATCACTGAAGTCATCATCTGTATCATCGTCATCTTCTTCATCATCATTTGACCGGAAAGACCTCGCCTGCATCTCATATGTTAGCTTAAACAAGTAATGTTTACATTTTCTACTCAACTGAATCCGGTTAAGTTGAATTCTTATCGATGGGTTAACTCGTATCTTAATATTTATAAATGTATGACCTCAAATACTATAAAGTCAACATCTACAGTTTAAAGTATTTTCAGCTTTTCTGTTTATTCCTACATAGCCATTAAATTATAAGATTCAAAATGAACTATTGTGTTTTCTATACTAATAAAATATTTCGGGAGGATAGCACCATAATATTGCAACATTTTGATTGAAATAACAACACACCTGTGCAGCCAATCTTTGAAGAGATTTGTTATTAGCTTCATCTACGTCCTCAGCATCAACTCCCATTTCTTTGTCAGACTCGTCCACATCATCTTCCTCATCAGAAAGCAAACCATTCATGTCATCATCACCCGCAATCTCTAAATCCTTTGCAGCTTCTATCATATCAAGTAATAATGGATTATGGTGTGACAGAATTGAAAAACGATATGATCAACTCGTAGGAAGTTGCATATGCGTTCACTCTGACCTGAAATAGTATAGAGAGCGGAAGAAAATAAAATTTATTGGCCTACCCGCTACTTGATCTTTGTAGGCAGCAAGTAGATCAAGGGTTGCCTTGAAAACACGCATCATGGCCTCCATTGGTAACTGTTCAGCAGGAAGTTGGAGCAGCGCTGTTAAGCCCAAGCAGCAAACCTTTTTATCATGTATTCTGAAATATCCATATCAGACACATGCCATGAGAAACAATCAAATGGAAGAAATGAAAAAAAGAAGGCTCATGGGAGTGTTCAAAGCAGTACTCTAATGGAGATACTTAATTACCTCTTAAAATTAGATCGTAGTCCACTCTTTTTAGTCTGTTGCAACATCTGGAACCAATGATTAAATATTTCTGTAGCAACACCAAGCTTTTGCAATATGTTGAGTGTCAAAGGTGCATTGTAGTAAAGGGCATTGGCAATCTGCAAGAGAGGAGGTTCTATAGGTCAAGATATGTTTTGGTGTACACCAGAATCTTTTCTAATGTTTGAACTTTATGTCATGCGTAGGCAAATATGAGCTATTAAAGAGGCATAGATGTTAGATATTATGCTTCAAATAAAATCTAATTAGTTGTATTTATTTATTAATTGGTTAGTGATAAATTAATCAAAAATAATATTATTTTAAGAATGTAGTGGTGTACAATTATAGTGAATGGCATAATAAATAAATGCACAATTTGCTCACACCAAAACAGAACCCAAAGGAAGCATAAAGATTTTCTATAATGCTGAAATCAGAGTTACACACTGCCGGGAACCTGAGTAACAGCTCCTTAGTAATCATATAGTAGTATTAATATGTAGTAGTATGCTGGCACTAATAGTAAGGGTAGTTTAGTACTTTAGTAACTACCGGAAGTCTATAAATTTAGAACTATCAGTTGTAATTCAGGATATACATATTATGAAAAGGAAAGCTATTTCCACCAACTCTCTCTCTCTCCAAACTCTCTCTATATATATAACTGAATTCTTACTTCTTCTACAAGATATGCATCTCTCTATCATTTCTGTGTTTCTTCTTCATCTGATCTGTTGATTCTCTCTTGCTAACTAGCTTAATTCTCTGTTCTACTTTTAATTTCCTGTTCTATAACTCGGAAAATACCAAAAACTCACAAAAATACAAAGTCAGAAACCCTAGTTCCTGACAAATTATCACTCTTACTGGAAAGGAAGGAAATAGAGATTTCTTTATATTGGTGGATGGAGGCAGTACTCATAGTTTCCTTGATGAGAAGACTGCCTTAAAACTTAAGTGTGGTGATTGAAACTTTGCCAATGCAAGTTTTAGTGGCTAATGGAAATCACTTGGTTAGCAAACATAAGTGTTCTGATTTTACTTGGAAGGTGGGTGAACATGACTTTCAGACTTCCATCAGGACTCTACCATTGGGAAGTTATGACTTAGTTTTAGGTGTGGATTGGTTGGGTTCTTTAGGGCCAGTGACTTTTGATTTTAAGAATCTACTGCTTCAATTTGAGAAAGATGGCCAGAAGGTTACATTGAAGGGTAATAATAGACTTGAGAAACCTAAGCTTCAGCAAATGACTGCTAAAAGTTTGAAAGAAGCTGTCAAAGACAGGAGCATGGGCTCTTGTATATCATCTATGCAAAACCTTCAGCAGAGGGTAATCAATCAAATAAGGAAGCAAAGGAGATCTCACAAGAATTACAGCAGTTGCAGCAATATGAAGACATCTTTCAAGCTCCTGAAGGATTGCCTCCACAAAGAGATATTGAACATTCTATTGAGCTGAAAGGAGGGTCACAGCCTTTTTCCATCAGACCCTACAGAAATTCTTTTGATCAAAAGAATGAGGTGCAAAAACTCATAGTTAAAATGTTGGATTCTGGAGTAATCAGGCCAAGTAGTTCACCTTTTGCTTCTCCTATTCTATTGGTAAAGAAAAAGGATGGCACTTGGAGATTTTGTATAGACTATAGGAAGCTAAATTCCTTGACCATCAAAAAACAAGTTTCCTATTCCCTTAATTGAAGACCTGTTAGATGAGTTAAGTGGGGCCAAGCTGTTCTCCAAACTGGACCTCAGGAATGGATATCATCAAGTTAGAATGAAGGACAAGGATATAGAGAAAACAGCCTTTAAAACTCATTTGGGACATTATGAGTTCACAGTATTGCCTTCTGGCCTTACTAATGCTCCTGGCACTTTTCAGAGCCTAATGAATCAAGTATTTGCTCCTTATCTCTGAAAATTCACACTAGTCTGACATTCCAGTGTATTCAAAGGATGAAAACGAACACTTGGAGAAACTGGAGAAAGTATTTAAGGTAATGAGACAGCAGAAACTGTTTGCTAAGATGTCCAAGTGTGAATTTCTGCAATCTCAAGTGGCATATTTGGGACATGTAATTTCTAAAGATGGAGTGGCAGTAGATGCAAACAAAGTGAAGGATATGTTGGATTGGCCAGAGCCAAGAAGTTTGAAGGCCTTCAGAGGGTTCTTGGGGCTAAGTGGCTACTATAGAAAGTTGGTTAGAGACTATGGCACAATTGCCAAACCTCTGACCATGCTGCTTCAGAAGGATAACTTTCACTGGGATAAGGCAGCTACTCAGGCTTTTTCTCTTTTGAAGGAAGCCATGGCCAGTACCCATGTATTGAAGTTTCCAGATTTTACTAAGCCTTTTACTGTGGAGTCGGATGCTTCTAATACTGGTATTGGGGCAGTGCTAACTCAAGAGGGCAGACCTCTGGCATATTTTAGTAAGGCACTAGGAGTTAAGGGACAAGCCATGACTACTTATGAAAAAGAGTTGTTGGTTGTGGTGTCAGCACTTAAAAAGTGGTCTCCATACTTAATGGATAAGCATTTCTATATAAAAACAGACCACTGGGCACTGAAGTTTCTGCCTGAACAGAAAATAAGTAATCTGTTACAACAGAAATGGGTCAGCAAGCTATTAGGGTATAATTACACCATACTCTATAGGAAAGGCAAGGAGAATATTGTAGCTGATGCTCTCTCCAGACTTCATGATCAATCAGAGTTTGCTGACAGGCCTGGCAGTGTCAAAATAGAAGACCATGAGGACATGGTGCATTTGAAGGGGGAAGGGATGTCAGGAACCTTAGTAACAGCTCCTTAGTAATCATATAGTAGTATTACTATGTAGTAGTATGCTGGCACTAATAGTAAGGGTAGTAGTTTAGTACTTTAGTAACTACTCTATAAATAGAGAACTATCAGTTGTAATTCAGGATATGCATATTATGAAAAGGAAAGCTATTTCCACCAACTCTCTCTCTCTCTAAACTCTCTCTCTATATATATAACAGAATTCTTACTTCTACAAGATATGCATCTCTCTATCATTTCTGTGTTTCTTCTTCATCTGATCTGTTGATTCTCTCTTGCTAACTAGCTTAATTCTCTGTTCTACTTGTTATTTCCTGTTCTATAACTCAGAAAATACCAAAAACACTCAAAAACTCACAAAAACACAAAGTCAGAAACCCTAGTTCCTGACAAACACCTAATCTCTTTACATAGGAATGAACAAAACTGTAAGTTCCTTACCACTTGCATCAAAAGACATTTTAAATATGCTCCCTCAGTTCGACGCAACCGTTCAACTGTGATTCTAATATAAGGTTCAACCCAGTGATCTGCCTGCCCCCTGAAGTTCTGGAACACCACTTCAATGAGCTTAGGTGCAGGTTCAATATCACTGTCCTCCATATTTTTATCTCCCATGATCTGCACGAAAACAGGATTTGTAAATATATTAAGAAAACAATCATAAAGAAGATAATTTACATGATAGATATTTTAAGAAAAAGTCAACTCACGGTAGAAATCAATTTCCAAAGACTTTGCTGGTAGTCTGGCTCCTTGCAAGTGAGGTAATGCATAGTACCCCTGGATATAAAGTTGTCTAGAGGAACGAGAATATCTAGACAAGTAAAATTCATAAAAACGGATGACATAAGAATGTGTACATTGTTAATTAGCTAAAAAATAAAAAGTGAACATTGTATTGGTACTAAATTACAATATATTGAGTGGCATTCACAAGTCATATGTTCATCTTCATTATACTGCACAACAGGAAACCACATCCCACCCCGTCCAGATGCACAAAATTTTAAACTAATGGTAATTACATATGTTCTAACTCTTAAACATGTATTACGAATGGAAATTAAGTATTTTGTCTTAGCAGACCACTTCAGACTAAATTTTGAATTGAGATAGTTCAATTTTACTCTTTGCAGCTTTACCCTGATAATCAATGAACGGTAAATGAAGATTAGCTACATTTCTACATTGGATTTCTAATTAATATTCTTCTGATTGGGCTGTCTTCAAATCGAATTGCAGATTCAGGTCTCATTACGAGCTTAGCAGATGTCTTTTTGTATCAGAACACCTTCCATACTATGTACCACATGCAAAAACACATTAACTTGGAAAAGTGTGGGCTCAGCTAGACTCTAGTAACAAAAACCCGAGTGCCATCCATGCATTTATTTCTTCGAATAGCTTCTCTGATCGGATATTTAAATTTTAAACTGATTACTCAGCTGGGTGCAAAAAGAGGTAATAAGGGGACAGATTCAGAAAAGATGTAAATACTGAACAAAAACAATAACAACGATGAACTTAAGTGGATTAACCGAAGAAAAACCACTACCCCAAGGGTTTCCCAACCTCAGAAGGGAGAAAAGCTATAGATCACAAGTCACAACCCAAGAAGAGACTCTATTCAATATTTGAATTAATATCTCAATAATCAAGTCTAAGATAGTATGTAGGTATTTCAATGATTATATAGGGAAAGAAAACCCTATTCAAATAACGCAATGGACCAAGGCCCGTTATTTTGAATAATGTGCTGCATATTTAATAAACTAACAGTCCCGCATATAAAACACATAGATATTAGATAAATACTACTTACCTCTACACTAAATGTTTTTTGACTAATCAGTAACATGTAAAGATATTCTTCGTATGCTCACAACCGTTCCCCATCAGGTCCCCTCTTAATAGTTGGTAAGATCAAGATGACAAATTATAGAAAGAATCCCTCTTACATTAGCTACTTATAGATATAGCATACCGACAACAAACAAACAACTAATAAGTTAATTTATTTTTAGATTCAGTTGGTCAAGAAGCGGACGGAAACACGAGAGTGATTTTGGCCTCTCCTAACTTCCAAGGTAGTAGAAGAATCAAGTTCAATGTATGGTACCCCAAGTCAAGTAAAAGGATCAAGTCCAGGGTATAGTTTTAATATGTAAGAGAGATTGCGTTGAAAAATATATGATCGCGTTGTAAAATATATGAATTGGATAGTTATCCTATTTGACTTTTCTACATTCTGATCTCTATCTCCCTGGCACCCCTTAAAAACCATCTCCCCCTCGCTCTAATTTATATCAGAACATCTACTAGAACCTAAATTTAACCACATGCTGTAAATGAAAATGTATCTCATAATTTAAAAGAACAAAAAAATCAATTTCTAATCGAAGAGATCCTACAGGATGTATAAAGAAACACTAATTACATCTTAAAATTAAAAAACATAAAAAAATCCCAAAAGCCAAAAAGCATAGTAAAAAGGCCAGTCAATAACTTACTTGGAAAGAAATCAATAGCCCAGTCAGATAGCGCCTCAGTCATTAATGGCCAGAGGGTCCACATGTCCATAGATATCGTTGGTGAGTAGAAAGTCATATATGATACAATTTCCAGAACTTCCTCGAAGACCTCTGCAAACATGTGTTGACAGTTGATTACGTAAGTATTTATGAACTCCAGCTACATATTTAACTGTCCGAACAAGTTATATTAAAGCTGAAGTAACAATCTTGATGAAACAGATGTTGAGATTAAACAATTGGCAGACTGCTTAAATTTAACTATTACATAACTAAATACTTTAGTAGCTTTAGAATGAAGCATTAATTTTAAATTTTTACAGAAAAATAAAAAGGAAACTAATAGAAAAGGCCACAGAAAATTAATGATATTATCTCCACAAGTTTATTCCACCATGCAGAACCTGTCTATATTTTTAGAAGTGATATTAAGTATCAATCAGTGTTGTTAAAGGCGCGCCGAGGCGCAGCGAGGCGCACCACTAGCGCATAATTCTTACCGAGGCGCAGCGCCTTCAATGATGCGCGCGCCTAGACCCCTGAGGCGAGAGGCGCAGCGAGGCGAGAGGCGCAGCGAGGCGAGAGGCGCAACGAGGCGCAAAAACAGTCAAAATATTAAAAAACAGCCCTAAAACCCAACTTTTTTTAAGCTCATAAGTGTTTAGAAATCCATGTTATCAATAATAACAAACATGAAGACATTTCCTTACATATACATGTTTATTCTACTTCGTTTCTTCTCGGTAAAGCTGTGTGTGTATCATGTATATATATATATATATATATTGTGTGTGTGTATACAATTAAATATATATATATATATTCTTACGGTTATAGTGTTATACATACTAATATAACATGTATATGCTTGTTCTTTTGTGTTTCCAGTTACATAATGATATAAATGTATGATTTACACCGTAAAGGAGCAATGACTGCCCGAAAAAGTGATAGTAAGAAAACTTATTCAACATGAAAGTTCCTTTAAGTTTCATATTCCTATTTGTGGTGTTTTTGCAGAATTCTATAATAAATAATTCATTGTCTAAGTAAATTCGTTTCACTTCGATGAGGCGCGCGCCTCGCCTCGCGCCTCATCGCCTAGGCTCCAAGGGACCCTAGCGCCTCGGTGCGCTTCTCGCCTTTAATAACATTGGTATCAATATAAATGTTAAAATTAATAAAAATAAGTGTGTATTAATATAGGATACCAACTCAGGTTGTTTCAAGTTAGACGAAAATGTTTGTTACTGCAGCTGACTGGGAACATATAGGGCTAGCGGAACATTTGAAAGCAGACAAGAAAGCATCACAGATTTACAATATAAGACAAAGTAATAGTTTTAGGAGATTTCCTGTATATGAAATCCTCTACAAAACAAAGTTAGTACCTTGCCCATCAGTAGTCAGCATCCTACGCATAATTGGAAGTAGAGTTGGCTCAATCTGAACAAACAGCTGAGGAAGCCTGCTTACTGACTCAAGTATTGTGCTAATGGCCCGCAAGCATCCAACTGCTGCCAAAGCACCTGGATCATCGGCCTCATCATCAACCTCAGCAGTGTGCATACACTTCCAAAAAGCAGCAGCCTGATAAAAGTTTTAAGTTAATATTTGAAGAAGACAACTAACGAGGAGTAGCCAAATAAAAGATAAAAAAAATTAGTGTCACCAGATTCTGACACAACCCAAGAGCATAGGGTGCCATCTCCTCCCCAAATTTGTCCACAATAGTCTCCAGAGTAAACACAAGATCCTCATTCTCAACTTCATTCATAAGTTTGAAGAATTCTGAAAGATATGACAAGTTAGAAATATCCATCAGAAGTGCATTAATTAGTTGAACCTTTACATACCATCCAGTAATTGTGGAAGTATAGGTCGGATTTCATCCAAATCTGCAAAATGAAATTAGAAGTATTAGGTATTAAGATATTCTTAGGGAATATAACAATAACAGAAAAACAAGTACTTTACCCTTGCACGCTTCAACAAATGAACGTAAAGCAAAAACAGAGTCAACGCGAACTGGAAGCTCTGGGTCCCGCATCCCAGCAACAACACTTTGCAGTGCTTTACGGAAAATGTTTGTGTCTGAGAATTTGATATGTGCATATTGTCCAGCAACCCAGGCTGCCTGACATTTTAGATCATATGACAATTATTAGCAAGTGATGGCCAAGACCCTTGCACACATCTATTATGAGTTTGATGCAATTCAGCCCCGTGCACTTGAGAACCAATATTAATGTCCTACCACTTAAGTTTTACAAATTTTATATTATGGCATCAATAATTTTGCAGAACAAAGTAACTAGCCAATAAACATTACACAGTGAAATTCTATATTACTTAAAGCAATAAGTTATCACTGACTGCTTGAATATAAAAATTTACATGCCAACGCTTCTTTGATCGGTCAACTAGAAATCTATACAATCCGTCATGTATAATAAATTGAGGAGAGATCTTGTCAGGATTTCAATTTATTACTGAAACGTGTAATATAATCAGGAACTCCATTTCAGACCTTACTTTTCCAGCTACAAAAGGTGGTGATATATAATTAAAACTAATGTAAGACTAAATGTCTTCTGCGGAAGGACAGAAAATAAAACACAACTGAATGATATTTCATTTTAAAACAAATTTAAATACAGCAAAAAGGGATTGAAGTCAATGTATGATATAGTTGCAAGCAAAGCAAGGAAGAACACGACAGTTTACTCATCTATAGAGAAAAAAACAAAAATTTAAAAGCAATTAAAAACCTTGGCTCTAAGATGGCCCACATGACTGTTGAACTCGGGAAAAACATGTTGCAATAACATGCGTTCAAGCTCCGACTTGTAAGGTTCTGTTTGCTTCAGTTTATCACATAGTGCTCCAATTGCAAGTAGGGCGCCATCTTTCTGTCGGTAGGGCTTATATTCTATTGCTGCTTCGTCATATCTGCATAGGAATATATGAATATATATATTATATTAATGTTGGTGAATGATCATTAAATTCTAATTGCTACACATGCAACCACAGGTACCTTCTAAAAATCTCCACAATGTACAGTATAAATTTATGAAGGTTCTCTTTCCCGCGCTTTCTTACCAACTCACTTACGAAATCCATAGCAGCAGTTCTAGGACTGTACAAATCCTCTATGATGTCTGCACAGAAAGAAATGAAATCAACTGAAACAATCCCGGACAAAGAAAAGAAACTTATGCATAATACCATAGTGTAAGGTAAAATCTACACCTTGATAACCCATCTACAACCTACTTCCTGTGGGGCAAGTAATAATTTACGTTAACTATTATCAGAAAATATGAGAGATTCAAATAACTCACCATAACCCTTCCTCACATATTCATGTGGGTCTTCATCCCAGAGTTTTTGGTCTTCGTCATTGAAGCACATAAGTGGAAAGATTATCTCAAAAAGTAGAGTATCAAGTCTTGATTGAAGCAGATTATACATGTTGGTCTTTGACACACTGAATCAAGTTACAAGTATATATAAGAACCATAAAGGAGTAGGTCAATAAGGCTAAAAAGTCAAAAAGTGTCAAATAACACCAAACAGATTTTTAACATTTAAGAAAATAGGTAAATAACATCAACCAACCACGGTATAGTAATCCAATTTCACTTTCAATTATGCACCAGATTCTTTGCGGTAGAAATTTATAAACTGGTACACTTTAAACTCAACCTGAGCCCTTGAACCAAGTATTACCCCTAAAATTCATAATGTAGGATGCTGGGACATATAAATAGGCAACAGGTTCATATTCATTTCATGCCAGCAAGAGAGAGAATGTAAATTCTAAACACATATAAGAAGATCAAAACGGGCATGCTTAAAAATACAAAGAATCAGAAAAATATATAACCAAAACTAACAGATTCTCAGTGACTTGTATTAGCAAACTATCATAATACCAAGACGCTGCTATAAGAAACAAAACTTTACTACATCAAAGATCACTGCTAAAGGTTCCTCCATGTTTATCAAACTAAAATATAAAAAAAAAATTGAAGGCATCACTACAATGCCCCATCATACCAAATTATAGTGAATACATATATATTAGCTGTCAGGCAATTAGTTTAGCTAACACATAACATTTTGCAACACCTAAGAACTAACAAAACCATATAAACAACCTGTTGCTTAGATATTGCAAGATAAGATTGGTAACTCTGTCAGGCAGATAACCACCAACCCTAATCACATTCAACAAATTTAAGTGACATTCCAAAATCTTCGCAGCAAAACCCTTCTGAAACATCTGGGCAAAAGCTTTGTTTTCTGGGTTTTGAAGTTTCAGATCACCGAACCTGTGAGAAAAGAATATGATTGAGGAATCAGATAATTGTTCAGGGAATCATATACGTTATTCTCATAACCATAAATGACGATTTGATGAAAGCAGATTAATGCACCTACCGAGTGTATAGGCGGTTTAATATGTGAACTGTCCACTTTTTAACCTTCCACCAACCCCATGATTTCCTGAGCTCTGGGTCAGCTGGTTGTCCTTCAAGAGGTACAGGTCTCTCCAATATGTTTAGGAAAAGAACCATCCAAGCATTGAACACGTTCGGATCAAATAGCTGCTTTGGAATCTCCAACTGATATAATTTTGAGAAATAGCAAGATTTAGAATTAAAAAAAATTCAAGGACTCCCAAGTCAAGAACACAGAAATTTAGAGGCTGAGATAATTAAGAAAAGAAAAAATGAATCCTAATGGACGGATAAAACCTAAAGATAAGTCAAGATTAGTATTACAAATATCTAATATCTTACAGAAGTCAGATGTAATTAATAAATAACCGGATAATAGTAATAATCTATCCAGGAAAATCGATTTCACTTTTACCAAAAAGAACACAAGAACAGAAAAAATTTGGCAAAGAAAAATTTCTATGCTTCCCTCTTTTTTGGCTTTCTCCAAAGAAAATATTATAGCTTTCCCACGCTACTTACTTTACATAATCTTTAAGGATACCACTTCAAAACAAGTAAGAACAAGAAGCATCATGCAAGTTGTTAAAGATGCAACACAGTTTACATACATATATAGATGACCAGAATATCTTGCAGATGAGCTTGATCAAGTCCGCTACTTCTGTTGAAGGATTATTAATTTGAACAAGCCTGTTAAATATACCCAGCAAATGAGGAAATGTCTCTTGAACAATGTGATGAACTGGTATCCGCTCCTCATCTGACTTGAACCTATGCATAACATATTATGAGAATTGATGGAATTGCCACATAGGCATGCAACTGGGAGCTTCTCATCATATTCTTAGAACATGTCCAATGCAATTCTATAAGTGATGCTATATCTTTAAATATGATGCCAAAAATAATATGCACCACTCAGAGAGCAAGTCCGATCAATACAATGTAAAAGTAGGTTGCATTACTATAATTTGGAACCAAATGCAAAAAAAAATACAACTTCAAAGGAGTTGCAAAATTGAATGCAGATATGAAGAGCATGTCCAATGCTAGTGCTAAAATACATTTAGCAATTGCTATAATATAAAATAAAAAGGTGATTTTTGATGTTAAAATAAAGCCTGGAGTCCAATGCACAGTTTTAAAATAGCACCAAGTAGACCTGAATTTAGATATATTTCAACCTATGTTACTCGGACTCGGGTAGAAGTGTCCGACATGGACACGTGTCCAAGTATCGGACTCGGCAACATTTTGGAAAATATGCATGTTTTTTGCTTAAAATAAGTGTTCGAGTCCGAGTGTCCATGTCCAAGTGTCGAGTGTCCGACACGGGTACTCGAAGGTAAAATGAAGAGTCCGAGTAACATAATTTTCAACCACTTAACCTTTAAATGCAAGATTATGTTCGTCTCCATTCCTTAAATTATTCATTTACCTCCACTATACCACTTGCATGACTATGTACAATTATAGCACATCTATACATGGTTCTGTATTAGAAATCAAGTATAACTGATGTTTTATTCTAGAAATAGCACCTCTTTTAGCTTTGCATTGGACATTGGTGCTAAAAGTGATGTCATATCTATAATATAGCAGCCAAGAAAAAAATATCACTCCAATGGGTGCTAAACTTAAACATAAATGCAAAATAGCAAAATGCTATATTTGGTACAAAATGTGGAACCAAGTACACGTGTTGCTCTAATTGCCATGTAAGCACACACGTGGGAATATGGAGGAAACGGGTAATTAAAGTAGTAGTGACAAATAAAATTGTGCACTTAAGATTAAGTAGTTGATATATAGCTCTATTTAAATATGTTTGGTGCCATTTTAAAAACTATATATTGGGGTTCAGGTTCTATTTTAACATAAAAATCACTTTTTGATTTCAAATTATAGTATTAGCTATACTTGTTTTAACACCGCCATTGAAATTGCTCTAAATGCATATTTGGTTCCAAATATGAAACCAGGGATGCATATATACATCTAGCCACATTATCAATTAACCATAAATGAAATGCATGTTGGTTAACTTTAAATTAAAATTAGGCCGGGGGATGGAGGGGGGAGAGAGAGAGAGATGCAAAGTTTTGAAGGTTGCAAAATGCAAATAGCATTCGAGTTGAAGTCGAAGTTCTATTTTAGCACCAAAAAACACTTTTTGGTGTCATTATTGTAGCAATGGTTATAGCCATTTGCATCTAGCATTAGACTTTCTTTGATGCAATGCTCAGTTTGGTTGCAAAATTGCAAAATGCTATACTTGGTACTAAATAGACCCAAGTATAGATTTTGTAATAGTTGTTACATAGGCATTCAAGTGTTAAAATGGAGAGATGTGAATAATAAAAGCAATGGGGACATATAATTGAGTATTTAAAGTTTAATTGAATAACATATGGCTTAATTGAGATCTATTTCGTGGCAATTTAAGACCATGCATTGGACTACAAACTCTAATTTAATTTCTCAATATAGAAATAGCTATATGTATTTTAGCATTGGCAATGGACATGCTCTTTAATCCATAAACAATCGTAAAAATGCTTATTACAACAAGCATATCCATATGCACCAATGAACTCACTCGTATTTCCTAGAAAGGATTCTCAGCACAAACAAAGCTCCATAAACTTGTTGATCTTGTAAATTATGTTTTACCCAGTGTAAAAGACTTGGCCATTGCTCGGGGTAATCAGAATGTATAATTGTCTTGAGACACTCGCCAAGCTGTGCCCTATAAGAGAACAGGGGCAAATATTGAAAAAGCATTTTAACAGTTTATTAAACCCCAGTAAACGCTCCATCCTAGAGAACAATAATAAATGCAATAAAGACATCATTGGTAACTAAAACAACTTACCTCAACAGTGGGGGAACCTGGAGGATAAACACGAGAATATTCTGCCGAACCAAATCTTTATCACTAGGCAGGATCTTTGATTGCTCGTCTATGCAACACAACATTGTGTAATAAGCACCACAAATCATATAATTTAAGTCCAAGCACACTCCAAATTTTTATTTTGAAAAAGAGCAATACCGGGATCATGGGGTGACCAGTTTTTGGCAATAAAGTTTTTAAAATGTATACTTGCAACTTGTCTTACTGCGGCATCGCAATTTCCATCTACAATGATCTGCAACATCCTCACCAAATGCTGAGGTGTGTACTGAATCTGCAGATATAATCAAACCCACATTAAACAACCAATACGCAATCATTGTCAACTATATCACCATCGAAAATCAACAAAAGAGAAATTACCCAATTCAAGAAACTACTAACAAGTAACAACATTCATTAAACAAACACTATGTTGCACACCAAAATTCAATAAAGCATGTTCAAACAACACCCTGATCAGATATAGATACATATGCATAAACCAGATTTCAACCTTGATCATAAAGTCACAATCTTTACCAATCAAGAAAATAAAATTAAATAAAAAAATAAGTATGTATATTAATAATAAAAGAACCTGATTAAGACTTTGTTCAGCAGCTTTACGTTCATCAGGATTAGGACTAAGTGCAGCTTGAAGAACCACTGCCAGACTGTGAAGATCCATTTTTGCACAATCTATATATACAACAAGTACATACACTTGATTTCAAAGAGAGTTTTAAAGATTTAAGGATTGAGTTTTGAGATTGATGGGTGTATAAATTTAAGTAAAAGAATGAAAGGTGTAATCTTGTATCTCTCTCTGGGGTTAGAGAGAGAGAGGGAGAGAGGAGACTGGACCAAAGAGAGTGTTGTGTACTTGTGTATATATGTGTGTGTATGTGTTCAATCAATGTATGTATCTCTTGTACTCTCAACTCTGAATCATTAGGGTTTTTGGTTGTTTAACCACAAAACGGCTGTCAATTCAAACCGGATGAGAAGTGAATTTCACGCGCCAAATTATTTTTATTTTATTGTGCGTGTATTTTTAATTTTTTTCCCCAAAATTTAGAACAGTGCTCCTAAATCTAGCATATTTTTTACGGGGGCTAAAAAGGAATAAGAAAAATGAAGATTTGGCCATAAGTCCGACCCGTTTATTTATTTTAAACTAATTAAAAATAGATTTTAATATATATAAGATAATATAAATGTAATATCCCGTAATTTTTAAAATTAGATTGATAATACAATAATAGAAAAAAGTATTAAAAATTAGACAAGTACTAGAATTTAATATTTAATTAGACTAATGGGCCTAAAATTTGGATTAGATTCTACTATGGATAACTTGTAGGTTAAGATACAGGGTTTTGTTTCTTTATAAATACACCATATTCGTCTTATTCGTTTTTATTCATAAAATTTGTAGGGCTCTTCTCAGCAAAAATCAGCAGTCTTGTAAAATTCGTAGAAAATTCATCGTAAATCGGAATTCAGTGATCCTGGATTTTTCGGAAAGATCTTTTCGTTCTCTACAACTTTCATGTTTTGTGTTTTTTAAGATAATATCGTTTAGAGGGTCAAAAAAGGATATATTCTGATCTGGTCAGGTTTTGAAGTAAGTACTTTTTGACTTACTTTTATTTTCGGGAAAATTTTGATACTCTGATTTTTGAATTTCGTATAAGATATAAGAATTATGTTTCGAACTTTATAAGAAATAAGATACGAGAATCTTTTGAAATCTAATTTCTACGTTTTCGAACATGTTCGTAATTTACGCTATAGTTCCGGAACTAGCCTTAGATACCCTTATTAGGCGCACAAGTGTGCAACTTTAGATACCTATAAAGGACGCGTAATTATTGAACTTCAGATGCCGACCACTGGAAAAGTGTGGTATATAAGAATAAGAATGTTAGATATATTTGATAATGTCATGGCTAATATAATTTATGTTTAGCTTTCAGATCTTACTTGAACAGGATAAATCAGTACTTAACTGTTGATCAGTACTTATACTGGAAGTCGGGACTTAAGGATATCGGTACTTATATTATCAGGAGATAATCATCAGAAGATAGATATCAGAACTTAAGTGCTGAAGGACGATCAGATAAGGACAGTAGCTGATTAAAGGAAAGAAGATCAAGATAAACATAAGAAGAGATATGCATGAAGAAGGAATTCCGTGAAGAATGGAATACTTGGAAGAAAAGATATCTGATTGATATATTTTAGGAAGCAGAATTATATTCCATATCAATTAGCGATTATCTTGTAACTGTGTAGTATATAAACACAGACATAGGGTTTACACTATAAGTGTTATCATATATTCGAGAAGATTATTCATTGTAACCCTGGCAGCTCTCGTGATATTGTTCATCACTGAGAGGTAACAGTTCCATACTGTAACAGAGTTTATTATTTCAATAAAGTTTGTTTTCTGTTACTTAAGTTCTTAAAGTTCGATTTGAGTGTACTATACACTTTCACCCCCTCTACAGTGTGTGTGTGACCTAACAAGTGGTATCAGAGCCTATCTGTTAACACACATACAGTTAAAGATCCAAACACAATCATGTCGGATACAGAAACTCCAACTAAGCCTACCAAAACTGAGGAACCACCAAAGACACAAATTCAGAGTCGGTATGAGACCATCAGAGTTCCCATACTGAGACCATCTGAATATCCCATATGGAAGGTAAGGATGACCATGTTCCTGGAAGCAACAGATCCAGAATACCTTGATAGAATCAAGGAAGGCCCTCACAAACCAACCAAGCTCGCTGTTGCAGTTGCAGGTGAAGCAGCAAAGACCGTACCAAAGGAGAAGAGTGATTATACTGCTGAAGATATAGCATCAATTGCTAAGGATGCCAAGGTACGACACATACTGCATAGTGCCATTGATAATGTAATGTCAAACAGGGTAATCAACTGCAAGACTGCTAAGGAGATATGGGATGCTCTGGAAACAAGGTGTCAGGGAACGAAGACAATTAAGAAGAACAGGAAGACAATACTCACTCAAGAGTATGAACACTTTGACTCAAAGATTAATGAGTCATTGAATGATTTATATGATAGATTTGTCAAACTTTTGAATGATTTGTCATTGGTAGATAAAGAGTATGATCTTGAAGATTCAAACCTTAAGTTCCTGTTAGCTCTTCCTGAATGCTGGGATTTGAAGGCAACGACAATAAGAGACAACTACAATCTTGATGAAACAACTCTTGACGAAATCTATGGAATGCTCAAGACTCATGAGCTTGAGATGGAACAAAGAAGCAAGAGGAAATGAGGAAAGTCAAGGACAGTTGCTCTTAAGGCTGAAGAAGAATCCCCCAAAGCAGCTTCCTCAAAGAAAGACAAGGGTAAAGCTCTTTTCATAAAGTCTGATACTGAGTCATCAAGTTCTGAGAGTGATGATGACTCAGATTCTGAAATCTTGCCTGAGACTGATGCTGATGAGGAGATGATGAAGCTGTGTGCTCTTATGGTGAAAGGAATCACAAAGATTGCATACAGGAAGTTCAGGAAGGGAAAGAAGTTTTCCAGGAAAGGCATAAGTTCTGATAAGAAGAATTTCAGAAGATCTGAAGGCAGAGGAGGAAAGTCTGACAGAGGAGATTACACCAATGTTAAATACTATAACTGTGGTGAGAAAGGCCACATATCTCCTGATTGCAAGAAGGTAAAGGGTGACAAAGGCAAGGCTCTTGTCACAAAGCAGAAAAGCTGGACAGACACCTCAGACTCTGAAAGTGAGGAAAACTATGCATTGATGGCAAATGCTGATAAAGAAAGTGCTGAGAGCAGTTCTGAAGCTGCTGAAACAAAGGTACCTCAGACTACTTATGCTTTTCATACTGATGATATTAATGAGTTGAGAAGATATCTTAAAACCATGTTTGTTAGTTATAGAGATCAAACTTTAACATGTGAAAGATTAACTTCTGAAAATCTTGCATTTAAGAAAAGAAATGATTTCTTAGAAAAAGAGTTAGTCATGTTCCATCAAACTCAGAATGATAGAGATGATACTTTTTATGTTAGGGATGAAGTGCTAAAAATGAATGAATCTCTAAAAACTGAGTTAGAAAAGGAAAGAGAGATTATCAGGACTTGGACTAACTCTGGCAAAATAACTCAAAATTTGCTAAGTAGTGGAAACTGGAAAGAGGGCTTAGGTTATGGAGAAGATAAGAATGATAAAGGAACTGAAGAAATTAAGCATGTTGATAAGCAAAAGCCAAAGTTAAAACCTGTTAAGTTTGTAACTGTAAAGTCTGAAAATGAGAAATCAGAAATTACAAAGGAATTAACTTCTGATAAACTAAAACAGGAACAGACAGCTGAAGTGAACATAGGCTTAATGACAAAGAAGCAGCTTAAGTATAAGCTGAAAGATGTTAAGAATGCAAACAAGGTAAAATCACCTAGAAAAAATAGGAATGGAAAGGAAGGTGTGAATAAAAGTAATAATTATAAACCTGTTCCTGATGCTTCTAGGAAAACATGTCATAACTGTGGAAGTTCTAACCATCTGGCTTCTTTTTGCAGGAAGAATAAGAATATTAACTCCTTACCTTCAAAATCAGGAGTTAAGAGTCAGTCTGTTAGATACAAACCACAAAATCCTTGTTTTCATTGTGGTAGTTTATGGCATTCCATTTATACTTGTAAGGAATATCATAGCTTGTACTATGATTATTATCAAATAAAACCTTCTTTGAAGAAAGTTTCCATTGTTCCTTCTAGTGTAAATTCTGATTCAAAGTCTGATAGTGTAAGTTCTGATAAGAAAAATGTTAACATAAACTCTGATGCTAAATCCGCTGCAAATGTTAACAAACTTAATAAGGCCAAAGGATCCAAGCAAGTCTGGGTCCTTAAAACTAATAATTAGTGGTCTTTGTGATTGTAAGGCAACAGGAAAAATATTCTAGTTCTGGACAGTGGATGTTCAGGACATATGACTGGAAATAAGGCCCTGCTATCAGACTTTGTGGAGAAACTGGCCCAAGTGTTTCTTATGGAGATGGCAATATTGGAAAAACATTGGGATATGACAATATCAATCTTGGAAATGTCATAATTAAAGAAGTAGCTCTGGTCTCAGGACTTAAACACAACCTACTGAGTATAAGTCAAATCTGTGATAGAGGTTATCATGTTGATTTCTTTGAAGAACACTGTGAAATTGTGAATAAATCTAAAGGAAAAGTTGTTCTGAAAGGATACAGGCGTGGTAACATTTATGAAGCTAAGCTTTCAACAAGTACTGATGGTTCTGCAATCTGTCTGATGAGTAGAGCATCAATTGAAGAAAGCTGGAATTGGCATAAGAAACTCTCTCATTTAAATTTCAACAATATAAATGAACTGGTCAAGAAAAATCTTGTGAGAGGACTGCCAAAGTCAGTATTTGCTCCTGATGGTCTTTGTGATTCCTGTCAGAAAGCCAAACAAAGAAAATCTTCATCAAGAGCAAGACTGAATCATCAATTCTTGAGCCTTATCATCTACTACATGTTGATCTATTTGGTCCAGTAAATGTCATGTCTATTACAAAGAAGAAGTATGCGTTGGTCATAGTGGATGAGTTCACCAGATACACATGGGTGTATTTCTTGCACACAAAAAGTGAAACTGCATCTATCTTGATTGATCATGTCAAACAGCTGGATAAAATGGTCAAAGATTCTGTGAAAATTTTAAGGAGTGATAATGGCACTGAGTTCAAGAATTTGATAATGGAAGAGTTCTGCAAAAACCATGGAATAAAGCAGGAATTTTCTGCTCCTGGAACTCCACAGCAGAATGGAGTTATTGAAAGAAAGAATGGGACTCTCATTGAAGTTGCACGTACAATGCTTGAAGAAGCAAAGCTTCCAACCTATTTATGGGCTGAAGCTGTGCAGACTGCTTGTTTTACTCATAATGCAACACTCATTAACAAGCATGGAAAAACACCATATGAGATGGTGAAGAAAAAGAAGCCAAATCTGAAATACTTTCATGTATTTGGATGCAAGTGTTTTGTTCTCAAGACTCATCCTGAACAGCTATCAAAGTTTGATCTAAAAGCTGATGAAGGAATCTTTGTTGGATATCCACTTTCCACAAAAGCCTTCAGAGTCTATAATTTGAGAACAAAAGTGGTCATGAAATCTATCAATGTCTCTTTTGATGACAAGAAGATTACTGGTCTTGAAGATTTCATTGACCATGATCAGCTGAGATTTGAAAATGAAGACTCAAATTCTGATACTGAAACTCCTGACAGTCTAAGTCCTGATACTGTAAACTCTGATGGAATAAACTCTGATGTTATTGAAACTGTGGTGGCTACGCCAAGGAAAGATGCACCTATGCAGGGGGAGCATACTCAAGATCCTACCACAGCTCAAGAAACATCAGAACATATATCTGGCTCTTCAAGTTCTGATTCGTCAAGTTCTGATAAGCCAAGTTCTGATAGTGCTGAAAATCTAAATACTGAAGAATCCAACTCAGAGAGCACAGTTTCAGGGGGAGCATCAGAAGATGAAAATGAAGATAGCATGGATCATGGGGGAGCATCCAGTTCTAGAGAAAACCTTCCATCTGCAAGGAAGTGGACAAAATCACATACACCTGATTTGATAATTGGAAATCCTGATGCAGGTGTCAGAACTAGAACAGGTACTTCAAATGAATGTCTCTACAATTCTTTTCTCTCTCAGACTGAGCCAAAGAAAGTTGAAGAAGCTCTTCAAGATACTGATTGGGTGCAAGCAATGCAGGAAGAGTTAAATGAATTTGAAAGAAACAAAGTCTGGACCCTAGTGCCAAGACCAAAGAATAGATCTGTTGTTGGTACAAAATGGGTATTCAGAAACAAAACTGGCAGTGATGGCATAATTACAAGGAATAAGGCAAGGCTGGTTGCAAAAGGATATTCTCAACAGGAAGGAATTGATTATGATGAAACATTTGCACCAGTTGCCAGGTTAGAAGCCATAAGGATATTTTTGGCTTATGCTGCTCACAAAAAGTTTACTATCTTTCAAATGGATGTGAAAAGTGCTTTTCTCAATAAAGAATTGGAGGAGGAGGTATATGTTGAACAACCTCCAGGCTTTGTAGATACCAAACATCCAGATTATGTCTACAGGCTTGATAAAGCACTTTATGGACTTAAGCAAGCTCCTAGAGCATGGTATGAGACTTTAGCTAAGTTTCTTCTGGAAAGTGGATTCAAAAGAGGAACAATAGACAAAACACTATTCTACCTCAACCATGGAAAGGACTTACTTCTTGTCCAGATTTATGTTGATGATATCATCTTTGGATCTACAAATGACAGACTTTGCAAGAAGTTTGCCAAACTGATGCAGTCAAGATATCAGATGAGTATGATGGGGGAACTTAGCTACTTTTTGGGCCTTCAAGTCAAGCAGAATGAAAAAGGCACTTTCATTTGTCAATCTAAGTACACCAGAAACTTGCTGAAGAAATTTGGAATGCAAGATTGTTCAAGTGCATCCACTCCCATGGCCACTGCAACAAAACTGGATAAGGATACTGGTAAATCAGTAGATATTACTGATTACAGAGGTATGATTGGCTCTCTACTCTATCTAACTGCTAGTAGACCTGATATCATGTATGCTACCTGTCTTTGTGCAAGATTTCAAGCAGATCCAAGAGAACCTCACTTAACAGCTGTGAAAAGAATCTTTAAGTATCTTAAAGGAACAGCTGATCTGGGATTGTGGTATCCTAGAGAATCAGACTTTAAACTAATAGGTTACTCAGATGCAGATTTTGCAGGCTGCAAAATTGACAGGAAAAGCACAAGTGGAAGCTGCCAATTTCTTGGAGGCAGATTGGTTTCTTGGTTCAACAAAAAACAAAAGTCAATTTTCACGTCAACTGCAGAAGCAGAGTATATTGCTGCAGGAAGCTGTTGTGCACAGATTCTTTGGATGAAGAATCAGTTACTGGATTATGGGTTAACATATTTCAAAATCCCTATTTACAGTGATAATCAAAGTGTTATTGCTATGACAGGTAATCCAGTTCAACACTTTATGACAAAGCACATCATCATCAGGTACCACTTCATCAGGGAACATGTGGATGAAGGTACAGTGGAATTGCATTTTGTTCCCACAGATCAACAACTAGCAGATATCTTCACAAAACCACTATGTGAAGCTACTTTTACAAGATTGGTAAATAAACTTGGAATGGTTTCAGGTTCTTTCTCTAAATCTGCTTAGTCTTGTTTTGTGTTATCAGACTTTATGCTCAGTATTTACAGAATTAATGTCATTGTGTATTATGTGCTTAATTGATAAATGTTTTTAAGTACTGACTGTTGTCTGATATATATTTCTCAACTCTGATAAGTGATATGTCTGTTTAAGTAATTATTCAATCCTATGAGGATAATTGTGCTAGATACTGACCTAGTAGTCTTCAATAAACAAATGATTCCATGTAAGAAGTAATTATTTCAGTGGAAATCTTATGACACTAGCAAATTCTGATAATTGAGCTTAGTTGAGTTTACTTTGTATATCTTATTACTAAGTCACAAATTAGAATAATGCTACTCATCTGTTAAGTTCTGATACTAGTAAAACTGCTGAATGTACTAAGTGCTGATAAACCTCACTTATCAAAAGAAAAAGCAAAAAGATCAAAGAATAACATCAGGTACTCCTTTGAGATCTAGAGTAAAAATGTGGAAGGGACGACCCAAGTGCATTGCTGGTATTAAGTAAATATGCATTAGAAAAGCAAATTATTTTCTTGGTGACTTTTCACACTCTATGATTACTGGAGAAATACACTGATAAAAGCATAAATTCTGATACGCAGTCGTGACTCACTTACACTGAGAAGCCACTGTAACATAGAATTTGAGAAGATGCATAAAATTAGCACAAAACAGTTGAGGTGGACTCATGCATGACCTCATTCATCAGTAGGTTTCAGGATAATGACAGCTCTTTAGCAAAATTTTAGTTATGCCTTATTTCTAAGATGTACTGAAGTGAATCAGACTTTACTCTTTGTCTGTTATTTAGCTTAATACACACACTAATCACTCCATATGAATGATGAAAATTACTGTGGTGGTCTATGTTATTTTAGATAAACAGTCACTGTGTCACTTTCCACAAATTCTAAGGACAAGTTCTAGTTACACGTTCTGATGATTAAGTTCTGAAGTCTATATTTAGAACTTGTATGAGGATTTACTGTTCTGATGATTAAGTTCTGAAGTCTATAACTCAGAACTTGTATGAGGATTTACTAAGATGGGCATTCCTTTTTCGAGTTAAGAAATTATGTTCTGATGACTGTTAAGTTCTGGTATAGGTCTAAGTTCTGATTTCTCAGTCTAATCCTTTACTTGGCTTATCTGTGAATAAAATTTGATAACAGTCTCAGTTCGAACTAGAATATGTTGAAGTGGAAGATTAATAGTCACTATGATTAGGATTAATGGTATTTATACTTGAACAGTCCACTGTTTCTTGTTTCTTGTGCGTTTTAAACCATGATTCCTCTTTCCAATGAATGTTATTCTTTTTCAAAGTCTAGGGAGACGAGGTAGAATTAATTCTACCTGTCAGCATTCAATTTCTTTGCGTCTCCTGGCATTCTCTTGCCTATATAAGCAACCACTTCACATCAGCCTTCCCATCACACTTTTATCACAAACTCACTCTCGTTTTTCATTTATCATCACAAATGGCTGCATTTGGCTGGTTCTACAATTATGGTGATGAGACTGTGCATGTCTTTTTGAATGGAATTCCAACTTCATACCCTATCACCAACATTCCTCACAATCTCTGGATTCAATTTCCAGAGGTTATCAAACGTGATCTGGTGGTCGTTCGAAGAGAACTTCATGTTCATCGTCTCCGCCAGCAAGAGAGAATCATCCGACTCGCCATTTTGTTTGTCGAGAGTAGGAAGAAGAAGATGACTTAATCTCGTCTTCTTCCTGTTTTTCTTCATCATCATCTTTGTCAGGCTTCTTAGCTAGGACTAAGGCTGTTGATGTTAGGTTTAGAAGCTTAGGGAAAATCTTGTATAAGTATTGATGTAATTTCCATTTCATGCATGTATTGTCTTGATATATTAATGAAAGCTGTTTTTACTTCAAGATTTTGTCTCTGAGTTATTTTATCTTGTGTTGATAAATCCTGATTGATATTCTGATGACCATATAAATTTTGTTTTATATTAAGTTCTGATTCGTTTTCAGCACTTACTTATCTAATTTATCTTGGTCATTTTCATGTGATTTATTTTCAGAATATTAATGATGCAGTGAAAATTAATTCAATCAGTGATAACGGTTTAAATTTTGAATTAAAACTGTTTATCTTGATAAATGGAACGGTTTTTCCTTGAAACTAGGCAAATGGGTAAGTAATGATTCCTGTTTTCTCGAGCCCAGTAACTGTCCGTTATTACTGCATGTCTGACAGGTGTCCAACGGTAACATTTTTGTTCAGAGTATAAGTACAACAGAGAGAGGATTTCTTTAATCTTTTATTTCCTTCATATTTTTTTTCTCTCTACTTACTCTCCTTCTTCTCACGTTGGTTTTTCATACAGATATTTTATCAAACACCTAACAGGCACTTTTGAATCTCAATTTTTCACATGGCACCTAAGGATTTAATCATTGATGGAGCTAAGTTTGTTCCAAACAACTATGCTGTAATTCTTGATCATGTTGAAGCTCCATCTGAATTGCACTTTGTGCAAGATCTTCTTGCACATAGTGAGGTTGGGTATGCATTAACACAGCCTGAATTCTTTTCAAGCCAACAAGTTCTGAGGTTTTGGAGGACTGGACTTTTTGATGATGGTGGTAAACATGGAACTCCCAGTATTATCTTCCAAGTGGGTGATTCATCCTTTGTAGTCACTCCTGGTACAGTACGCAGGGCTTTACATCTTCCAGAAGATTGTACTTTCTTAATTCCAGAGGACTCAGCCCTTCGGGAGTTAATGGCTGAATTGGGATATGAAAAGAGTCTGACGAAACTTGGACAGTTGAAACGGGCTAATATCAGAAGAGAATGGAGTTTCTTCTTTGATTACATCACCAAAGCTTTTGGGAACAAATGTTCGAATTTTGATGCTATCCCAATTATGAGTCAGCACATCGGGTATGCAATTATCAATCAAACTCATTTTGATTTTGCAACTGTTTTAATTGGTTTTATTGGGGATAGGATGACAGAGGATAGAACTGTTGTTTATTTTGCTAGATTCTGTTAACTTATTTACACTTATTGTATTGATGAACCTCAATTAGTCAGCACCCAAACCCCACCTTTTAAGGTTGCAAAATGATACTTTAATGACCTGGTAAATGCTGACACTAAGAAATCAGTGGTTAGACAATTACAGATTCCTCAGTCTGTAAAACAGATTCTTGTAAATACTGATCCTACTACTTATCAATCTGTTTACTCTGATGTCCAACCAACTCCAAACACCCAAAATCCATCAACCTCAGCACCTACCACTCATTCTACTCAACCTACCCTCAGAACATATCTCAAATCCTATCTCTCCACTTCAGAGACTGCTCAACCTTCATCTTCAGCACCTACTGTGAAGCCTTCATCTTCCAAGCCAAAGAGGACAAAGAATGTTCCTCAAACACCTCAAAAGAGAAGGAGGATTGCATTGAGAGATGAATCTGATTCTGAGGAACCGGTTCCTTCTAGAGAACCTGTTGTTTCTGAAGCTGAGAAAGAGATTTCTCAGAAGGATTCTGAAATTGGGGGTTCTAGGCTTCTCAAGAGGCTTAGACGAATGACAGTTCCTGAAACTCCCAAGGAATCCAAATCAACAAAGAAGTACAAGAAATAGAGGGCAAAAAGGCCAGTTTCAGATGATGAAGAGGAAGCAGCTAAGGAAGGGGATCAGGAATCTCTGATCTCACAAGACAAGGAATTTGCTCCAGTCACTTCTTCTCCATCAACTCCATCTCAGGAAGCTGTTTCTGAAAAGGCTAACACACCCTCTGTGTCTTCTGTTGATCCAGGCACAAGTGCTGATATTGATGTTCAAAACTTGGTTGTGCCTGCAGTAATTCTCTTAGAAGCTCCAACAACAAATATTCCTTCCACAACACCTGTTACTGATGCTGTTCAAACTCCAGAGTTATCAACAACACCTTCTCTGCATCAAGATGCTGGTGATCAGAATTTAGGTGAGCATCAGGATATGGCTGTTGATCAGAACTTAGAACAAGATCAGCAATTAGAGGATGCTGAAGCCTCCATTACTACTCACACTGTTGTCTTATCAGAAGATACTGATTCTTTAAGTTCTGATGCTGCACATGCTGGAGATACTGGTGATGCTGCTCCAACTGCTCATGTTGTAGATACTGATACAACAGGTCCTTCTGGACATACTTCTCAATAGATTCTTCCTAAGTATGAACTGGTTAAGCAGTTTATTACCGGGGAAGCACCAGTACCTTGGTGTGAAACTCCTGCAGGTCAGGAGTGGACTAAGGAATGGAACTCAGTTTCATGTGTTCCAACTGAAAAACATCTTGATGAGCACTTGACTAAAGCTGATGCAATGTTAAAATCTGATGATTTTAAAACTCAGCTTATAGTCACTGCATTGAGTAATAAACATTTACAAGGTCTTCATTCAACTACTCATGCAGAGCTACACAAGATTCAGGAGAACTTTATCAAACAGGAACAAGTTTGGAAAATTGATAAGAAAAAGTTCTTCCAACCTACCATTGACAGGATTGCTTATATTGAGAAGACTCAAGATCATCAACAAGCTCAGATTGATGAAATTCTAACAAATCAAGCTTCTCAGCAATCACAACTAACTGAAATCCAATCCTCAATGGAATTGCTTCTCTCTCTTCTACTACCTGCTGATGCCAAAAAGGGGGAGAAGGTAATTAAGTCCAAATGCAAAACTAACAAGACACTGCAAGGAAATGATGATGGAAATGATGACCAAGGATACTCTGGAATGGGTAGCGGTCATAGTCAAGGTAGAAGGTTTACATCAAGACAAACTAGTCACAGGACAAGTTCTGATACTGGGAAAAGAATAAGTTCTGCTGCTGGTAAAAAGTTAAGTTCTGATGAACTTTTAGATCTTGATGAGGAAATGTCAAGACGCTTATTTCTTCAAGAAAATCCAAGAATGGACTTGGAAAGTTTAAAGGAAGAAGAAGCCAGACTTAAATCAGAGAAAGTCACATCCAAATCTGAAGCTTCTGGTAAAAAGTCACTTCCAAAACTCAAAGGCATTGTTATCAAAGAAAGGACACATACTGAAGCAACATTGGCTAGATCACAACCACAGATAGATCCAAGATCCAAGGGTAAAGAAAAGGTTGGTGAACCTATCAAGGTTTATGTACCTCCTAAGGATGAAGAAATTACTGATGAAAAGGATGATCTTGCTCTGACTTCAAGAAAAGTTCTCAAAACAACCTCTGACATGGCTCAAGTTGTTCAGAGTCAAGAAATTGTAAGTTCTGATATTCAAAAGAAGCAAGTAACCTCTGACACAGCTCAAGTTAACTTGATATCAGAAGATAGATCAAAGACACTCCTACCAGGATTCACTAAAGCAAAACAGACTCAATCTTTGAAGACTACTGCAAGTGGTTTTGAAGCAAGAGTAGTTACTGGAAAGGAAGCAAGAGATAAAACTGGATTGGGAAGTGCTGATGAAAGAAGAGTACACAACACTACCAATGATCCAACTTCCTTGAGTGAACCAGGTATTGGAGCAACTCCTGAGAGATTGAATCAACTGGAATCTGTACTGATGGTTTACCATATCTACTTGAAAGAATACATCATGTTGTATTTCATGACAGATGGTAGGGTTTATCATATATGACAAAATGTCATTCCATTGAAGTATTTTGAAGAATTGGAGCATGTACTTTTCTTACTTCAAGTGGATGACAGAATAACAGGGACTGCTGCAAACTACTTAAAAGAACAGATTCAGAGACAGAAAAGGCTTTATTCTGTTAAGTCTGACAGCACATATGTTCCAAAGTACAGAGATCACAATGGTGATATTGTTGATATGAAGCCTAATACTGCACAGATCAGAACATATCTTGGTATTAAGGGACTTGAATTCAATCTACAGTCTGACAAAGCTTATGTCATAAGACTAGATCAGGAGTTGAAAAAAGAAAAGATCAATGATCTCAGAGCTGCAACTGGTGAAGATACTGCAGAGCTTAAAGATGTCAAAAGGAGAATGATTGATGAACTCAGATATGCTGAGAAATGTTTGTTGAAGAACTATCTCAGAACAACTCCTGACATAAGAGAGATCAGAAGATGATGAAGCCAAGTCGAAGATCTACAACTGCTTAAATTCTGATATTTATACAGACTGAAGTTGTTATCAGAAGTTGAATATTGGTAAAGCTTTAAGGACTGTAAGTTGTAGTTATCTAGTCTAATTCTCATGCATTTGTACTTAATGTTTTTGACATCATTAAATATCTGTTAAACTTGTATATTATGCTAATTTACAAGTTGGGGGAGATTGTTAGATATATTTGATAATGTCATGGCTAATATAATTTATGTTTAGCTTTCAGATCTTACTTGAACAGGATAAATCAGTACTTAACTGTTGATCAGTACTTATACTGGAAGTCAGGACTTAAGGATATCGGTACTTATGTTATCAGGAGATAATCATCAGAAGATAGATATCAGAACTTAAATGCTGAAGGACGATCAGATAAGGACAGTAGCTGATTAAAGGAAAGAAGATCAAGATAAACATAATAAGAGATATGCATGAAGAAGGAATTCCGTGAAGAATGGAATACTTGGAAGAAAAGATATCTGATTGATATATTTTAGGAAGCAGAATTATATTCCATATCAATTAGCGATTATCTTGTAACTGTGTAGTATATAAACACAGACATAGGGTTTACACTATAAGTGTTATCATATATTCGAGAAGATTATTCATTGTAACCCTGGCAGCTCTCGTGATATTGTTCATCACTGAGAGGTAACAGTTCCATACTGTAACAGAGTTTATTGTTTCAATAAAGTTTGTTTTCTGTTACTTAAGTTCTTAAAGTTCGATTTGAGTGTACTATGCACTGTATTCACCCCCTCTACAGTGTGTGTGTGACCTAACAAAGAATAAGAATAAGATGCCTGCTACTGGCAAAATGTGGCTGTAGATCAAGACTGTGGTATTTATAAGAATTATCGTTTGGTTCTGTTTTACTCTATTCTAATATGTTATAAAATCTGCTATGTTCTGTTTTAAGTTCTGAATTTTAAAATATAAAACTTTGGGTTGGATTTATTTTAGAAAATATTTTACGAAATTATTATGATTTTGAGAAAAATCGTTTTATTGAAACACCCATTATTTTCCGGTTAAATAGTTAGTCAATTTGTACTTGCTAGGCTTTGTAGCTCGTCCTTTTAATATTTCAGGTTTATAAGATTCGAGTTGGATAGTGTTGGTATTCGAGGACCTTAGGTTTGGTGTGGTTTGACTTTTGGATTTCCGCTTTTAACTGCGCTTTTCTAATAGTCATCTTTGTAATAGAATTTTTGTTTAATATATGTTTTGTATTAGTTTTCTTTAGATTTAATGGTCCGGAAGTGCGGTTCGTTACATTTGGTATCAGACCAGGCTGTCCTTTAGAGTGTATTAGGTATGGGACTAGTACATTCTCTCGGATGCGTTCCTGTGGACAATAGTTTGGCCATTGATAGATCAAGGGGTAGACGTGTCACGAATTTTAGGATTGTTGTGAATTTGAGTACCAAATTCTTTTTAAGGAGGGTACTTAGGAAATTATTTTGGATTTAGGGCATTTGTTTGTGTGATTATTTGATATGCTTGACTTTGTGTTTTTTGATTATTTACTATTAGTTTAGAAATCGTTTTGTGTGTTTTAGAAAAGATGGACGGGGAGAACGGTAACAACCAGAACAACAATGGCAATCAGGGCAACAATGATGAAGGAGGAAAGGTCTTTGACCAGTTGGCTGAAACCCTAGCTATACTTGTGAATCAACAATCGAAGCCCAACATCGTCTCTCAGTTCAAGCGTTTGAACCCTCCAACTTTTGATGGAGCAACTGATCCGGCACTAGTCGAGATGTGGATCCAAGAGATGGAAAAAGCTTTCGGACTTCTAGGGAGTAATGAGCAACAAAAGGTGACCTTAGCTGTGTACCAATTGCAAGGAAATGCTTACGACTGGTGGCTTATGGAAAAGAGGAAGAACGAGACAGCAAAGAATGTTGAAGAAAATCCTGAACCGTATACATGGGCAAAGTTCAAGAAGGCTTTGGAGGACAAGTACTTTCCTAGAACAGTTCGTCTGCAGAAAGTGAGGGACTTCATTCGGCTTCAGCAAGGTAAAAGAACCGTCATTCAATACGAAGCAGAATTTGCAAAGCTTGCGAAGTATGCGTCAACCTTAGTGGTAGATGAGAGCAGTCGAGCAAGAAGATTGGAAGAGGGACTTCGAAGTGAAATCAGGAACTCGGTGGCGTCTTTTGAACTTCAGACGTACGAGGCTGTCCTAAACAAAGCATTAGTGATCGAGAGAGGCTTGGAAGAATCTGAAAAAGCGTCTGGCAGCTGGAATAAGAGGCGGTTCACTCAAGCTGGTGGTTAATCATCGCAAGGGGGGCATTCAAGAAACAACACGTGTACGATCAAGGTGGTGGTAAAGGAAATCAAGAAAATTGCACCAGGTGTGGCGGGAACCATGCACATACGGAATGTCGTTGGAACAGAGGCACGTGTTTTCATTACGGGGAAGTCGGACACAAAATTGTTCAATGTCCTCACAATCTGCCACCAAGAAAGGAAGCAGATAACAAGATGGGAAAAGGACGCGTGTTTCAGCTCACTGGAAATGAAAACTATCGCAATTAAGGTATAATTTATTTTCTTTTGGCGAATTATTTTGTGACGACTGAGAATTTTGCGATGTAATTAAGTCAATAAAGTATGCTTTATGTGATGTAATTATAATTATGTGATTAAGTATTGGTTAATTGTCTTTACTGTATATTAGAATCTAGGAGCGTAAATAAAAGCGTTCCAATTTAAAGAGTCAGCTTAGGAGTTAAGCTATGTTATCGGGCCGTCAAGTAGAACGGAACCCGTCCTAAAAAGGGATTAAGGTATTTAAAATGTGAACTATGTGTTATTATGTGAAATGAAATTCTTGAGTAAAGTAATGTGTTCTAATGACGTGTCGGTCGATAACGATATTGTGAAGCGTAATTGAAATGCTGAACGTCGGGCCGTCAGGCTGAACATGACCCGGTACGCATAGAAAGGAATAAAATTAAAGAAGGACAAATTTTATGATCAGACATGAGTTGTGATGTGTTCGTATGTGTGCTTGCTTGTCTATATGCATGATTACGTGATCTGTTGACATTTTTATGGATTGAAGGGAATTATTTGATTTAAATATGATTTATTTAACCTTCGCACATTTTTATAAAATTATCTGAGTAAGATAAAGGCATGAGATTTATTCTGTTATCTTCGTAATAGTCCTAGAGACTTTCTAAAAATGATGGACGAATTTATTTGGTGATCGTTGCATTATAAATTGATTTTTATGTGATAAAATGCTATTATTAGCACAAACTTGTGAAAATCATATAAAATCAACCGTTCGCTCAAAAGTTTATTATGAGTAATGGTTGGAAAGCTAATTTCGAGATCTACGTCTTAAAATTGTCATTTGTAATAATTTTCGACTTTCCGAGAGGGATATATTTAATATTCGATTTTTATCTTATTTAAGTAAAAAGAAAGGATTAATCAAACAAAAAGGGATTTAGTAGATTACTAAAATACCCTTGGCCCTAATACAAATATAAACTCACTTCCCCCCCTTCTTTCTTCTTTCTTTTCCCGTGAGCATCCTCCCCCTCTCCCTCACTTTCTTTCTTCCTCTCTCTCGAACACTCTCTCTCTCGGCTCTCTCCCCATCTCTCTTCTCTCTCTTGCATGCAACACCGAATACTCACTGAAATTCAAAGATATTACCATCTATAGCTTCTATTTTCGGTATACTACTCAAACACCACTTGCATGTAAGTGTTTATGGTTCCATCTCTATGGTTGTGTTCAAGGAAATACGATTTCTTGATACATGATCACAAGAGAAGATTCAAGAGATTTTGTGGTTTAAAACTCAAGAAAAGACCCGTTATGGGCACTCTTAAGTTTGACCACCACCGGCCATGATCCAAGGAGAGCCGGTGGAATTTTAAGAAAATGATATGTTAATGTGATTTTTTAGTTTTATGCTCTTTAAAAATTTTATGTAGTTAGTGCATGTCTTGGTTTCTTGAAAAGTTCAAAAAGGGTTTTGTACTTCCTTTGAAATTTAAGTGTGTGATTGGTAAATGGATTGCTATGAATGTGTTAAAATAATTTGGATTTGTGTAATTGATTTGATGCTTAAGGAATCGAATTTGAGGGTTACATGTTGGGGATTTTGGTTCGGCTTTGTACTAATAAAAAGGGGAATTGGATTTGGTGACTTGATCTTAGTATAAACTAAGCTTATTTAGTGAGAAATGTGATTGCATGTTGGTTTAAAAGAAGAACTAGTGAATGCATGCATGTTTAATTGGATAATGTGATTAAGGCTTGAGTCACTAAGTGATGCTTTGTTTGTGATTCGAAAATCGTGATGAAAATGAGTTGAATGTCTAAGATAAGGTGTAAAACAAGTTAAAATTGTGATTTAAAACCTTGCATGTGTGATTTCTTGAAAAACCCGAATGGGTCTTATGGTTAAAAAGATAATTAAGTGGATTTTTGTGAGATTATATGCTAATTATCTTAGTTACTAATAAGAACTTGGTTGCATGTCATTGATTGGATGATGTTTATGTTCGAATTTGATAATTAAATAGGGTTTTGATTTTTGATTCTTGATGTGATTATGATTCGGTTTTTGGATTAAAAAGAAAGAAGCTTAATTGCGTAAAAAACCCTTGTAATTTGCATACCAAAGAGGTTTATTGTGTTTGATTATATGAGATTGAAATTGAGTACATTTGGTTGTGTTTTAGGTTTATAGCCGAATGGTATATAAGTAGAAAAGTGATTGATTTGGTTCCATTACCTTGCTAAGTGATTGCATGTGAAATTCTAGGAGATATGTGATTCATTTGTTTGATTAAATGATGTTATGGTTCAAATTAAGGAATAAAAGAAAAAGGGAATTAGGTGGTTTGATATTAAAGAACTATAAGTGACAGTTATGGTCGCAAAAGATTTAGTTGTGAATAAATCATGTACTCGTAAGAGTTATATTGGTGTGATTTGAAGAATATTTAAGGTTAAGCAAGTATGAGTCGATTGATGAGTATATAAAGATATAAAGGCTATAAGAAAGGAATGTGTTATGTGCTATGTGCATATGTGTATAAGCTATACTCGTATATTCGAGTCAAGAGTATAATCGAGCTATCGTATTGAGTGATCGTTCCGGGAACGAGAGTTGAGAAACTGATTAAGGTTTTGGTTTTTATTGTAGATTCGGAGCGTGAGGGCATTCAGGCTAGGAAAGGGAAGGGTATACTAGGTGGCAGTAGTTCAACCTTCAGGAAAGCGAATTCAGGCAAGTAACTCTCATTACTTGTGTAAATGGTTATAGAGAGGTTATTGTTCATACCATGTAGAGTATTGAACTGTTAAAATAATGAACCCCTGTTAATGATTCGAGATACCTATCTTGATCTTGTTAAACTGTTATTGACAAGCTTATTGATTCAACCCTTTGGTAACCTGTCTTTCCTGTTCAAATTAATTGTCATACTATGAACTGTTATAAACCCTATAATTACCTTTACGAACCCCTTGTAATGATACCATATTCCTTGATCACCATATTTCCTATTGATCCTTGAAACAAATATTGATTCTTTTAACTTAAGTACCTTGATATCATTGATTCAAGATCCCTAGAATTGCTCTTTCCTATCCTTGATTCATTTCCTTAACTTTGATTTCTTGAAATTGAATCTAAGAATGAGTTTCGACTTGAAAGAGTTCGAATGATTTCATATTCTTGGTAATGATAAAATGAATTTATAAAACCTACTTTTTTCAACTCAAGGTTTTCCAGACGTAAGATGCTAGTGGGACTAGTCCAGTCATTGTAAGAGGCTAGCGGGGCTAGTCCAGTTTAAGGTTGAAATTATGTCATATGGTACCTTAATGACCGAATAGAGGTCGGTACGGGCTGATCACCCGTATTATAATGAAATGAAAGATAAAGTGGTCCAATCAAGGGTTCTATATTGATTTTAAAAAGGAATGGAAACTTCCTACTCAGTAATGAATTCTTTGAAAATGAAAATGGTTTATATTGCGTTGAAAAGAGTTGATTATGATATTGTAAAGCTTAAAGCTCGTGAACCCTAATTTTAATCTGTTGATCATATAATTGATTCCATATAATGAAAATATTGTCGCTTTCCTTTCTGAAAGATCTGTTTTGATCCTTTAATGATTTGTGATGAATGTCGGCTTTCACCCTGCTTTGAGCCTTGTTCCATGAAAGCCCCACACCTTTCCTTCATAACCCTTCCTTAACCCGAAAAATGGAAAAGGAAATATTGTGTAGGTTTTCTTTCCTCAATTTGCTGAAGCAAAGAGAGAAGAAAAGGCAAGATTGAAGCAAGAAAAGAAGCAAGCTGCTCTAGATGCTAAAAATGTTAAACAAAAGAAGGAGCAAGCTGCTATATTGGCCAAGCTACAAGCTGTGAAACCTACACAACAAGTTTCTGCACAACCATCTGAAATAGTTGAATCTCAAAATCAAGTAATGCAAAATGAACCTCCACAGACAAAGAAGCCAAGGTACAAGCAAAGAATCAATAGAAAATTGGATTTCAGTGATGAGGAGATGGAAGGGTATTTTCCCAAAGAGTCTATGCCTACAAAAACTCAAACATCCATGCCCTCTGTGGCACATGAAGAATTCAAGATAGATCCATCCAAGAATTTTTATGGTGAACCTATCATTCCAAAGGATGAGCCAATAGACTGGGATAGTCTACCAATACCTAAACTCAATCTACCTCAATTCATGAAGCCAAAGAAGACAAAGACAAGAGCAGTCAAGAAAGTGAAGCCATCAACTCTCAGATCCTAGTCTCTAACCAAAGCTCAAACCAAAGTCAACAAGGGAGACATCATGTACATCTGTGACATCAAGGAATTCTCAGACTTAAACCTCTATCTAGATGAACTGGAAGAAGTTAGAGGGATTGATGCTTACAGGAATCTGCCTGAAAGGTTAGTATTCAAGTACAAGGGAGGAAAAGAGATACAGTGGCAACTTCACAGGATCCTTCAAGAAAGCCAATATGTGCTGATAAAGGTTTATTCATCCTTCAAGAAGAACTTTGGATTCAATGTGACAGCTAAAAGACTTGTTCTAAAGAAGATTGAAGAACTGTGGAGTATTAGAGCCAAAGATGCACTCCCAAAGACTCTAACTATTCCTTACACAGGAAGCAGAGTGCATCTGAGGCCCTACTGGATGATGGAATTTATGGATGATAAATGAAAGCCCCACACCTTTCTTTCATAACCCTTCCTTCATATGCCACCTAGAACTGATAAAGTAGAATGCCCTGAGTTTGGTAAAGTAAATTGTGGATTTCATATCATAGAACTGCTTTATAGTTACTTGCTGAGTTTTTTACCTATATGTTTTGTTTTAATCTAACCATGGCAGTTAAGCAAGAAGATAGCCAGGCTTAGGCGCACTACTCGTAAGAGCGTACCTGGTGGTCCCTATTGTGTTGAGGGCTTCCAGTTGCCAGAGCAGGTAGATATGTTTTTGAGTGAGAAAGCGCTTAGCCAGAAGGTTGTAAAGATACAATGGGTTATCCGTCGGTTTCAAGTCGGGATCGACTATGTATATTTTATATTATTTTGGGGTTGTAAGTTATATTTTATGGTTGGTAGTTGTAATCTTGTCTCATACTTTATCCTGTTTGATCCTGTTGGTAGTTAATCGGGGTTTATGTTTATATAATTATTAGATTAAAGGTGTGTGGGTCCTCATTTCCTAACCCCGAGATTGAGGGTGTCACATATTTAATTTATTTTTATTTTGTGAATTTGGGGACCAAATTCTTTTAAGAATGGAAGAATGTAAAATCCGTAATTTTATTTTATTTATTAGAAATTAGATATTAATTTGTTTAGATAAATATTTATTTAGAATATTTCGGAAACTTTTTGTGTAATTCATTTGAGTTGGGAAAAGATTTGTTATTTGTAGAAATAAGTGTAAGAATAATTTAGAAAATCAAAATCTTTTTTAGTTTAGGTAATTGTGTGTGTTAAATATTTTATTTTTGGAATTTACTTGGAGAGGTCGTAAATCTTTAGATGGGAATTTTATTATTGGAATTAGGGTTTTATGTGCCTATATAAGGAGCCCTTTAGAGAATAATAAGGACTTCTACATCAAATTCGTCGCGGAGGTGCGTAGACCTTTTATTCCGTTTATTGCTTTTATATCCTGCTTGTTTGCTCTATCCTGATTTTGTAGTTTCTGTACAAGTGTGATATCATCAAATATTTACGCGAGTGAATTTCATGATTAGACTATTCTAATATGTTTGTTTACATGCATGAGTTGCCTGCCATATTTTTATATGCAACTTTTTGCATGAGGTTCGAGGTCTGTATACAACTACCATATGCTAATATCCTAGTTTTGTTAATCACATGATATTAAGATTAATCCGTAAATAATATTCATGTTTAGTGTTTTAGTTATATATTAAATTAATATTAATTGTTGAGCAAAATTTACATACTTTTGCTGACTAATTTCTTAGTATTTGTGTACATAATATAGTGCAACTTAGATCTATATTAGTTGTGAAATTAAATGTGTTTTTGTGTTTATAATTTTGTGCCAAACTTTGAAAACAATCAAGAGAATTTTACCATTTGCGTAGATCATGTGCATGTCATCTGAGAATGGGCTTTAAGGCCCATTTGGCTATCTTTATTTAGATTTAAATTGTTTGCTAATTGCTAGAAAGTTTCTACATAGTGACCAGTGACTACAAGCTTAATTTTTATTCTGTTTCTGATGCATGAACATAAATTGATTATAAAATTATTTATTTAAGTTTTAGCTTCCATTAATTATTGATGAATAAAGCCTTTGTTTTGCTTTTATATGATTTATTATGTGTGTATGCTTGCTACTATGTTCAGAATTATTTTTTAGAAAATAAGTAATTAAATATGTTATGATATTTTAGGATTTCTTCATGTTATTAATTTCGGACTTTAAGTGTCGACTTCGAGGTAAGTAACATTTCGTTGCTCACTTAAATTATAATATCTATTTTATAATATATAAATCTTTCTGATTTAAATTTTGAAAAATTGTGAAATCGAAAATAGAATTTTAGAAAAGATTATTTTTATAGATATTCCCCGGGTTTAGATTATGCATCGAATTATAGAACCCGATCACTGGGTAGTGTGATACATAGAATATAGAACTAGTTTTACGCATGTTCCGGAACACATAGATGCCTTGTTGAGTTTGTCTTAACGAGGGCGTAAACTAGCCCCCATCGAATTATAGAGCCGTGTCGCTGGCATAGTGTGACCGTAATTTAGAACTGTGGAAATAAAATATTTTTGTTCTGTTAAAGTTTATTTGATCGATTTAGAAATTCAGAATTTTTGAATTTATTGAAAAAGATATTTTGGAGCCGTTAAACGATGGTTACTTGCTGGGTTTTGCAGCTCATTGTTTTAATATATTTCAAGTTTGGGATTTGGAAGCTAAAGTTGTGAACTACGTGGATTTTGATGTTATTTGATTTAGATGCAATTTATTGGAAAAGACTTCTCGTATTTATCGAATAAATTTGAGTTATTTGTTAGGCATTTATTATCGGATTTGTGGAGCTGCGTCTCTGAATTTATGGTTTTGATTTAATAAGTTTGACTGCTGCTTTGACCTTCGTGATTTTTTGAATTTTTGAATAAAAGAATGTGTTTTATTTAAGTTGTGTATTTAGAATTAATAGTCCGAGAAGGCGGGCTGTTACAATAAGGCAATTTTTTGCAATTAAAAAATAGTAAATAACTAAAGAGCCTATGTATCATTCCAATCATATATCCAAATCATACGCTAACCTATTTTCAAATTCAAAAAACCTCACTTTTTCTCTGATGATGAACTATATCATTTTTGATATCCTCTTACCTTGATGAAGTTATGATTGCATATTCATTGTTTCAATATTTTGACGTCTGATTCATTTTGATTTATAAAATAAAGAAAACACAACCATTTAAACATATATCATCAGTTTATATTCTTTGAGTTTACAGATTAATGGATCGTGGTAATAGGTGTCGTAATATAAGGAGAAGTTCAATATATCTCGTCAGATGCATGAGTGAGATATGTTGCATCAGAACGTTAATAATGGTAAATACTTCTCACATATTCATTGAAACCTCTATTTTTTCATTTAACATGTATGTTATGATATCTGTTTATTTTGAATCTGTAAGATAGCAGTTCTGAAACATAGTAATTTCGTTCATGGAAATGATGGTGTATTATCTGATTCTAATATGAATATTCCTACCAATCCCGTAAGTATTAATTCTCAGTCTGTACCCTTCAACAGAAATATTATGCAACCTGGTAAATGTTTCTTTAATATCTTATATTTATTTTATAATATTTGTGTACGGTCCTTTAGTGTGAATTTGTGTACAGGTTTTATTCGTTTCAACTGTGTTTTCGCCCTCGACAGATTTTTACATAACAAGTTGTTTGACATGCCAAATCAGCCCAAGGACAAGGAGAATGTATCTCCAGTTGGTTGGTGATTCTGTTTTCTTATGTATACATTATTTCTGTATCAGTTCTAATGTTTGTATGACTTCATTTGCAGGTTCATTGCAGGATCAGTGTAATAACAATTAATCTCTTAATGTTGTCCAACTTGATAAACAAAACAGCAATACAAGGTCTCCATTATCGTGTGTTTCTAATAGTATATGTGTCCACAAGACTTTATTACTAATCATTTTATAGATTGTATGTACATGATCAAATATTATTATTTTTATTTTAGAATACCGCTATCTCATGGCCACATTATTCATAAAAGTACTGAAAATCATGGATTTTAATGGACCTCATATCAAAGTGGTTTGAGTTATCCGACATGGATTAAATTTGTTTTAAACTTGATTTAATAATGGAGGAAGGATATGTGTGGAAATAGTTCATGCATAACATAAAATATCTTATTGCTCCACTTTCGGAGATTTACCATTCACTTTCACAAGTATTTTTTGTTGGTAATCAATCTCTTATAGATATGGGTTTTGTTCCTTGTACAAACACTAGCCTAAGAACTCTAAAAACCAGTCTTTTTTATTTTTAAAAAATATATAATATATTACATATATACAAGAAGGGCAATCTTGACCAAATACTTTTATGATATAAATCAACGTCAATTTGCATTTGATTAACAGCTATTCCATTACACCAACGCTAAACATATCACAAAATCCTCCTCGAGCATCATCGAATCCTCCATCATATTAAAAGTAAAATCAAGCTTCTTCAAAAAACTAATCAGCAACTTTGATTTTCTTTTAAGGTGAGTATAAATATATTTATCACACAAATATACTACCAATATATTTGTATAGACCAATCTTGTTCCTTTAGATATTGCAGGTAATCCAATTGGAATGATGGTTTTTTAGGAAGAAACTCGGAACAATGTGCATGATTTACCAGCTCCGTATTTGTTGTTTCCGCTACTGCATCAGTGGAAACATAAGCAGTCACTGCAAGCCTTAGATGATTACCAATATCATAGAGGTAAATCACTTTTTTATTGCTTAATTCCTCAGCTACAGTATATGTTCCTTGACATGATGGTGTTTCCAATAATTATATATGCAATATCTCAATAATTGTCTATATCAAACAAAATAATATCCATAATTCGTATTTTAAAAACTTCAAAAAACTTGATCCCCAAGCAAATATTTGATAATAAAAATTAAGTACCAAGTTAATGTTGCAAAATAAACTACAATAATAAAATAAAGTTGATAGATTATTTGACACATTTTATATATAAGCGTGCACATTCAACACTTTATATTAATCGAAAGTAAATTTAAAAGTGTCATGTTGTAAGTACCTAGTAATATCAAACTATAAGTTCCCGGTATACAGGAACTGAGCAAAACAATCTCGTCTCGAATCTAATTCATCGGGCAATTCAGAAGTAACAAACAAGATGAGTTGTTCAAGGAAATCAAGTATCTCGATACTTGAAAACTACTGTTTCATTACATTAAAGTTGGCGGGAGCCTTATAATTTTGTATTATTGGTGTTTATACTAGGAGTACAATAACAATTTGACGAAGAAGAAAAACAATAATGAACACTGATAATATGATATTTTTATACATAATAAATTTGATTTTACATTTGATAAAAATCTAATTAGTTGAAAATATTAGCATTTAAAATTGTTGGTAATTAGTCTTGGACACTCAATTTTTGATGTTAAATTCGAATATATAATTTATACACTTAAGAGATAACATAATTAGTTAAAACTATGTCTATTTTTAATTTTCCAATAAAATATTCTAAATTCAGGCAAAATTAGCATTATAGAATTATTAGTACTCCCATGTTAAGTAGTAGAGATTGGCAGTCTACTAGTTGACATGTGACAAGAAAAATATATTTTAATTAAATTTATGTGTGAGTGTCACCTTTGTGCAAAGTCTCCTTTCCCACTTAGAAATTAAGTATCATGTTAGTTTGAACCAAATTCGGAGTTTGAGTTTGATGATAATTCTGCAGTCTGTGTTTTCATTATTTCATTATCTAGATAGATTAAAAGATACTTCTCGTTAAAGTATAATCATAAACAGTTTTATATGTGTCATTCCCATTGTCAGGAAAATACGTTTTGCAACTGATTATTCTTCACTGTAAGTTACAGGTTTGAAATGAATAATGAACATGAGCGTAAATATTTTATTTATTTATAAATAAAACTGACGTCGCAGTATTATCGCTCAACAAATTAATTATTAAATTATTTTTGATTTTTCCTGAATTAAGAATATTTTATTGAAAAAATAAAAGCGGACAAGATTTTCAACTAATTCTTTTACCTCTTAAGTGTATATATAATACTAGTATTGTAGCCCGCTTCGTCGGGCTTATAGTTTTTAAAAAAAATTGTTTACTGAATAAGAATTATTTCCTTACTTTGAAGACGAACTTTGTTATGGTTGCAATGTTTTTTTATGATCCATGTTGAATGTCCCAAAATAATGTAAGGTTAACTAATTGTTTACAGAATAATGTAAGTTTGTTGTTATTCTGGACTTAAATTTCTGGTCATTTACTTTCCAGTAAATGCAAAAAAAATGATAGTTAGTTAGTTGTTACATAGTTTGAGGCTCATAAAGTTTGACAGCATAGTTATAGGTGACAAAGTTTCTGGTTTTTACAATCTTCTGAGAGCTTTCCATGCAAAATGTAGATTTTCATCTCTGGGACACGGGTTCACATGCTTTTTGGTGGCATGGTTTGGGGCGAGTTGAAATTCAGTTGTGACAACCCATCCACATGGTATGAAGATGTTGAACCATAATTGTTTGAGGTTAGTATGGCTGGACGATGGTTATAAGGTGAATAGTTAGTAAACTAATAAATGGAAATATTTATGTGTTCACCTGTATGGTAACATCTTCCACGCTAGCTTTCTGGTTATCTTAATTGCCTGCTATGAAACCTTTACAAATATTGGTAGCCCAGTAGATATGAATGTTGTTCATAACATTCACATCTTTAATGATCAGTTTCATGGTATACTTTCCCTTTTCAAGTATTTTTAGTTCTGTTGGGACGCTATCATCACCTCCGGCCTACGCATAAGTGAAAATGATGCGGTTATTGTAATGTTATTTTTGTGTACTTCCCCACAATGGCAAATGAATTTGTTTACCTCCTTGACGACTCGTGTTACTCTTTTTCCTAGAATGGTTCGAATTTGATGATCTCCAAGGACAGCCTGGATGCCACCTGATTCGGCTGATGTGACAACTGAAATATTGAACTTGTTGCATTGATGAAATGTGAAAGATTTAGTCAAGCAGGTGTATGTTTTAGAAGATGAATTTTGTGATGGATGAAATACTTCTTCTCTGGATAAGGTTTGGTTCTGTTGCATTTGTTGCAGAACCATTCATCATCATTACATAGTAATTCCCTTGTGCAGCTATTACAGACAACTGATTACCATTCCTCTTTCTCCTCCACATACCGTATTGTTACATGAGCGAGGACTTCATTCTGTTGAACAATTTAAATATAGTTATTCTCCTAAATTTTTTGAAAAAAATAGGAGAATGGATTTTACTTGAATATAGGCGGCCCCCAGGTTTGTTATGTCAAACACTTTCAATAGTTCTATTTGAAGACGCTTGGGTTTATCAAATATGTGCTTGAAAAACTCAGGATTGGTTAACCTGCATGGCATAAAATGTAATGACAGTAATAACTTTGTATTGTGTTTCCTAAATAATAAGCGTCCACGCAACTTACCTTCTTCGCAAATGTTTCACACTGTGGTGGTTCATGTTGACGAAGCATTCAGTTGCTGCTACGCTAGTTAAATCAACCTCATCTGTTTGGGGAGGTGAAAACATTGTATTAGTTGATTGTAAATGACTTTGTATGAAAAATACTGGGATAGTTCTTTTGTGAAGAAAATAAAGTACCGTTCCACAAACCAACACGGTAACTTCCAATAATGATTATTACAGGTTGTTCTACAGCTTGAAGAAACAGGTTCTCAAATTTCAAAGCATATTGGTCCCAAAAAGTGACTTTGTTGTTGGAGCTTCAAGTTCCGGTAAGGACATTAGTTTTTGTTGAATAAAATGCATTGACAGAAAGGCAAAGTTATTATGTGTGTTTACCTTCCATCGGTTATAGTGAATTTGGACTGTTTCTGAGCATGACCGTTTCTATTGACTAAATCCGAAATGGTTTCTCTGAATTTAATTATTCCGACGACATCTACGCATTATAAAAAAAACATAAAAAAGGAATATGGGAGCAGCATAAATAGTATTTGATTGATGGAGGAAATAAGTGGGTGTTAACCCGCTAAGTGAGTAGTTTGTTTAGTCATTTCTTTTAGTTCGCTAAGTTCCACAAAATCAAAAGCGTTTTTGGCAAAAGTTCTCCCATCATCTTCTACTTGTTAGATCTTTGTTTCTATGGAGAAAATTAGTTGTACCTCCTTCCTGAGACACCTGAACTTGTCTTCTGTTTTGTACTCTTGAACGGTAAAGTTTTAAATGATGCAAATAGTTCCAACCGTGAACTGGTCTTCCAAAGATTCTACACATAGTCCCAGAATGAATGCATGGATTATGTCATTCTAGTACAGGTTGGAGTGAGAATAAGTTTGTTATTTTGTAGAAATTTTTAAACCGTTTACTGAAAGATTAACCTTCTGGTCAAGCAGCAATAGGTTAATGCCTTTGGAAACTTCTCCCGTTCGACTAACTCCTCTCCACAGTCGTATGATTCTTAATTTTATCTTCCAGTTGAATCTATCTTTGGTGAGGTTCCTCAGTTCCTCAAACTTGGTTTTGGACATGGCGACAATGTAAAGTGTGAGAAAGTTGTGTCCGAAAATGGTAGTATAGTTGAGGTGCAGTTTGGTTTCATCCAATTTATGAGTTGATCGGTAGAACCCAACCACCTTCACATTTATTCCATACTGATTTGACAGTATAGATGAAAACTGTATTTTTCAAATTTAATGAGTTATATTTGTCTTTAATACTTGTAATAGTATGGACTGTTGCTCTCATAGGTTAAGTTTGTTCCTAATTATGTTGTTAGAAGATTGTTTAGTTAGTGGTTACGCCATATGTGGGTTCCGTAATTGGGCCATTAATTTATGTATCATCGGTATTTCACTTCAACAACATCTGAACTTTGGTACTTGTTCATTCCAAAAATAATAAGCATCCACAGTTGAAGCACATTTGCAAAAGTAATAATAGAAATACAATTATAATATTGTTCTGTAACATTGCACTTCATTACAATACTTTGTTACAACAAAAGTGGGAATCTTGAAGATCCATGATCACTTTCTTCTCACTGGCGAAGAGATTACTTGACCTTTTTCTTCTGGGGAAATGGAAGACGAGTTATTATTTGAATAACTAAATAACTTATATGAAGATTATGGTTGCAGAAGCATAATAATTGTGAATGCTTACCGACGCAGAATTTTCTTGTTGCGAAGGGATGTCTAATGGTAAAGGTTATATTCCTTTTATGGCTCTTGTCTTTGTGTTTGTTGACCTTGCTGTTTTTGGTGTATAGTTGGTGGCGTATGAAAGGTTGGACCCCTGTCAATTACACAACTGTTGGTGAGACTGCGTAGCTGTATGAACAGTATCGTGATAACTCAACACAATAACAACACTAGAACATGACAGGTTATAATACTACGTCTACACAAGAAATCAGGAAGAAAGACAAGGCGAATACAAAGAATCAGAAGATTAGGAGAAACTGAAAGAAGTTCATTAATATGATCATGCCTCAGTGAAGAAATAAGGTTAAAGACTTTCAGGGTTTCAGAAATGTTGAAGATTCAGTATACAAATGCCACCGGAAGATTTCAGTGTATTGGCATTGATTGAAGAAGACAGTGTTCGAAGCATAGGAATCTGAAGAATTGAAGACAGGGTATAGACATAGGTTAATGAAGACGTTGTCTAAAGTACCAGAAAGGATTCCAGTGAAAGTACAATTGTTTATTGACAGTCAGTGTCTGAAGCAATAAAGTTGAGGCAAACTTAACAATGTAATCAAGGCTATAATACGAAGGCCTGAATCGGGGTTAGTCGTCTGTGAACCAGACCAGTTGCACTAGGCGTCAACAGCTCGTGAAAGGAATCTGGGTATTATTTATAGAAGAATTGTTAAGTTGAGGAACGTACTTGGATTGAACGTTTATCTGTTAAAGTACGAGAAGAGGTGTACAGAGTATACAGCTCAACAGCTCAGGGGATTGGCGAAACTCAAAGTTTAATTGTTAAATTAAATAAATTATTTAATGGACTTTAATATAATTTATTTAATAAACTTAAATTGATTTATCTTATAAACTTTAAATAAGTTTATTTTATAAATCTAAATTAGTTTATTTATATAAGTTATATTTAAGTTTATTTTATAAATTAATTTAATTACAATTTAAACTTAAAAAGAAAAAGAAACAAAAAGAAAATTGAAAATGAAAAAAAGAAAAAAGAAAAACAAAAAGGAAAAAGAAAAAGAAAAAACAAAATAAAAGAAAAAAAAAATTGAAAAAAAGAAGTAAAAGAAATCACAGGTGACACATGTCGCCACAGGTGGTAGTTTGTTTGTTTTATTTGATTAAGTACAAAGGTGTACTAGTAACCCCTGTGTTGCCACAGGGGAGTTAGTTTTATAGTAACCAAATTTTGATGTACTGTACTAGTAGTATAGCAGGTGTTGCCATAGAGAATAAGTTCCTCCCCCTTTGTCGCCACACAGCCTGTTGCCACAGAAGCCACACAACCTCAGCCACACAATTTTATTGTGTATAAAGACTACACTTTGCAGCAGATCTAAAGAGTTTTGTTTATCTTCTTCTCCAATAAAAAGAGAGCTGATAAAAATAAGAAGCAGAGATTTACAGAGGAGTTCTGTTTATCTTCTTCTCCAACAAAAAGAGAGCTGATAAAAACAAGAAGCGGAGATTTACAGAAGAGTTCAAGCACTTGAATATCCGTTTAACTTCTCACCGGAGTAACGTTATAATACCCGATTTAACTCTTGTATATTCATAGGGGCATTATAATCGTTACCCGGTAATTAAATCCTAGTACAAACAAAAGCTAGATTATTGTATAGGATTTGATTTGTAAATCTTTGTAGAAGCTAGGAACTTTATTGTTCTTAGATTGTAGCCGGTTAATTTATTTACCGGAGTGTACCAACACCCTCGAGGATTTATATATGAATATATATTTCCCCGAATATTCTGTGTTCCTCGTTTTATCGTTCCAAACACTATTGCTCTCAAGAACACGAAACCACTGACCGAGCACTAAATATTATATCCGCTAAAGATTCGAAAGAATTTTTAATTTAGTGATTATCGTATTCAACCCCACCTTCTACGATAATTTGGGACATAACAATTGGTATCAGAGCGGACTGATTGATACATAAATCAGGATCCTTAAATAAATGTATTTTATTAATTTAATTTTACATAAATTTATTTTATAAATTTGATTTAATAAATTTATTTCATAAATTTAATTTAAATGGGTTTATTATTTAAACTTGAATAAGTTTATTTTATGAACTCAATTTAAATAAATTTATTTTATAAATTTGACTTAAATAAATTTATTATTAAATTTTAGTAAATAATATTAGTAATATAAATTAAATCTTTGGATACAACTTCAGTTTAATTTCAGTTTAATTGCTTGCAAGTTTTCTGTTCGCGGGTTGCTGTTAATCAGGCAATTGGAAATTAGGCTGCCAGTATTTTTTTTTGTTGAAGGCCACACCAAACAAAGGAATTGGTAAAAGTTAAATGGCAGCAAAGTTGGTCTTTCAAGTTTTGGCAGCTACTTTGGTTTACCACGTACCCCTGTGTCACGCGCCTGAATTTGTCTTGGCAGCTCTGGTTGTCTAGACTTCACGCGCGACTTTACAACAAAACACCCGCAAAAAACAGATGCACGCGCCCGGGAAGAAACAACCACAGGAGACACGCGCAGAAAACGCGCGGCAACATATTGTCACCTTACCTACGAGTATATCGCCACAGAAGCAAATCGCCATATACGTGTTCTGCCCTTGGTCTCTACTGATCGCAATAGAATAAATTAACAAGTACTCTGCTGCTGCGACGTCTCCTAAGTCGCCAAAGCCGAGTAAAAACGGCGCGCACATGTTTGTACCTTCTACATGTCGCCACAGGGACACTTCACCGGGTTTCTGTTGTGTAGAGTGGATTCCAGTCGTCAGAGACATTTGGTCGCAATAGAGAGCAATGACGGCTTAGGTGCACAGAATTAGTTGCATTTTTGTTATCTTAATCAATTATTTTTTATTTAAATTATTTTTCCATAAAAATTTAAAATTATTAAATTTAAATTTTTCTTAAATAATAATTTACGTTAAATTTAATTTTTACGAAAATTCGAAATTTTTGAAAATTAATTTTCTCGTAATTATTAATTTTTGATTAATTTATTTTCTAAGAAAATTAAAAATAATGGAAATTTAATTTTTCTTAAATATTAAATTAAGGGTACTCAAGTCATTTAGTAATTTTCTGTAACCCCAATTAATTATTTTTGATTTATTTATTTTTCCATAAATTTTGAAATTATTAAATTTAAATTTTTCTTAAATAATAATTTACACTTTATTTAATTTTTAAGAAAATTTGAAATTCTTGAAAATTAAAGTTTATGTAAATATTTATTTTTGATTAATTTATTTTCTAAGAAAATTAAAAATATTGGAAATTTAAATTTTTCTTAAATATTAAATATAAGGGTACTTAAAAATTATACAGGCACACAGTGGTTGTACCAATGCTATATTTATCCGGGAATCAATGAGATCATACAGGTAGGAGCTGTGGAGATTAGAGAGCACAGGAGTTGTGGAGGTCAGAAAGAATAGTGGTTGTGGAGGTCAGAGAGAATAGTGGGGACAAATAAATATCTCAGTTACATGCAGTATAGTTGGAACCTCAGGACAGAATGTAAGAGTTACTGATAGCTGAATCAAAGGAAACTCAGGTAGAAGTACTTGAGGGACTGGACGTCAGGGCAGTGTTTCACTAGTCAGGGAAGTTAAGTCGAATCAGATTCACAAGGAGTACATAAGCTATATCCAAGGATCAAACATATCTATTCAGAAGCATAGATTCTTACAGATTCAGTTCAAGGGGTGATTACAAGACTGAGGTTGGGACATAAACAAGATTTGATAGCTACATCTTTGACTAGCAATATGTTTCAAGTAACTATCAGGGGTTTTGCTACAACAGAATAAGAAGCTTGACAAACAAGGATGAGTAGGGATTCAGTTGAAGAGTTGAGACAAAGGTGGAATGTTTTCTTAGGGAAGCAGCCAGTCAAAACTTATAATGCACGGGAAAGAGTTGAGATGGATCAAATGACGAGAATCATGAATATCTTGATTTCATAGCAATCTCTGAAGATGGTCCAACTCACATATCTCCGGTTTTAATTTCTTGAACCACTGCAATATTTTGTTCTCAATAGTCAATGCATGATATGATCTTAGTGTTTAAATGTTCAGCACTCGCACAAGTATGATAGCATCACACATAGATAATGCTGAACTAGTTCACTAGATTATCTTTCTGGTAACTAGGATTGATGTTTAACTTGTGCATGTTACTTTAGATGATCTTAAATATGTGTTTGAATAATTGTTGAACATGATTAATTGCTTTAGTGAGGTATATGTTTTTCCAGCATATAAGACCTTTGTTTATGCTTATCTCCTGTATCCTAATATGTTAGGTCCCAATGTGTTTGTAGAAGGGGGGGTTGAATACAAACAGTACCGAATAATCGAATTAAATGCGGAATAAAAAATGTGAAACAAAATTCAAGTTAAATAAAAATATTATTAAACTTGAAAGGTGTTACAACAACTGTATCGATTACAAGGAATTAATCTCAAATTAATTATCACAAATCTAGAATAAATTCGACATGAACTTTTTCTATTTTTGTAATAAAAAGATTCAAATGCTAAACGCAATTTGAGATTAAGTTCTAGAGATTTTGATCCGCTAGATTGTTACACAAGAACAAGATAAATAATTCTAGTGGTTTGGATTTAACATTAACAAACTAGAAATTGATCTTGAATTTCTGCAGAGAAGATGATTTTATATTTCAAGGCGGCTGCTCTTTTGTTCTTGACTTGTGTGTTGGATAAAATGATATGCTGCTTCTCTGCTTCTATTTAAATCAACAAACGAATAGAATTGACTTGGCATGACAATCCTATAGCTGGCAAGACTTTCGGTGAGACAATTGAATGAACTAGCAAGACAATCTGAATGAACTAGCATGACAATCAGAATGAACTAGCAAGACAATCATCCTCCTAGAGTAACTTTCGGTGTGACAATTGAATATGGCCTAGCATGACAATCGGTATGACAATCCTGATTGTCATGCTAGTTCATTTTCAATTGTCTTGCTGATTTAATGCTTGAATTTAATCCAATTAAACTTCTGAAAATTCCTAAAATTAATTCAGAATTAATTAATCAATTAATTCAATTAATAAATAAATTATTCTTTGCAGATATAATTTATTTTCTTAATTAAATTAGATGAATTAATTAATTAATAGAGAATTAATTCTAGTCTTGAGCAGCAACCATTCTTCTGCAAATCTTCTGAAAATCACTGAAAATTATGAATCAATTCCACCACTTCAACGTTGACACTCGATGTACTGTCTGGTTCATGAGTGACTAACTTCCATGACGTTTCTTCATGTCTTGACTCTGACACTTTGATTTTCTTCAGATTAAATCCTTGTAATTAATTGATACTCTGACGAGATCTCTGTCACTTGATTAAATCCACGATCTTGACTTATATCACTGAGGCATGATCAATTTCTTGAACTTCTTCCAGTGAATTAATTCCTCAAGTCTGTAGATGAACCTTGTCTCTGAATCCTTTGACAGATATTACTTTGCGAGATCTCTCTGATGGTAGTTCCACTATTTACTTATTACATTCTTATTTGAGTTGAGTTGAATCCTCGAATATACAAATAGGCTATGACATATGACTTACAATCTCCCCCTATTTGTTTGTTAGACAATAACACACAAATACCTAGAGGATAACTCAACTAACAAATAAGAAAAAGATATAAACATATATGCAAAGTAAATAGCAGAAAAGTTCTGGATGAGATTTAACATTTTCCAGATTCCAAGTAGATGTTCCTCTAGACTGAACATATCTTCAAGTAGTTCCATCTTCATTTGTACAACCACATTTCCTGTTGAGAAGCCCATATCTCTTGCTTCTCCCCCTATGAGAATCAACTGATTAAAGAAGATCACCTTCGTTTTACCACCTCTCCCGTACAATAGGATCCGCAGATAAAAACCAATGATACTCCCCTAACAGCTTCTTCCCTTACTAGGAAATCACCTTGTGTTTACCACCTCTCCCGTACAATAGGATCCGTAGTTACAAACAACAATGGTGTGGTGTAGTGTACATTTTTAGGATCTTTTTCTTCCTCCCTGCTATTTCTCCCCCTTAGTTGAGGAATCCTCCAAACTATTACTTAAGCTTTTATCTCCCCCTTAAAGAAGGAATGTATGCCGTCGTCTGAAGGAGTTCTCATATTTCACTTGGTTGGAAAAGAAATAACAAGTAGTTTCTTTTTCTTCCTCACTGTGAGTGTGTGATTGTGTTTTAGTGTACCTCACATGTGTTTCACTCTTCTCTCCACTCGTGTTTACACTCAATCTCACAAGTGTATCACTCTTCTCTCATAGCTCCATAATCCAGCTGTACCTGCAAGGAAAATCACCTTAGCCATCCTTTAAGGAGGTCACAGGTGGTGCAATGGGAGTTCACAAATCCCCATCCTTGTTAAACTCGTCAGATGAATCTGAGTCATAATCTACAAGTTGCTAGTTTCCCTTTTAGGATTCCAGATTTGAATTCTGGGAAGGTAAACAATGATCCAATGAATTTAGCATAAAGATCAAAGTTCCCTTCTAATGTCTGTGAAGACATTTCCTTGTGACTTATCAGGTAATATCTGAATCATTGTCAACAAGTTGCCGATCTGCACCTATGTCAGATCCACTATCCGCAGATGCATCCAGGGGATTTAAGCCTGGGGAGGTAGACACTGACCACTGACATATGGCTTTTGGATCAGTATCCTCTCCTAACACCTGTAAAGGCAATTGGTCCACTAACGAACCTTGAACAATCGAATCTGACCTTAAAATGGTCGAAACTCTTGTTTCCGTCAACTCATCCTTTGTGTGTGTAACCTCTCCTTGTGCATCAAGAATTGTTTATGTTTGAAGTGGTGACACTACATCGGATACCTTGGCCGACAGGCAAAATTCAATAGACTCACCCTGTTGAGAGAATGAATCTAGTAACTGTTTTTGTACCTTTTCAGCCATTACATCTTTTTGAGAAGATGTATGGGGGCTAGCAGTTGTCTCGGTTTAAATACTACTCATCTATGTAGGAGACAGAGCTACTGGGTTGACTACAGAACCTTCCTTATGTGGTGCACTAGGCACTATCTCCCTCACGCTCATTCATACTACATTTAGTGGTAAGAGAGTGTTGGTTGGTTCTGTTTTTGTGTTTGTCTTTACAGTCTGGGATAGACGTTGTGGGTTTTCAACCTCATGACTGTCAATGAAAGAAAGTCATTGGAGACTGAACCTGTATCACAGAATATATGGTAATAGAGAGAAAATGATTTACAATAGTGATTTCAAAAGATTTTACATGAAATAAGAAATCACTAATGTAGAAAGAAGTTTGATTTTGTTTTTTTTTTTTTAATATGAATGAGTTTTTGATAAAACATTGATCACTTAGGGTAAAGTCTAAGTAATTCTCATTCATGTCAAAAGCTTACAAATATCTGCAACATAATGTTAACAAGATATCATTGACCGATACTTGTCAAGTACTTTATATACTAATTGTTATGTTGCATAAACAATATACCACGGCACATATAAAACAATATGATTGTGCTTAGTGATAAGAGAGTTATAAATATGACGACTCTACTAGTTCATATAACATTATAACTTTTGTTAGAGTGCCATACCATGTCCTTGACGATTGCTTGAGCAGTATACTAGTTCATACCAACCTGAAGTGAGATTGTGAAGAAGAAATTGCATAGTCCAATAGATCTGCAGCTGCAAAGTCCATGAACTGTGGTGCATTGACTTCCTCTTTTGACTCACCACTCAGGAGTACACTTGTACACATCTTACTAGAGTACAATTCCAAGTGTAATGTGCAGCAGGTGTCTGATATGTCGTAATATTCTCAAGTCTCGTCACTGGTGCTATATGTTAGATACTGCTTCCTGATAATAACCTAGCACAATATACAAAATTACAATGATAACATTCCCAGTTTGCAAACAGCCATATCCCTCGGATAAACCTTTGCTGTTATCTCCAAAGGTAACCAGGGGGCCAGCTTTCTCAATCCATATTTGATAGCAGGGCTCTATCTCCGGTCATATGTCTTGATGATCCACTGTCAAGAATCCACACTACCAGTTACACCTGTTTAATGCCCTGCACTACAAATGGATTAGACCTTCTTCGGAACCCAAACTTGGTTGGGCCCGGCATACTTGTAGAACTGTCCTTTGTCAGGCAAAACAACATTTTTAATTTTAATTGTCTCAACTTTTTCAATGACTGAACATTTGACCTTGTAAACAGCCTTAACAAATTTCTGTTTAAGCTTAGGCACAAATGTCTCCTTTCTAGCCTTAGAAGGACTGGCAGTCTTAGACCTATCATGCTTCTTGTTATTCACATGCTGACGAGGAGTAGTCTTATCATTAGACACATGTTTACCATTAAAATAAGCATACATCATATTAAAAGCACAAGACATACAATTAGCAACACCACATGCTTTATGAGAGTGATTAACAGCAGGTAATTTATGCATGGTAGACATGGCATTATTGTTATCCAACTCATGTGTGTCTGAGTTAGTCTCAGTTGCTTTCACAACTTTGACTGGAACTTTCGACTCACTTGACTTGGAAACAATCTTCTCATAAACATGATCCTCAGCACGTATTTCTTCTTGAATAACAGAAGAGGTCGCATCAAATGGTTCAGCAATTGATGCTTTATAGAGGGGTTCATCAACACCCTTAAGCACATGTGGTACTTCCCTCCCTTTAGCACAGACATGAGGAGGGGAGTTTATGCCTAATTCTCCAATAGCAGCATTGTAATCATATCCTATTCCAGATGTTTGATTAACAGCTTGCTTACTGTAGAACTCTTTAGCCTTCGAACAAGAATTGAAGTAGGCTCTAACCTTAGTCTCAAGACCGGTGATCTTGTCTTTGAGAATAGTTTCGAGTTTTCTATAACAGTCAACTCTATTCTCTAGAAAAGATACCTGTTCTTTTAATTTGTCTTGATTAATGTGCACAAGTCTTAATTCATTGACCTCTTTCTCAAGGTCTGTGATTTGTAAACTTAACAGTTCATTATCACGACGTGCACAATCTAAGTTACCTCTTAGATGATAAACCATTTCAGCATCAGAAAGTTTTACCTCTATTCTTGATGATGAAGCTTTTCCATCAATAGCCATAAGAGCAAGATTTCCTTCATCTTCATCTTCACTGTCAGTATCATCCCAGCTTCTTCCCTTTGCCAGATAAGCCCTTTCAGAGTTCTTTCTTACTTGCTTTGGCTTCCTACATTCTGTGGCAAAGTGTCCCAACTCATTGCAGTTATAGCATCTAATGGTGCTTCGATCAACCATCCCTGTTTTGTACCCACCACTGCTGGTGTTAGAGGATGAAGATCCATCTTTCTGGAATTTGTTGTAGTTGGACTTGTACTTAAGCTTGGGATTCCTCCTGAATCTGACATGGGAGAATCTCTTGACAATTTGGGCCATTGATTCATCTTCCAATTGCTCCAGCTCTTCCAAGGAATAAAAATCATCACTTGATTGATTTGTAGTAGGAGGATCATATTCTGCTACTAACTCATTTTCCTCACCCTTGGAAAACTGTACCATTCTTTCTAACTGTTGAGATTGTTGTTGTTGTTGACCTTCAGCTACAAGTGCAGTAGATGTGCTGACCATTCTATCCTTCCTGTAGACTTCCTTCTGTTGAATCTGCTCCAACTCATAGGTTTTTAACACTCCATAGAGCCTGTCCAAAGAAATCTCACTCAGATCTCTAGCTTCTCTAATGGCAGTGATTCTATGTTCAAGATGAGCTGACAGTGTTAAAAGGAACTTTTTGTTGACCTCCCTGATTGAATAATACTTTCCATTGATGTTCAGGTTGTTGATCAACGCATTGTACCTCTCAAACACTTCAGTAATTCCTTCTCCTGGATTTGATTTGAAATGTTCATATTCAGAGGTTAGGATTTCCAACTTGTTCTCCCTAACTTCCTCTGTGCCTTCATTAATCACCTCAATAGTTTCCCACATGTGTTTGGAATTTTTACAGTTCATCACATGTCTGTTCATCAAGGGATCAAGGGAATCAATTAATATTAATTGAAGGCTGGCATCCAAGGAGGCTTCTTCCTTCTCAGCAGGAGTAAAATCTTCAGGCTCTTTTGGATAGGTTCTAGCTTCAGTAGTCACCACACCATCTATTATTACCTCCGGTTCAATAACCATCGGAGTTTTTATACCCTTCTTTAACAAGTTTGAATATTTGGGATTTGCAACTTGTAAGAATAATAGCATCTTCTTCTTCCACATGATATAATTCTCTTTATCAAATTGTGGAATTTTAACGGTTCCAACTTTATGTGAAGTCATTATGAATTTTTGAATAAATAAAAATTCAAGGAGTTGAAAAATCACAAAAGTCTAGGATCTTGATTTGTTCGTTAATCAGAAGGCTCTGATACCAATTGTTGGGTCCCAATGTGTTTGTAGAAGGGGGGGTTGAATACAAACAGTACCGAATAATCGAATTAAATGCGGAATAAAAAATGTGAAACAAAATTCAAGTTAAATAAAAATATTATTAAACTTGAAAGGTGTTACAACAACTGTATCGATTACAAGGAATTAATCTCAAATTAATTATCACAAATCTAGAATAAATTCGACATGAACTTTTTCTATTTTTGTAATAAAAAGATTCAAATGCTAAACGCAATTTGAGATTAAGTTCTAGGGATTTTGATCCGCTAGATTGTTACACAAGAACAAGATAAATAATTCTAGTGGTTTGGATTTAACATTAACAAACTAGAAATTGATCTTGAATTTCTGCAGAGAAGATGATTTTATATTTCAAGGCGGCTGCTCTTTTGTTCTTGACTTGTGTGTTGGATAAAATGATATGCTGCTTCTCTGCTTCTATTTAAATCAACAAACGAATAGAATTGACTTGGCATGACAATCCTATAGCTGGCAAGACTTTCGGTGAGACAATTGAATGAACTAGCAAGACAATCTGAATGAACTAGCATGACAATCAGAATGAACTAGCAAGACAATCATCCTCCTAGAGTAACTTTCGGTGTGACAATTGAATATGGCCTAGCATGACAATCGGTATGACAATCCTGATTGTCATGCTAGTTCATTTTCAATTGTCTTGCTGATTTAATGCTTGAATTTAATCCAATTAAACTTCTGAAAATTCCTAAAATTAATTCAGAATTAATTAATCAATTAATTCAATTAATAAATAAATTATTCTTTGCAGATATAATTTATTTTCTTAATTAAATTAGATGAATTAATTAATTAATAGAGAATTAATTCTAGTCTTGAGCAGCAACCATTCTTCTGCAAATCTTCTGAAAATCACTGAAAATTATGAATCAATTCCACCACTTCAACGTTGACACTCGATGTACTGTCTGGTTCATGAGTGACTAACTTCCATGACGTTTCTTCATGTCTTGACTCTGACACTTTGATTTTCTTCAGATTAAATCCTTGTAATTAATTGATACTCTGACGAGATCTCTGTCACTTGATTAAATCCACGATCTTGACTTATATCACTGAGGCATGATCAATTTCTTGAACTTCTTCCAGTGAATTAATTCCTCAAGTCTGTAGATGAACCTTGTCTCTGAATCCTTTGACAGATATTACTTTGCGAGATCTCTCTGATGGTAGTTCCACTATTTACTTATTACATTCTTATTTGAGTTGAGTTGAATCCTCGAATATACAAATAGGCTATGACATATGACTTACATAATACAATGTGATTTATTCATTTGATCTAAATTGTTTGTTAAGATGTATTAGTTTATTATTGGATTGAGATAGCTAGATGAGAATTATCAACAGGATTGGACTAGATAGAATTAGTGACTTATTTATTAATTCTGTTTGTTCCAGATCATGCTTGTCTTGCTTAATTCTTATGTGTAATGTTTCTGAATGAATGTCATGTCTTCTTAATACAATGCTTGCTTATTCTTTATTCCATGAATGCATCTCTTAGTACATGCATTAATTATAGAAAAAACTTTAGAATTACTATAGGGTAAATACTGCTAGTCCTCCTTATGTAAGGTTGGAATCATTTTTTCCCTAGCCTAGAGATAAATCTGTCAAGGGTATTAAAATGGAGAAAATGGTCAGTCAAAGATAAGAATTAGCATGATAAGGCTGCAGCTGTTGTTATCTCTGTTAATAATAATATCTCTAATCCATGTGGACCCAAAATAATAAGTTGGATACCAAGAACTGTTAATCCATTTGTGAGTGCAGAACATAACAGGTCAATTGATTCTTATGTATTCTTGGTGCATATGATCAAAGAAAGAGCCTCACAATCAAATGTGATCAACAAAAGCTATTCCATCAATAATCTTTGGAGATGACAACAAAGATTCTCACTACGGGACAAGCTATGCAGAAAAGGGATGTCATCATGGATCAACAATTGCTATCACTGATAACAACTAATCATTGGAGTCACTGATAACAATTAAAGCAACTTCCTTGCTGGAGAATCAAGGCACAAATCCTCTTACCAGACAGTTCTGCATCAAAGGACAAAAATTGTCAATTCAAATAAGGATTAGTGTCTCATCTGAAGTAGGAAGATTGAGAAGCTTGCTCTTCTTAGAGTAAGGAAAGGAAATGCTCGTGGCTAGACTGGAAACTCTAAAAAGGTGAAGTCAATGGTTTCTACTATAAAGCTTCATCTGACAAAAGTTTAGCTATGGAATTAGAAGCTCTCACCCTTGAACATCAACACAAGGAACTCTTTTGTAAAAGGGTTTAGTGAAAGGACTGCCTCATCTGAAATTCAGAAGACGATAAATGTGAGGCATGTCAGAAAGAGGAGTCAAGGACAACATCACATATAAGTAAAGACATATCTTTGTGATGGTGGTTGACTACTCTTATTAAACAAAGTTCTTATTCGTGCGTTCTCAAGACAAGACATCACAGATGGTGATTGATCATATCAGGAGATCAAACTGGAAGCAACTGTAGAGACATATTCAGCACTGGGAGCTCCGTGTCAGAATGGAGTGGTACAAAGGAAGAACCGAAACTTGATTAAAGCTACAAAGGAAATATCAAGCTAATCAAGACTTTCTAAATACCAAAGGGCTGAAGCAGTCAATACAGTTTGCAATAAGTTAAATCAAGCCTTGATCAGGATGTATACATGAAGACCACAAATGAGTTAATGGCCAATAGAAGCTGTTAGGTCACACACACTGTAGAGGGGGTGAATACAGTGTATAATACAATCAAATCAAACTTTAATATATTAAGTAACAGAAAACAAACTTTATTGAAATAATAAACTCTGTTACAGTATAGAACTGTTACCTCTCAGTGATGAACAAATATCACGAGAGCTGCTAGGATTACAATGAATAATCTTCTCGAATATATAATAACACTTTTAGTGTAAACCCTATGTCTGTGTTTATATACTACACAGTTACAAGATAATCGCTAATTAATATGGAATATAATTCTGCTTCCTAAAATATATCAATCAGATATCTTTTCTTCCAAGTATTCCATTCTTCACGGAATTCCTTCTTCATGCATATCTCTTCTTATGTTTATCTCGATCTTCTTTCCTTTAATCAGCTACTGTCCTTCTCTGATCATCCTTCAACACTTAAGTTCTGATATCTAACTTCTGATGATTATCTCCTGATAATATAAGTACTGATATCCTTAAGTCCTGACTTTCAGTATAAGTACTGATCAACAGTTAAGTACTGATTTGTCCTGTTAAGTAAGATCTGAAATCTAAATATAAATTATATTAGCCATGACATTATCAAATATATCTAACAATCTCCCCCAACTTGTAAATTAGCATAATATACAAGTTTAATAGATATTTGATGATGTCAAAAATATTAAGTACAAATGCATGAGAATTAGACTAGATAGCTACAACTTACAGTCCTTAAAGCTTTACCAATATTCAACTTCTGATAACAACTTCAGTCTGTACAAATATCAGAATTTAAGCAGTTGTAGATCTTCGACTTGGCTTCATCATCTGATCTCTCTGATGTCAGGAGTTGTTCTGAGATAGTTCTTCAACAAATATTTCTCAGCATATCTGAGTTCATCAATCATTCTCCTTTTGGCATCTTTAAGCTCTGCAGTATCTTCACCAGTTTGAAAGATTGCAGCTTTGAGATCATTGATCTTTGCTTTTCTCAACTCCTGATCTAGTCTTATGACATAGGCTTTGTCAGACTCCATATTGAATTCAAGTCCCTTAATACCAAGATATGTTCTGATCTGTGCAGTATTAGGCTTCATATCAACAATATCACCATTGTGATCTCTGTACTTTGGAACATATGTGCTGTCAGACTTAACAGAATAAAGCCTTTTCTGTCTCTGAATCTGTTCTTTTAAGTAGTTTGCAGCAGTTTCTGTTATCCTGTCATTCACTTGAAGTAAGAAAAGTACATGCTCCAATTCTTCAAAATACTTCAATGGAATGGCATTTTGTCTTATATGATAAACCCTACCATCTGTCATGAAATACAACATGATGTATTCTTTCAAGTAGGTATGGTAAACCATCTGTACAGATTCCAGTTGATTTAATCTCTCAGGAGTTGCTCCAATACCTGGTTCACTCAAGGAAGTTGGATCATTGGTAGTGTTGTGTACTCTTCTTTCATCAGCACTTCCCAATCCAGTTTTATCTCTTGCTTCCTTTCCAGTAACTACTCTTGCTTCAAAACCACTTGCAATAGTCTTCAAAGGTTGAGTCTGTTTTGCTTTAGTGAATCCTGGTAGGAGTGTCTTTGATCTATCTTCTGATATCAAGTTAACTTGAGCTATGTCAGAGGTTACTTGCTTCTTCTGAATATCAGAACTTACAATTTCTTGACTCTGAACAACTTGAGCCATGTCAGAGGTTGTTTTAAGAACTTTTCTTAAAGTCAGAGCAAGATCATCCTTTTCATCAGTAATTTCTTCATCCTCAGGAGGTACATAAACCTTGATAGGTTCACCAACCTTTTCTTTACCCTTGGATCTTGGATCTATCCGTGGTTGTGATCTAGCCAATGTTGCTTCAGTATGTGTCCTTTCTTTGATCACAATGCCTTTGAGTTTTGGAAGTGACTTTTTACCAGAAGCTTCAGATTTAGATGTGACTTTTTCTGATTTAAGTCTGGCTTCTTCTTCCTTTAAACTTTCCAAGTCCATTCCTGGATTTTCCTGAAGAAATAACTGTCTTGACATTTCCTCATCAAGATCTAAAAGTTCATCAAAACTTAGTCTTTTACCAGTAGCAGAACTTATTCTCTTCCCAGTATCAGAACTTGTCCTTTGACTAGCTTGTCTTGATGTGAATCCTCTACCTTGACTATGACCTCTACCCATTCCAGAGCTTCCTTGATCATCTTTTTCATTATCCTTTCCTGTCAGTGTCTTGTCAGTCTTGCATTTGGACTTAATTTCTTTCTCCCCCTTTTTGGCATCAGCAGGAAGTAGAAGAGAGATAAGCAATTCCACTGAGGATTGGATTTCAGTTAGTTATGATTGCTGAGAATCTTGATTTTTCAGAATTTCATCAATCTGAGCTTGTTGATGATCTTGAGTCTTCTCAATATAAGCAATCCTGTCAATGGTAGGTTACAAGAACTTTTTCTTATCAATTTTCCAAACTTGTTCCTGTTTGATAAAGTTCTCCTGAATCTTGTGTAACCCTGCATGAGTAGTTGAATGAAGACCTTGTAGATGTTTAGTACTCAATGCAGTGACTCTAAGCTGGGTTTTAAAATCATCAGAATTTAACATTTCATCAGCTTTAGTCAAGTGCTCAGCAAGATGCTTGTCAGTTGGAACACATGAAACTGAGTTCCATTCCTTAGTCCACTCCTGACCTGCAGGAGTTTCACTCCAAGGTACTGGTGCTTCTCTGGTAACAAACTGCTTAACCAGTTCAGACTTAGTAAGAGTCTGTTGAGGAGATAGTCCTGAAGGACCTGCTGCATCAGCATCTACAGTTGGTGCAGCATCACCAGTATCTCCAGCATTTGCAGCATCAGAACTTAAGGAATCAGTATCTTCTGATAAGACAACAGTGTGAGTAGCAATGGAGGCTTCAGCATCCTCTAATTGCTGATCTTGTTCTAAGTTCTGATCAATAGCCATATCCTGATGCTCACCTAAATTCTGATCATCAGCAACTTGAGGCAGAGAAGGTGTTGTTGATAACTCTGGAGTTTGAACAACATCAGTAACAGGTGTTGTGGAAGGAATATTTGCTGTTGGAGCTTCTAAGAGAAGTACTGCAGGCACAACCAAGTTTTGAACATCAATATCAGCATTTGTGCCTGGATTAACAGAAGACACAGAAGGTGTGTTAGCCTTTTCAGAAACAGCTTCCTGAGATGGAGTTGATGGAGAAGAAGTGACTGGAGCAAATTCCTTGTCTTGTGAGATCAGAGATTCCTGATCCCCTTCCTTAGCTGCTTCCTCTTCATCATCTGAAACTGGCCTTTTTGCCCTCTGTTTCTTGTATCTCTTTGTTGATTTGGATTCCTTGGGAGTTTTAGGAACTGTCATTCTTCTAAGCCGTTTGAGAAGCCTAGATCCCCCAATTCCAGAATCCTTCTGAGAAGTCACTTTCTCAACTTCACCTACAACAGGTTCTGAAGAAGGAACCTGTACCTCAGTATCAGATTCATCTCTCAGTACAGTCCTCCTCCTCTTTTGAGGTGTTTGAGGAATAGTTTTTGTCCTCTTTGGCTTGGAGGATGAGGGTTGAACAGTCTGAGAAGTAGAGAGATAGGATTTGAGATAAGTCTTGAGGGTAGGTTGTGTAGTATGAGTGATAGGTGCTGAGGATGATGGTTTTTGGGTGTTTGTGGTTGGTTGGACATCAGAGTAAACAGATCTATAAGTATCAGGATCAGCATTTACTAGGATCTGTTTTACAGACTGAGGTATCTATAATGGTCTAACCACTGTTTTCTTAGTATCAGCATTTACCAGATCATTAAAGTATCGTTTTGCAACTCTAAAAGGTGGGGTTGAGGAACTGACTAATTGAGGTTCATCAGTACAAAAAGTATATATAAGTTGACAGAATCTAGCAAAATAGACAACATTTCTATCCTCTGTCATCCTATCCCCAATAAAACCAATTAGAGCAGTTGCAAAATCAAAATGAGTTTGATGGATAATAGCATACCCTATGTGCTGACTCAAAATTGGGATAACATCAAAATTCGAACATTTGTTCCCAAAAGCTTTGGTGATGCAGTCGAAGAAGAAACTCCATTTTCTTCTAATATTAGCCCTTTTTAACTGCCCAAGCTTTGCCAGACTCTTTTCATATCCCAAATCAGCCATTAACTCTGAAGTGCTGATTCCTCTGGAGTTGAAAAAGTACAATTTTCTGGGAGATGTAGAGCTTTGCATATTGTACCAGAAGTGACTGCATAAGATGAATCACCCACTTCAAAAACAATACTGGGAGTGCCATGTTTACCATAATCATCAAAGTGCCCAGTCCGCCAAAACGTCAGAACTTGTTGACTCGAAAAGACTTCAGGCCGAGTTAATGCATACCCAATCTCACTGTGTGCAAGAAGATCTTGCACAAAATGCAATTCAGATGGAGCTTCAGCATGATCAAGAATTGCAGCATAGTTGTTTGGAACAAACTTAGTTCCATCAATGATTAAGTCCTTAGGTGCCATGTGAAAAATTGAGATTCAAAAGTGCCTGTTAGGTGTTTGATAAGATGTCTGTATGAAAAACCAACGTGAGAAGAAGGAGAGTAAAAGTAAGTAAAGAGAAAAAATACGAAGAAAATAAAAGATTAAAGAAATCCTCTCTCTGTTGTACTTATACTCTGAACAAAAATGTTACCGTTGGACACCTGTCAGACATGCAGTAATAACGGATAGTTACTGGGCTCGAGAAAACAGGAATCATTACTTACCCAGTTGCCTGTTTTCAAGGAAAAACCGTTCCACTTACCCAGATATTCCATTAATCAAGGTGAAACAGTTTTAATTCAAAATTGAAACCGTTCCCACTGAGTTAATTATTTTTCACTGCATCATTAATATTCTGAAAGTAAATCACGTAAAAATGACCAAGATAAATTAGATGAGTAAGTGCTGATATAAAAAATCAGATCTTAATTTAAAACAGAATTTATATGGTCATCAGAATATCAATCAGGATTTATCAATGCATTACCAAATATCTTAGAGACAAAATCTTGAAGCAAAAACAAATTTCATTAATATATCAAGAGAATACATTTATGAAATGGAAATTACATCAGTACTTATACAAGATTTCCCTAAGCTACGAAACCTAACATCAACAGCTTTAGTCCTAGCTAAGAAGCCTGACAAAGCTGATGATGAAGAAAAACAGGAAGAAGACAAGATTAAATCATTTCTTCTTCTTCCTACTCTCGACAAACAGAATGGCGAGTCTGATGATTCGCTCTTGCTGGTGGAGAGCTGCCAGTCTTTCCTCCTCCAATCGCTCCAGATGGCGATGGTAATCCATATAGAAGAACAGGAGGTGTGTCAGTACCTCATGTGGGACAGAGTCCCATATCTCCTCAGGAATGGCTGTGACATGCCATTCCTGCTGCCAATCGGCACAGCTTAGCTCCATATTGAAGTTTTGGTAGTTCAAAAACATGTTGTATCTGACCATTGTGTTTTTGAAAGAAAAAGTATGAAGATAAGTGTGTGAGAAGAATTTGATGGGAAGGCTGATGTGAAGTGGCTGCTTATATAGGAAAGAGAATGCCAGGAGACGTAAAAGTATTTAATGCTGACAGGTAGAATTAATTCTACCTCGTCTCCCTAGACTTTGAAAAAGAATAACATTCATTGGAAAGATGAAACATGGTTTAAAGCGCACAAGAAACAAGTAACAGTGGACTGTTCAAGTACGAATACCATTAATCCTAATCATAGTGACTATTAATCTTCCACTTCAACATATTCAAGTATTAACTGAGACTGTTATCAAATTTGATTCACAAATAAGTCAAGTAAAACATTAGACTGTAATATCAAAACTTAGACTTATATCAGAACTTAACAGTAATCAGTACATAATTTCTTAACTCGAAAAAAGAATGCCTATCTTAGTAAGTCCTCATACAAGTTCTGAGTTATACTCTTCAGAACTTAATCATCAGAATATGCAACCAGAACTTGTCCTCAGAGTTTGTGCAAAATGACACAATGACTGTTTATCTAAAATAACATAGAGCTCCACAGTAATTTTCATCATTCAGATGGAGTGATTAGTGTGTGCATTAAGCTAAATAATAGACAAAGAGTAAAGTCTGATTCACTTCAGTACATCTTAGAAATAAGGCATAACTAAAATTGTGCTAAAGAGCTGTCATTATTCTGAAACCTACTGATGAATGAGTTCATGCTTGAGTCCACCTCAACTGTTGTGTGCTAATTTTATGCATCTTTTGAAATTCTATTTTACAGTGGCTTCTCAGTGTAAGTGAGTCACGACTGCTTATCAGAATTTATGCTATTATCAGAGTATTTCTCCAGTAATCATAGAGTGTGAAAAGTCACCAAGAAAATATTTTGCTTTTCTAATGCATATTTACTTAATACCAGCAATGCACTTGGGTCGTCCCTTCCACATTTTTACTCTAGATCTCAAAGGAGTACCTGATTTTATTCTGTGATCTTTTTGCTTTTTCTTTTGATAAGTGAGGTTTATCAGCACTTAGTACATTCAGCAGTTTTACTAGTATCAGAACTTAACAGATGAGTAGCATTATTCTAATTTGTGACTTAGTAATAAGATAAACAAAGTAAACTCAACTAAGCTCAATTATCAGAATTTGCTAGTGTCATAAGATTTCCACTGAAATAATTACTTCTTACATGGAATCATTTGTTTATTGAAGACTACTAGGTCAGTATCTAGCACAGTTATCCTCATAGGATTGAATAGTTACTTGAACAGACATATCACTTATCAGAGTTTAGAAACATATATCAGACAACAATCAGTACTTAAACGCATATTTCAATTAATCACAGAATAAACAAAGAGATTACATTCTGTAAATACTGATCATAAAGTCTGATGCATCAGAACAAAACTAGACAGATTTAGAAAAAGAACCTGAAACCATTTCAAGTTCATTTACCAATCTTGTAAAAGTGGCTTCACATAGTGGTTTTATGAAGATATCTGCTAGTTGTTGATCTGTTGGAACAAAGTGCAATTCCACTGTACCTTCATCCACATGTTCTCTTATGAAGTGGTACCTGATGCTGATGTGCTTTGTCATAGAGTGTTGAACTGGATTACCTGTCATAGCAATAGCACTTTGATTATCACAGTAAATAGGGATTTTGAAATATGTTAACCCATAATCCTGTAACTGATTCTTCATCCAAAGAATCTGTGCACAACAGCTTCCTGCAGCAATATACTCTGCTTCTGCAGTTGATGTGGAAATTGACTTTTGTTTCTTGCTGAACCAAGAAACCAATCTGCCTCCAAGAAATTGGCAGCTTCCACTTGTGCTTTTCCTGTCAATTTTGCAACCTGCAAAATCTGCATCTGAGTAACCTATTAGTTTAAAATCTGATTCTCTAGGATACCACAATCCCAGATCAGCTGTTCCCTTAAGATACTTAAAGATTCTTTTCACAGCTGTTAAGTGAGGTTCTTTTGGATCTGCTTGAAATCTTGCACAAAGATAGGTAGCATACATGATATCAGGTCTACTAGCAGTTAGATAGAGTAAAGAGCCAATCATACCTCTGTAGTCAGTAATATCTACTGATTTACCGGTATCCTTATCCAGTTTTGTTGCAGTGGCCATGGGAGTGGATGCACTTGAACAATCTTGCATTCCAAATTTCTTCATCAAGTTTCTGGTATACTTAGTTTGACAAATAAAAGTGCCTTCTTCATTCTGCTTGACTTGAAGGCCCAGAAAATAGCTAAGTTCCCCATCATACTCATCTGATATCTTGACTGCATTAGTTTGGCAAACTTCTAGCAAAGTTTGTCATTTGTAGATCCAAAAATGATATCATCAACATAAATCTGGACCAGAAGTAAGTCCTTTCCATGGTTGAGGTAGAACAGTGTTTTGTCTATTGTTCCTCTGTTGAATCCACTTTCCAGAAGAAACTGAGCTAAAGTCTCATACCATGCTCTAGGAGCTTGCTTAAGTCCATAAAGTGCTTTATCAAGCCTGTAGACATAATCTGGATGTTTGGAATCTACAAAGCCTGGAGGTTGTTCAACATATACCTCCTCCTCCAATTCTCCATTGAGAAAAGCACTTTTCACATCCATTTGAAAGACAGTAAACTTTTTGTGAGCAGCATAAGCCAAAAATATCCTTATGGCTTCTAACCTAGCAACTGGTGCAAATGTTTCATCATAATCAATTCCCTCCTGTTGAGAATATCCTTTTGTAACCAGCCTTGCCTTATTCCTTGTAATTATGCCATCACTGTCAGTTTTGTTTCTGAATACCCACTTTGTACCAACAACAGATCTATTCTTTGGTCTTGGCACTAGGGTCCAGACTTTGTTTCTTTCAAATTCATTTAACTCTTCCTGCATTGCTTGCACCCAATCAACATCTTGAAGAGCTTCTTCAACTTTCTTTGGCTCAGTCTGAGAGAGAAAAGAATTGTAGAGACATTCATTTGAAGTACCTGTTCTAGTTCTGACACCTGCATCAGGATTTCCAATTATCAAATCAGGTGTATGTGATTTTGTCCACTTCCTTGCAGATGGAAGGTTTTCTCTAGAACTGGATGCTCCCCCATGATCCATGCTATCTTCATTTTCATTTTTTGATGCTCCCCCTGAAACTATGCTCTCTGAGTTGGAGTCTTCAGTATTTAGATTTTCAGCACTATCAGAACTTGGCTTATCAGAACTTGACGAATCAGAACTTGAAGAGCCAGATGTATGTTCTGATGTTTCTTGAGCTGTGGTAGGATCTTGAGTATGCTCCCCCTGCATAGGTGCATCTTCTCTTGGCGTAGCCACCACAGTTTCAATAACATCAGTGTTTATTCCATCAGAGTTCACAGTATCAGAACTTAGACTGTCAGGATATTCAGTATCAGAATTTGAGTCTTCATTTTCAAATCTCAGCTGATCATGGTCAATGAAATCTTCAAGACCAGTAATCTTCTTGTCATCAAAAGAGACATTGATAGATTCTAGGACCACTTTTGTCCTCAAATTATAGACTCTGAAGGCTTTTGTGGAAAGTGGATATCCAACAAAGATTCTTTCATCAGCTTTTAGATCAAATTTTGATAGCTGTTTAGGATGAGTCTTGAGAACAAAACACTTGCATCCAAATACATGAAAGTATTTCAGATTTGACTTCTTTTTCTTCACCGTCTCATATGGTGTTTTTCCATGCTTGTTAATGAGTGTTGCATTTTGAGTAAAACAAGCAGTCTGCACAACTTCAGCCCAGAAATAGGTTGGAAGCTTTGCTTCTTCAAGCATTGTACGTGCAACTTCAATGAGAGTTCTATTCTTCCTTTCAACAACTCCATTTTGTTGCGGAGTTCCAGGAGCAGAAAATTCCTGCTTTATTCCATGGTTTTTACAGAACTCTTCCATTATCAAATTCTTGAACTCAGTGCCATTATCACTCCTTAAAATTTTCACAGAATCTTTGACCATTTTATCCAGATGTTTGACATGATCAATCAAGATAGATGCAGTTTCACTTTTTGTGTGCAGGAAATACACCCATGTGTATCTGGTGAACTCATCCACTATGACCAACGCATACTTCTTCTTTGCAATAGACATGGCATTTACTAGACCAAATAGATCAACATGTAGTAGATGATAAGGCTCAAGAATTGATGATTCAGTCTTGCTCTTGAATGAAGATTTTCTTTGTATGTCCTTCTGACAGGAATCACAAAGACCATCAGGAGCAAATACTGACTTTGGCAGTCCTCTCACAAGATTTTTCTTGACCAGTTCATTTATATTGTTGAAATTCTAATGAGAGAGTTTCTTATGCCAATTCCAGCTTTCTTCAATTGATGCTCTACTCATCAGACATATTGCAGAACCATCAGTACTTGTTGAAAGCTTAGCTTCATAAATGTTACCACGCCTGTCTCCTTTCAAAACAACTTTGCCTTTAGATTTACTCACAATTTCACAATGTTCTTCAAAGAAATCAATATGATAACCTCTGTCACAGATTTGACTTATCCTCAGTAGGTTGTGTTTAAGTCCTGAGACCAGAGCTACTTCTTTAATTATGACATTTCCAAGATTGATATTGCCATATCCCAATATTTTTCCAATGTTGCCATCTCCATAAGAAACACTTGGGCCAGCTTTCTTCACAAAGTCTAATAGCAGGGCCTTATTTCCAGTCATATGTCCTGAACATCCACTGTCCAGAACTAGAATATTTTTCCTGTTGCCCTGCAATCACAAAGACCACTAATTATTAGTTTTAAGGACCCAGACTTGCTTGGATCCTTTGGCCTTATTAAGTTTGTTAACATTTGCAGCGGATTTAGCATCAGAGTTTATGTTAACATTTTTCTTATCAGAACTTACACTATCAGACTTTGAATCAGAATTTACACTAGAAGGAACAATGGAAGCTTTCTTCAAAGAAGGTTTTATTTGATAATAATCATAGTACAAACTATGATATTCCTTATAAGTATAAATGGAATGCCATAAACTACCACAATGAAAACAAGGATTTTGTGGTTTGTATCTAACAGACTGACTCTTAACTCCTAATTTTGAAGGTAAGGAGTTAATATTCTTATTCTTCCTGCAAAAAGAAGCCAGATGGTTAGAACTTCCACAGTTATGACATGTTTTCCTAGGAGCATCATGAACAGGTTTATAATTATTGCTTTTATTCACACCTTCCTTTCCATTCCTATTTTTCCTAGGTGATTTTACCTTATTTGCATTCTTAACATCTTTCAGCTTATGCTTAAGCTGCTTCTTTGTCATTAAGCCTATGTTCACTTCAGCTGTCTTTTCCTGTTTTAGTTTGTCAGAAGTTAATTCCTTTGTAACTTCTGATTTCTCATTTTCAGACTTTACAGTTACAAACTTAACAGGTTTTAACTTTGGCTTTTGCTTATCAACAGGCTTAATTTCTTCAGTTCCTTTATCATTCTTATCTTCTCCAAAACCTAAGCCCTCTTTCCAGTTTCCACTACTTAGCAAATTTTGAGTTGTTTTGCCAGAGTTAGTCCAGGTCCTGATAATCTCTCTTTCCTTTTCTAACTCAGTTTTTAGAGATTCATTCATTTTTAGCACTTCATCCCTAACATAAAAAGCATCATCTCTATCCTTCTGAGTTTGATGGAACATGACTAACTCTTTTTCTAAGAAATCATTTCTTTTCTTAAATGCAAGATTTTCAGAAGTTAATCTTTCACATGTTAAAGTTTGATCTCTATAACTAACAAACATGGTTTTAAGATATCTTCTCAACTCATTAATATCATCAGTATGAAAAGCATAAGTAGTCTGAGGTACCTTTGTTTCAGCAGCATCAGAACTGCTCTCAGCACTTTCTTTATCAGCATTTGCCATCAATGCATAATTTTCCTCACTTTCAGAGTCTGAGGTGTCTGTCCAGCTTTTCTGCTTTGTGACAAGAGCCTTGCCTTTGTCACCCTTTACCTTCTTGCAATCAGGAGATATGTGGCCTTTCTCACCACAGTTATAGCATTTAACATTGGTGTAATCTCCTCTGTCAGACTTTCCTCCTCTACCTTCAGATCTTCTGAAATTCTTCTTATCAGAACTTATGCCTTTCCTGAAAAACTTCTTTCCCTTTCTGAACTTCCTGTATGCAATCTTTGTGATTCCTTTCACCATAAGAGCACACAGCTTCATCATCTCCTCATCAGCATCAGTCTCAGGCAAGCTTTCAGAATCTGAGTCATCATCACTTTCAGAACTTGATGACTCAGTTTCAGACTTTATGATAAGAGCTTTACCCTTGTCTTTCCTTGAGGATGCTGCTTTGGGAAATTCTTCTTCAGCCTTAAGAGCAACTGACCTTGACTTTCCTCCTTTCCTATTGCTTCTTTGTTCCATCTCAAGCTCATGAGTCTTGAGCATTCCATAGATTTCGTCAAGAGTTGTTTCATCAAGATTGTAGTTATCTCTTATTGTCGTTGCCTTCAAATCCTAGCATTCAGGAAGAGCTAACAGGAACTTAAGGTTTGAATCTTCAAGATCATACTCTTTATCAACCAATGACAAATCATTCAACAGTTTGACAAATCTATCATATAAATCATTCAATGACTCATTAGTCTTTGAGTCAAAGTGTTCATACTCTTGAGTGAGTATTGTCTTCCTGTTCTTCTTAATTGTGTCAGTTCCCTGACACCTTGTTTCCAGAGCATCCCATATCTCCTTAGCAGTCTTGTAGTTGATTACCCTGTTTGACATTACATTATCAATGACACTATGCAGTAAGTGTCGTACCTTGGCATCCTTAGCAATTGATGCTATATCTTCAGCAGTATAATCACTCTTCTCCTTTGGTACGGTCTTTGCTGCTTCACCTGCAACTACAACAGCGAGCTTGGTTGGTTTGTGAGGCCCTTCCTTGATTCTATCAAGGTATTCTGGATCTGTTGCTTCCAGGAACATGGTCATCCTTACCTTCCATATGGGATATTCAGATGGTCTCAATATGGGAACTCTGATGGTCTCATACCGACTCTGAATTTGTGTCTTTGGTGGTTCCTCAGTTTTGGTAGGCTTAGTTGGAGTTTCTGTGTCCGACATGATTGTGTTTGGATCTTTAACTGTATGTGTGTTAACAGATAGGCTCTGATACCACTTGTTAGGTCACACACACTGTAGAGGGGGTGAATACAGTGTATAATACAATCAAATCGAACTTTAATATATTAAGTAACAGAAAACAAACTTTATTGAAACAATAAACTCTGTTACAGTATAGAACTGTTACCTCTCAGTGATGAACAAATATCACGAGAGCTGCTAGGGTTACAATGAATAATCTTCTCGAATATATAATAACACTTTTAGTGTAAACCCTATGTCTGTGTTTATATACTACACAGTTACAAGATAATCGCTAATTGATATGGAATATAATTCTGCTTCCTAAAATATATCAATCAGATATCTTTTCTTCCAAGTATTCCATTCTTCACGGAATTCCTTCTTCATGCATATCTCTTCTTATGTTTGTCTCGATCTTCTTTCCTTTAATCAGCTACTGTCCTTCTCTGATCATCCTTTAGCACTTAAGTTCTGATATCTAACTTCTGATGATTATCTCCTGATAATATATGTACTGATATCCTTAAGTCCCGACTTTCAGTATAAGTACTGATCAACTATTAAGTACTGATTTGTCCTGTTAAGTAAGATCTGAAATCTAAACATAAATTATATTAGCCATGACATTATCAAATATATCTAACAGAAGCAAACACTGGATAACCTCAAAGTGTTTGGAGAGAATGTTCTACAATTAGGATATTTTCCATGGCTACTCAGTGGAGTCTACAACCTATAGGGCATTTGTGGTTGATCAACAGAAGATGATTAAAAGTCTAAGTGCACAGTTCAACAACTCAATGCTCCAAGCTGTTAAAGGAGAAATTGATGGTATTGTTGATTCATATCCAAGCAGTGGAATGGCAATGTATAATACAACTCATTATTTCAATGAAGCTAGTCAGCAAGGGTAAGGATTTTCAGGAAATCCCAGCAACAGCTTAGGGGGAGCAACAGAAGGATCAACTAGTCAGACACAACACCACATTGAAAATCAGAGGACACTAAAGAACATATCTGCTGAGACAAAAGGTTTGATATTAATATTATTCCCAGAGTCTAGTTTTTAAGTGATCCAGATGGTGGTGTAATGATTAGCAGGGCTACTGAGTGCGAATGATTATTTCTCTAGTTTTCTATCTGAAGAAGAAACTAAGAAAGTTATAGAATCTCTGATAGATCCAGATTGTATGTGTGATTGTAAAGTAAGATGAGCTCAATCAGTCAGCAAGCAGATTGTAGGGAAGCTGGTATCCAAACCAAGTGACAATATTGTAATTGGTACAAGGATAACCAGAAATCATACTGGATGACAATGGTATTGTTACGAGGGACAAGGCCAAACTGATGCTAGGTTATTATCAGGAAGCAATATCTAACAGATAGCACCAGTGACGAGACTTGAGGATATTACGACATATCAGGCACCTGATGCACATTACACTTGGAATTGGACTCTAGTATATGTGTACAAGTGCACTCCTGGTTGGTGAGTCAAAAGAGGAAGTCAATGCACCATAGTTCATGGACTTTGCAATAGCAGATCAATTGGACTATGTATATCTCTTCTTCACAAGCTCACTTCAGGTTGGTATGAACTAGTATACTACTCAAACAATCGTCAAGGACATGATATGGCACTCTATGTGACGCCCTCAATCTCGGGGTTAAGAAATGAGGACTCACACACCTTTAATCTAATAATTAAATAAGGATAAACCCCGATTAACTACTAACAGGATTAACAAGATAAAGTATGAGACAAGATTACAACTACCAATCATAAAATATAACTTACAACCCCAAAATATTATTAAATAAACAATATCGATTCCGGATGGGAACCGAAAGATAACCCATTGTATCTTTAAATATTTCCTTCTAGGCGCGAGCTCACTCAAAAATACCACTACCTGCTCTGGCAACCGGAAGCCCTCAACACGGTAGGGACCACCAGGTACGCTCTTACGAGCAGTGCGCCTAAGCATGGCCATCTTCTTGCTTAAATGCCATGGTTAGATTAAAACAAAACATATGAGTATAAAACTCAGCAAGTAACTATAAAGCAGTTCTACGATATCAAATCACAATATACTTTACCAAACTCAGGGCATTATACTTTATTTATTCTAGGTGGCAGATTTCCAGCTTTTGGGTTAAGGAAAGGTTTTGAAGGATAATGTGGGGCTTTCAAGGAACAAGGCTCAATGCAGGACGAAAGCCGACATTCATCACAAATCATTAAAGGATCAGAATAGATCTTTCAAAAGAGGAAAGCAACATTATTTCATTATATGGGATCAATCATATGATCAACAGATTTACGAATCAGGGTTCTCGAGCTTTAAGCTTCACATTAACATAATCAACTCTTTTCAAAACAATGTAAACCATTTTCATTTTCAAGAATCAATTTACTGAACAGAAAGTTTCAGTTCCCTTTTAAATAATCATTTAGAACCCTTGTTTGGATCACTTTATCTTTCCATTTCATTATAATACGGGTGATCAGCCCGTACCGACCTCCATCCAGTCTTTAAGGTACCAATCGGCATAATTTCAGCCTTAAGTTGGACTAGCCCCGCTAGCCTCTTACCATGACTGGACTAGTCCCACTAGCCTCTTACGTCCCAATCCAATCCATCAGGAATTCATTTGGAAAACCTTGAGTTGGAAAAATAAATAGGTTTTCTAAAATCCATTTTATCATTACCAAGGATATGAAATCATTCAGACTCTTTCGAGTTGAAACTCATTCTTAAGTCAGATTTTAAGAAAATTAGTTCAGGGAGTGATTCAAGGATAAACAAGGAACAAATCTTAAGGATTCTGTATCAAGGATAACAAGGCATTTAAGTTAGAAGGATCAACATCTGTCTAGGGATTAATAGGGTGATCAGGAAATAAAGTATCATTAACAGGGTTCACAAGGATAATTATAGGGTTCAATACGATTCATGGCTTAATAAATAACTTGAACAGAAAGGACAAATTATCAAAGGGTTGAATCAGTAAGTTTATCAATAACAGTTTATCAAGATCAAAGGCAGGGTATCTCAAATCAATATAAGGGTTTCACAAGTTAAATAGTTCCATACTCTACATGGTATGAACAACATTCTCTTTATAATCATTTACACAAGTAATCAGAGTTACTTGCATGAATTTGCTTTCCTGAAGGTTGAACTACTGCCACCTAGTATATCATTTCCTTTCCTAGCCTGAATGCCCTCACGCTCCGAATCTATAATAAAACCAAAACTTTAATCAGTTTCTCAACTCTCATTCCCAGAACGATCACTCAATACAATAACTCGATTATATCCTTGACTCGAGTATACGAATATAGCTTATACACATAAGCACATAGCACATAGCACATTCCTTTCTCGTAACTTTTATATCCTTATATACTTAACAATCGAAGCGTACTTGCTTAACCTTAGCTATTTCTCAAATCACACTAATATAACTCTTACGAGTACATGGTTTATTCACAACCAAACCTTTACGACCATAGCTATCACTTATAACTCTTTTTAATAACAAACGATTTAATTCCCCTTTTCTTTTATTCCTTAATTCGAACCATAACAACAACCAATCACACAAATGAATCACATATCTCATAGGATTTCACATGCAATCACTTAACAAGGGATTAGAACCGATTCATTCATTTCCCTACTTGCATTCTATTTGGCCATTCACATAAAACACAACCATGTATATTCAAATTCATCTTATATAGTCGAACACAAATAATGCAAGTCACAAGAGTCATTTACGCAATTAAACTTCATCCTTTTTAATCAAAAATCCGAATCATAATCTCAAAAATCAACATCTTCTTCTAACTATACAAGTTCGAACACAAACACCACCCAATCATTGTCATGCAATCAAGTTCTCACTAGCCACTAAGATAATTAGCAAAGAAATCAACTTAATTCTCTTTTTAAGAATAAGACCCATTCGGGTTTTCCAATAATCATGCATGCAAGGATAAATTTTGACATGCAAGGTCTTAAATTACATTCCCAACTTGCTTTAAACCTTTACTAAGTCATTCAATTCATTTAAACACCAAAACCAAGCATCACCTAGTGACTCCAACTTTAATTAACTCATTTAATCAACATGCATTCACTTAATCATCAAGCAAATCTCTTCTAAATCCATTTTCGATTCGGCAAAATCAAGATTCACAATTCAAGGATTAAACGGTGACATGCATAACTTGTTCTTCTTTAAAACTAACATGCAATCACATTTTTTACTAATTAGGCTTAGCATTTACTAATATCAAGTCATCAAACCCAATTTCCTTTTTAATTAGTATAAAGCCGAATTATAAACCCAACATGCAACCTTAAATTTTGATTTCCTAAACATCAAATGACTTTTACACACATCAATAATCAAAACAAACCTATCTCCAATCACATATTCAAGTTTTAAAGGAATTATCAACAACTCTTTTGATCTTTTCAAAAACCAAACATGCAAGGCTTTAAAATTCAAATCAACTGTGGCGCCCTCCAAACCCGGGTCAGAAGTTTGGGGTCCACACACACACCTTAATTATAACCTGCTTATGACAATAATAAAGATAATAATAATATATACAGTGACCCTAATTATCAACCACCACGGACCGCAACAGGTTAAAGTATGCACACAAGCCAAACACACTAATATATTACAAACTGTTCAAATCCCAACTATTTCAAACTCACACTGAGTATCAAACATTATTACAAACTTTTACAAACTTAAATTATCCCAAAAGAAGCCTACTAGCTCAGCTTCCTCAACCTGAACCCCTAGCTCTCGCGCTGGACTGGGGATCCTCACTACCAACTGGTTCCTTTTTAAGTGGAAAGAATATAAACAACATCGCACAAATGAGCTAACTAGCTCAGCAAGTCACAATGACAAAACTGAGAATAATGATCATCAGGTGACTATGATTATGATATCAAGTGAACATTGGATTATGATTTAGAATTGGATATTATACTTTTAATTTAAAAACCAAGGTTAGGCTGCTGATCAGTCACGCACTAACCCCGAGCAAGGCACACAGCATTGCTCTAACTACTGGATCCAAGGCACACATTGGCCTAACTTGACCATTATATGGTCTGACACGAATCTGGTCCACAATTTTATAAAAACACTCCAATTCTAACATAATAACAGAATATGCAATAATAAACAATAACCAAAATCATTAACAACAATGAGTGTTTAACAATGAAAGGTTTTCAATCTTTGTCAGGATCAATAAAGTAGTTTAAAAACTTGAACGCTGGGTAATGAAAGAATTGGATAACAAAAGAATCAATATTTCAGGATTTCAAAGATTTGGGCTCTCAAAGCATAGGATACAATGGTTGAATGTACAAGTAATTCAGTTCAGTGTTTGGGATTTTGTTTGCATGTATTTATGGAATAGTATCGTATACTTGAGGTTCGAGTTTGGGTTTACAATAATCAATGGCTTAGAAAGAATATGGTTCATAGCTCAAGAACAATAACTGAAATCAGGGTTTAGGTTTCCGTGCTTCAAAGCACTTGTAATGTCAACAAGACTATCAAGAATTACAATATCTCGAGAAAGTTCAGAACACTTGCCTGGTATTAGCTTACTACTCTGCACTGACTTCGAATCACAACCGTCTTACTCTTCAACTATCTGTTTTCCTTTCCTACGTCTTACCTTTTCTGCTCACATATCATAAGCATCTATCAATCATCAACTCATAGAGTTCTATTCAACACACACTTCTATCTACCCTTCGTTTTACCCAAATCCGATTAACGGATTGAAATCTATGCAATAACGAAGTAAACACCGAATATATAGACCGATAGTCAAACAACAGGTCACGTATAACACATAATACATCACATAATCAATGACATATCATTTATAAAGAAGTCTCGGGTCATAAATGTGCTTTCAGGTATTTAAAATAATTTTTAAAACATTTTTCGGAATTAAAACGGGTCGTTGGATCAATTTCGGGTTAATAAACAGGGTTCGGTTGGCCAATTCTGGCTCCGAAACAATTTTAGAATAATTATCGAGCCTTGAAAATAATTTAGAATAATATTTTAGAGCTCGAAACTATTTTTTAGAATTTCAAAATCATTTTTAATAATTAAATCTAATTAAATAATTAATTAAAAATCAATTAATAATTAATTAAATCAATTAATCAATTAATTTTCGAATTAATTGAGTAATTAATCAATTAAAAATTAACTGAAATTAATTAACTAATTAATTCAGATTTATTTGTGAATTAAAAATAATTTTCGGAATTAAAATAATAATTTTTAGAATTTTCAGAAATTAAAAACGAATTTTTTATAATAAAAATAAATAGGAAATATGATTTTTAAACATTTTTAAAACAGGAATCCTATTTTTGCAAAGTCTGGAAACTTCAGGGACCTAACTGCATCGTTTTTAAAACTACAGGGGCCTGTTTGCAATTTTACCAACCCCGCCGTCGACTTCGCCGGAGTGTGGCCGGAGAACACGATTCCGGCCACCTCAGGCCACCAAACTGTCCAGATCACAACTACACCTCACCAGGAACATATTCATGCAATCAAATCATTATAATCATTCATGTTTTGGCCGAAAATTGGCCAAGAACATCGCCGGTTTCCGGCGAACATCGAAAATATTCAAAACACAACTCCCTTCTCTACGGACCTCGTTGGTTCATGAAACTTATACGAATGGATTGCTAATTTCACAAAGAACACAACCCACTATAACACAACATCAATCTATCACAGAATAAGAAACCCCCAAATTTCAATTAAGAACATTCATACGGGTTATAAACCCTAATTTTAAAATTCGAAAATCAAACTCAAATTTGAACATGTTATTGAACTCCAAATCAGACGTATGACATATGAAAATCATTAGGAAAACAAGCTCTACAACATGCAATCATCAAATCATACAAACAATCATCCGAACAAAAATTCATATTTTTAATAAAATAAATTCGAAAATAAATAAATTTTTAGAAATTAAACCTTTGATTTTGCAGTGAAACAAAGCTCAGAATCTGATAGAACACCTCAAATCCTTCGTTTTGGTTACTCAAGCTTTGAAAACAGAGATCGGTAACGCCTTCGTTTTGCTGTTTGATTCTTAGAACAGTTTATGAATATAAGATTTTTCTTTGTAAAATTATATAATTATCTGTCTGCAAATGATTTTTATACGAAATAAAATACGGTAAAAGGCTATTTATAATTACGGAAAATTAGTATCCCGTTGGATCATTCCGGATATAAAATGGTACATTTATTTATAAAAACTGATCCAAACGGTATCGGTTTTCGGGATAATTATCCAAATCAGTACAGCTTGTACTGCGGTCTTGGTCTCAGCACCCAGTTACACGTACTACGAAGTGATAATTGGGATAGTTTAATAAAAAAAGCTCCCGTTTATCGAAAATACGGGTTTTATTAATTTACCGAAATGAAAATTGTATCGAAAATGTTGTGCCGGGACCCGCGCAGGACAAACCGTACGCCGGATCGAAAAAGTCGAAACATGGAAAATGCTCGGAATATTACAATTAGGTTAGGAAGGAGTTCTCGGAAGAGTTTCGGGTTCCAAAAACGTAACAACGGTTGATGTCAGTTGGTTCCCGTTTTTATAAAATAAATTTTAATTACCCGGAAAAAGATTTTAAAAATTTCATATGATTCTTATAAATCTATAAATCAACATAAAAATAATTAGGAAGATATGACAATTATCTATATTTTATTTTGGACATATGAAAATTAAAATACTCAATTAATATTATTTTTGAATATTCAAGTACATATATCACTTAACAATTAACTCACAGAATAGATACTGAACACACATATTAATTATTTAATAGTAAAAATAATTACACGTTATATCCCGGATATTACATCCTTCCCCCCTTAAAAGGATTCTGTCCTCAGAATCTCCTAAGAAAATAAATGAGGATACTTTTCTCTCATATCACTTTCTAACTCCCAGGTTGACTCTTCAACCTTTGGGTTTCTCCACAATACTCTTACTAACTTTATCACTTTATTCCTCAATACTTTCTCTCTTTCCTCTAAAATCTCTATTGGATTCTCTACATATGATAAATCTGCCTGAAGCTTTATTGGCTCATATTCTATTACATGCCTGGAGTCTGGATTATATTTCTTGAGCATCGATACATGAAAAACATTGTGAATGTGCCCCATGTGCGGAGGTAACGCCAATTCGTAAGCGACTTTGCCAACGCTCTTTAGGATCTCAAAAGGTCCGACATATCTTGGGCTTAGCTTCCCTTTCTTCCCAAACCTCGTTAGTCCTTTCCACGATGATACTTTCAATAATACCAAGCTCCCTTCTTCAAATTCCATGTCTTTCCTTGACTGGTCTGCATATCTCCTCTGACGATTTTGTGCGGCTATTAATCTCTTCTGGATAATTTCAACAACTTCCTTTGTCTGTTGCACCAATTCAGGTCCGAGTATTTTGCGTTCTCCTACTTCGTTCCAATATAATGGAGATCTACATTTGCGTCCATAAAGGGCTTCATAAGGTGGCATCCCAATGCTGGCGTGATAACTGTTGTTATAAGCAAATTCTACCAGGGGTAAATGCTCGTCCCAACTTCCTTTGAAATCAATAGCACAAACATGTAGCATGTCCTCGATTGTCTGGATTGTTCTTTCACTTTGGCCGTCCGTCTGTGGGTGATAGGCCGTACTCATATTCAATTTTGTTCCCAAACATTCTTGAAAACTCTTCCAAAATCTTGAATTAAACCTTGGATCTCGATCAGATACGATAGACACTGGAACTCCATGACGAACTACAATTTCTTTTAGGTACATATGGACTAACTTGTCGAGCGAAAATCTTTCATTTATAGGCAGAAAATGAGCTGACTTGGTAAGTCTATCCACTATAACCCAAATGGCATCATGATTAGCCCTTGTCCTTGGTAATCCAACTATGAAATCCATGGTAATATGTTCCCACTTCCATTCTGGAATCTCCAATGGCTGTAGCAATCCGCTTGGTCTCTGATGCTCTGCTTTAACTCTCTGACAGGTATAACATTTGCTAACCCATTCCGCAATTTCCCTCTTCATATTTGGCCACCAATAATTCTTCTTTAAATCTCTGTACATTTTGGTACTCCCTGGATGGATGGAATATCTTGAACTATGTGCCTCTTGTAAAATTTCATTCTTTAACTCCGTCACTGGTGGAATCCAAACTCTTGAAGAAAACCTAAGAATACCTTGATCATCTTGTTGCGTGCATAATTCCTCACATACCAAACTATTTATATCTTGATCCATTACCTCTTTCTGGCATTTCTTTATTTTCTCCAATAACTCCGGTTGGAAAATCATACTATACACTTTTGCTTCCTCAGGCTTGCAAATTCTAACCTCCAATTCTAATTTCTGAAATTCTTTATATATTTCTTCAGGTACAGATAACACATTTAACCTTTCCTTCCGACTTAACGCATCTGCTACAACATTCGCCTTACCGGGATGATAATTAATTGAGCAATCATAATCCTTGATTAATTCTAACCATCTCCTTTGCCTCATATTAAGTTCCTTCTGGGTAAATATATATTTCAAACTTTTGTGATCCGTGAAAATCTCACACTTTTCTCCATACAAATAATGTCTCCAAATCTTCAAAGCAAAAACTATAGCTGCTAGCTCCAAGTCATGAGTAGGATATTTCTGTTCGTGTGGTTTCAATTGCCTTGACGCATAAGCAATCACCTTGTCGTGCTGCATAAGAACACATCCTAATCCTTTATGAGAAGCATCGCTATAAATTACGAAATTCCCTTGATCGTCTGGAAGTGACAAAACAGGTGCCGTGATTAATCTTCACTTTAACTCCTGAAAACTTTCTTCGCACTTGTCGTTCCATATAAACTTTTCATTCTTTCGTGTAAGCTTTGTTAATGATGTGGCAATCCTTGAGAAATTCTGAACAAATCGACGATAATATCCTGCAAATCCAAGGAAACTTCTTACCTCAGTGGGTGTTCTCGGTCTCTCCCAATTCGTAATTGCTTCGATCTTTGCCGGGTCCACTTTGATCCCTTCGTTACTGACTATGTGTCCTAAGAACTGAACTTCCTGTAGCCAAAACTCACACTTCGACAGTTTAGCATATAACTTCTTTTTCCTTAAAATCTCCAAAGCCGTTCTCACATGTTCCGCATGATCCTCTTCCGTTTTGGAATAGATTAAAATATCGTCTATAAACACAATAACAAACTTATCCAAATACTCCTTAAAAATTCTGTTCATCAGGTCCATAAACGCTGCTGGGGCATTGGTCAATCCAAAAGACATCACTAGAAATTCATAATGCCCATACCTTGTTCTGAAAGCTGTCTTTGGTATATCTTCTGGCTTGATCTTTAGTTGATGATATCCCGATCTTAAATCAATTTTGGAGAAGTACTTGGCTCCCTTCAATTGGTCAAACAGATCATCGATTCTGGGTAACGGATACTTGTTCTTGATTGTCAGCTTGTTGAGCTCCCTATAGTCAATGCACAGTCTCATGCTTCCATCTTTTTTCTTGACAAATAATACCGGGGCTCCCCACGGGGATACGCTGGGTCTAATTACTCATTTCTCTAACAATTCTTGCAATTGCCTTGCTAGCTCTTTCATCTCAACAGGCACCATTCTGTACGGGGCTTTGGATACCGGTTCTGTTCCAGGTTCTAAGTCGATCGCAAATTCAATTTCTCTATCTGGAGGAAGTCCTGGTAACTCGTCGGGAAATACGTCTGGAAATTCATTCACTACTGGAATATCTTCAAGTTTTGATGGCTCCTGACTTCTGTCGATTACATATGCTACGAAATGCTCACATCCTTGTCGTAGTAACTTCTTGGCTTGAATCATTGTTAAGAATTTCTTTATTTGTTTCTGACCTTTGAACGTTATTATTCTTTCGTCTGGCGTTTTCACCATTACTTTCTTATTTCGACAATCTATCTGAGCATCATGCTTAGATAACCAATCCATCCCTAATATCACATCAAATTCTCCTAACTTAAATGGTATCAAATCTACACAAAACTTACTACCAGAAATCTCAATCTCACAATTTCCACAAACTTGGTTTACAGTTACACGTTCTTGATTTGCTAATTCCACAGTCATTATTTCATTTAAGCACTCAACTGGACAGTTTAATTTACTAACAAAATCTTGTGAAACAAACGATCGAGTTGCTCCCGAGTCTATTAACACTTTGGCACATAAAGAATTCATATTAAGCGTACCTGCCACGACATCCGTATCCTGGATCGCATCCTTCACCGACATGTCAAAAACTCTAGCCCTTGAAGTCTCATTCACTGTTGGGGTAGATCCCATAATCCTCAATGCATTACTGACTGGGGCTGGTGTCTTGCAATCCCTGGCCATATGTCCTGGCTTCCCACATTTAAAGCATGTAAATCCAATGACTGGAACCTTCACTGCTGGATTCCGGATAGGCTGATCCTTATTTGCTGGCTGATTTCGGCACTCCCTTGAATAGTGTCCTTTCTGGTTGAATTTAAAACATACCACATTCAACTTGTTACAAACTCCTCCATGCTTCTTTCCACAAACTTGACAATCTGGAAAAGTTAATCTCAACTGATTCGGCTGATTCACATTAGCTGGACGATTGCCCTGGCCTCCGTCTCCTGCATTTTGTCTCCTGAAATTAAAATTTCTCCCTGGCTGAAACTTGCCCTTCTTAAAATTTGGAAACTTCCCTGTTTGTGACTGACCCTCACTTCCCTCAACTTTCCTTTTCTTGCTTTCCTTATCTTTCTGGAACATCTCACTCTCTGTCTCTGCGATCATAGCCTTCTGTACAACCCCGGCATAGGTATCCAATTCAAAAATAGCTACCTTCCCTCTGATCCATGGCTTCAAGCCTTGCTGGAATCTCTTAGCTTTCTTTCTATCAATATCAACATACGACGGCACATACCTTGACAATTCCTCAAACTTCCCCTCATAATCTGTTACCGACATATTCCCTTGCTTTAACCCTAAAAACTTCAGCTCCATTTGATCCTGAACAAACTGAGGGAAATACTTTTCTAGAAACAATTCCTTGAACCTTTCCCAAGTAATAACATCCGTACCTTCCAATGTCTTCACCATCTCCCACCAATAGGTGGCTTCATTCTTCAGATAGTAACTTGCAAACTCAACCTTCTGTTCTTCCTTTACTTTCACTAAGGCAAATGCCTTCTCTATTTCCTTTAACTAAACATTTGCTTCAATTGGCTCTAAGGAACCCTTGAATTCTGGTGGGTTTATTGCCTGAAAAGTTTTGAAAGTTACCTGGGGATTGGTCTGTCTTTGTTGTTGTTGTGCTAGGTGAACTGTTTGTAGGGCCAAGATTTGAAGAATCTGGGCTATTGCTGGGTCCATAGGTCCTGGGTTCACATTCGGGTTTGTATCATCTTGATTGTTGTTGTTGTTGGTTTCTTCATTTCGGGTGTTGGTGCAGGTATTTCTTTTGGGAGGCATTTTCTGTAAAGAATCAATCAATTTATTTAGCTTTTAAATCAAATATTTGCATAAAAGAAAAGTTTTGTAAAACAGGAATATCTCTTTTTGAAAATAGTGGTAATTAAATAAATTGCATGCTTCTTTACAGAATATAAACAGTTATGGAAAACAGGGTACATGGCATCACAGGGTATAACTGGTGCAATAAATAAGGTAAGGTAAAACAAGTGCAATAAAATAAATGACAGTGCTGGAAAGGAAAAAGGTACTGATATATATAGATCAAAAGTTTTAGGGTAGTACAAGCGTAAAGACGCTTCGAAAGTAAAAGCAAAAAGGGTACAACAACCTACTCACTAGTCAACATAGCTAGTCTATAAATACAACTCAAAAGTCTACTGATACACACTACACACTACTGTACATGCTATATAACCATACAACACTGCTCCGCATCTCCATCTCTGAATCTCTAACTCAGCTCCAAGGAAACTCTGGTCCTGCCAGCCTCTCAAAGTCCTCCATCACCTCAGTAGCCCAGCCCATCAGTGCATCAGGGCCTCTGCCAGGTAGTGTAGCTCCATGCAGCCTAGCCTCAAGAACCCTCCGTGTCACATGAATCTCCTCTCGAAGCTCCCTCACACCACGATCAACATCTGTAGTCCTGATGATATGCTGTAACTCTCTGATCTGAGCCAACAAGGAATCACGCTCCAACAGAAGAGCCTCATACCGGTAATAAGGAACTGGGGGCAATGTAGACTGGAATGGGGCACTCGCAGCTGAATGCCCAGTGGAATCTGAATCAGCTGGTGGGGGTCCTCTAACAGGTGGCCTCATGCCTGGAGGTGGAATAGCCTGCAGTGGCACGAGCTGCAACACCGGTGGAGGTAGAATAGCCAATGCTGGTGGAACAACAGGATGTGGATGCGAAAATGACACTCCAACTGAAGGCTCTGAGTGATCAGCTGATACGGGAATAAAAGAGTCGGCCATCTCTGCTATCTGAAATCATATCGCAATATAAGAATCTCGTTCTATAACGCAAACTATACTAATACCTGATATACCGAAGCACTCAACCTCTCAACGTTCTTTCATCCTATGCCTTACTTCTAATCTTAACCCTCTACCCATTCCCGTTAACCTAGGCTTGTGTCAGTGACTTATAACCTGTAGCTCTGATACCAAACCTGTGGCGCCCTCCAAACCCGGGTCAGAAGTTTGGGGTCCACACACACACCTTAATTATAACCTGCTTATGACAATAATAAAGATAATAATAATATATGCAGTGACCCTACTTATCAACCACCACGGACCGCAACAGGTTAAAGTATGCACACAAGCCAAACACACTAATATATTACAAACCGTTCAAATCCCAACTATTTCAAACTCACACTGAGTATCAAACATTATTACAAACTTTTACAAACTTAAATTATCCCAAAAGAAGCCTACTAGCTCAGCTTCCTCAACCTGAACCCCTAGCTCTCGCGCTGGACTGGGGATCCTCGCTACCAACTGGTTCCTTTTTAACTGGAAAGAATATAAACAACATCGCACAAATGAGCTAACTAGCTCAGCAAGTCACAATGACAAAACTGAGAATAATGATCATCAGGTGACTATGATTATGATATCAAGTGAACATTGGATTATGATTTAGAATTGGATATTATACTTTTAATTTAAAAACCAAGGTTAGGCTGCTGATCAGTCACGCACTAACCCCGAGCAAGGCACACAGCATTGCTCTAACTACTGGATCCAAGGCACACATTGGCCTAACTTGACCATTATATGGTCTGACCATGAATCTGGTCCACAATTTTATAAAAACACTCCAATTCTAACATAATAACAGAATATGCAATAATAAACAATAACCAAAATCATTAACAACAATGAGTGTTTAACAATGAAAGGTTTTCAATCTTTGTCAGGATCAATAAAGTAGTTTAAAAGCTTGAACGCTGGGTAATGAAAGAATTGGATAACAAAAGAATCAATATTTCAGGATTTCAAAGATTTGGGCTCTCAAAGCATAGGATACAATGGTTGAATGTACAAGTAATTCAGTTCAGTGTTTGGGATTTTGTTTGCATGTATTTATGGAATAGTATCGTATACTTGAGGTTCGAGTTTGGGTTTACAATAATCAATGGCTTAGAAAGAATATGGTTCATAGCTCAAGGACAATAACTGAAATCAGGGTTTAGGTTTCCGTGCTTCAAAGCACTTGCAATGTCAACAAGACTATCAAGAATTACAATATCTCGAGAAAGTTCAGAACACTTGCCTGGTATTAGCTTACTACTCTGCACTGACTTCCAATCACAACCGTCTTACTCTTCAACTATCTGTTTTCCTTTCCTACGTCTTGCCTTTTCTGCTCACATATCATAAGCATCTATCAATCATCAACTCATAGAGTTCTATTCAACACACACTTCTATCTACCCTTCGTTTTACCCAAATCCGATTAACGGATTGAAATCTATGCAATAACGAAGTAAACACCGAATATATAGACCGATAGTCAAACAACAGGTCACGTATAACACATAATACATCACGTAATCAATGACATATCATTTATAAAGAAGTCTCGGGTCATAAATGTGCTTTCGGGTATTTAAAATAATTTTTAAAACATTTTTCGGAATTAAAACGGGTCGTTGGATCAATTTCGGGTTAATAAACAGGGTTCGGTTGGCCAATTCTGGCTCCGAAACAATTTTAGAATAATTATCGAGCATTGAAAATAATTTAGAATAATATTTTAGAGCTCGAAACTATTTTTCAGAATTTTTAAATCATTTTTAATAATTAAATCTAATTAAATAATTAATTAAAAATCAATTAATAATTAATTAAATCAATTAATCAATTAATTTTCGAATTAATTGAGTAATTAATCAATTAAAAATTAACTGAAATTAATTAACTAATTAATTCAGATTTATTTGTGAATTAAAAATAATTTTCGGAATTAAAATAATAATTTTTAGAATTTTCAGAAATTAAAAACGAATTTTTTATAATAAAAATAAATAGGAAATATGATTTTTAAACATTTTTAAAACAGGAATCCTATTTTTGCAAAGTCTGGAAACTTCAGGGACCTAACTGCATCGTTTTTAAAACTACAGGGGCTTGTTTGCAATTTTACCAACCCCGCCGTCGACTTCGCCGGAGTGTGGCCGGAGAACACGATTCCGGCCACTCAGGCCACCAAACTGTCCAGATCACAACTACACCTCACCAGGAACATATTCATGCAATCAAATCATTATAATCATTCATGTTTTGGCCGGAAATTGGCCAAGAACATCGCCGGTTTCCGGCGAACATCGAAAATATTCAAAACACAACTCCCTTCTCTACAGACCTCGTTGGTTCATGAAACTTATACGACTGGATTGCTAATTTCACAAAGAACACAACCCACTATAACACAACATCAATCTATCACAGAATAAGAAACCCCCGAATTTCAATTAAGAACATTCATACGGGTTATAAACCCTAATTTTAAAATTCGAAAATCAAACTCAAATTTGAACATGTTATTGAACTCCAAATCAGACGTATGACATATGAAAATCATCAGGAAAACAAGCTCTACAACATGTAATCATCAAATCATACAAACAATCATCCGAACAAAAATTCATATTTTTAATAAAATAAATTCAAAAATAAATAAATTTTTAGAAATTAAACCTTTGATTCTGCAGTGAAACAAAGCTCAGAATCTGATAGAACACCTCAAATCCTTCGTTTTGGTTACTCAAGCTTTGAAAACAGAGATCGGTAACGCCTTCGTTTTGCTATTTGATTCTTAGAACAGTTTATGAATATAAGATTTTTTCTCTGTAAAATTATATAATTATCTGTCTGCAAATGATTTTTATACGAAATAAAATACGGTAAAAGGCTATTTATAATTACGGAAAATTAGTATCCCGTTGGATCATTCCGGATATAAAATGGTACGTTTATTTATAAAAACTGATCCAAACGGTATCGGTTTTCGGGATAATTATCCAAATCAGTACAGCTTGTACTGCGGTCTTGGTCTCAGCACCCAGTTACACGTACTACGAAGTGATAATTGGGATAGTTTAATAAAAAAAGCTCCCGTTTATCGAAAATACGGGTTTTATTAATTTACCGAAACGAATATTGTATCGAAAATGTTGTGCCGGGACCCGCGCAGGACAAACCGTACGCCGGATCGAAAAAGTCGAAACATGGAAAATGCTCGGAATATTACAATTAGGTTAGGAAGGAGTTCTCGGAAGAGTTTCGGGTTCCAAAAACGTAACAACGGTTGACGTCGGTTGGTTCCCGTTTTTATAAAATAAATTTTAATTACCCGGAAAAAGATTTTAAAAATTTCATATGATTCTTATAAATCTATAAATCAACATAAAAATAATTAGGAAGATATGACAATTATCTATATTTTATTTTGGACATATGAAAATTAAAATACTCAATTAATATTATTTTTGAATATTCAAGTACATATATCACTTAACAATTAACTCACAGAATAGATACTGAACACACATATTAATTATTTAATAGTAAAAATAATTACACGTTATATCCCAGATATTACATCAACATATCGTAAAAACTCCACCGGCTCTCCTTGGATCATAGCCGGTGGTGGTCGAACTTAAGAGAGCCCGCAACGGGTCTCCTCTCGAGTTCATGACCCCAAAATCTCTGGGATTCACTCTTATAGTTTTGTATCAAGAAATCAATTTCCTTGAACATAACCATAGTGATCCATCATCAAAACACTTATACAACACTTACATACAAATGGAAATTGAGATGTATACCGGAAATAGAGACTAAAGAGAGTAATATCTTTGCGTTTGAGTGAGGTTTGAGTGTTGCATGCAAGAGAGAGAGAGATGAGAGATGGAGAGAGCCGAGAGAGAGAGAGTAGCCGAGAGGAAGAGAGTGAAAAAGAAAGAGAAGGAGATAGTGGGGTGCACGGGGAAGAAAAGGAAAAAGGGGGGGGGAGAAAGTGAATTTATACACCATAAAAAATATGGCAAATTTGTACTTTACTAATTCCTTTTTATGCTTATTTGTTCCTTTCTTTTTACTCAAATGTAACAAAAATCAAATATAAAATATATCTCTCTCGGAAAGTCGGAAATTATTGCAAGTGACAATTTTAACACGTAGTTCTTGAAATTAGCTTTTTAACCATTACTCATAATAGATTTTTGAGCGGACGGTTGATTTTATATGAATTTTGCAAGCTCGTCTAAATAATAACATTTTTCCACATAAAAATCAATTTAAAATGCAAAGACCACCAAATAAATCCGCTCATCATTTTTAAAAATTCTCTAGGACTACTATGAAGATAACAAAATAAATCCCATGCTTTTATCTTACTCGGATAATTTTATAATAATGCGCGAAGGTTAAATAAACCTTTATTTAAATCACATAATTCCTTTAAATTCATAAAAATGTCACAGAGCACATAGTCATGCACACAGACAAGCAATCTGTAACGTCTGGGAAATATTATGTAATTATTTTTCTCAATAAATAATTATGATGTGATTTTTATGTGAATTTTGGTAAATTATTTGATGATGAATAATAATATTCGGATGTTTGTTTCTGATAAAATTGAGGTATTTTAATTCCAAATTATCCAGAATTAGATCTAGATAATTTTGGTATTTTTCTGGTAATTTTTGGATTATCATAAAAATCACATAATAATTATTTATTGAGAAAAATAATATTTGATGATGAAATTATTTGATGATGAATAATAATATTTGGATGTTTGTTTCTGATAAAATTGAGGTATTTTAATTCCCAATTATCCAGAATTAGATCTAGATAATTTTGGTATTTTTCTGGTAATTTTTGGATTATCATATGATTTTATAAGGATTTATAGAATTAATAACGATTATTTTACCTAAATATAAAATTAATTTTTAGAATCAGAAATCGTCCCACTTCAATCGTTTTTGCGTTTTTACAACCCAAAATCTTCCGAAAACTCCTTTCTAACCTAATCTGATAATTCTGAACACTTTTCATGTTTTGACTTTTTCAATCCGGGGTACGGTTTGACCTGTACGAGTCCCGGTGTGAAATTTTCGATACGCAAATCATTTTATATATTGATAAGAATCCATATTCTCAAAAGGCGAGACATTATCACCTTAATTTCGTATAAAGTATTTTATAGTAAGCTCTGTTTTGATAATTATCCAATTATGGTATTAAAATAGTATCGTCTTTTCAGTTACTTAGCGGCTAAGTAACCTATTTTCGGACCCAATATGTAAATACAATTATTAAACATTTAAGCAAATAAAAGATGTGATGGTTCTATTAGCTATGTGTTTCTATATTATTAATTGTTTGGGATTTGTTGGACGCAAGGATTAATTTTATAATTAATTATTGAGCTGTATAAACTTAGTTCACTTTTAAAGTGATTTTATTGAATATTTATTCTTAAAAATGATAAAATTGTTTCTAAAATTATTTTTATTATTTTATTATTTTATTTATTATTTTTAGGGGTTTATAAAATTTATAAATCAATATTTTATTAATTATTTAATTTTAAATAATTTTCTAACTTCATTAAATTATAAAATCGATATTTAATTCCACAATGCTTCAAAAATTATGAAAATTTTATTTTATTAAGTTTGGAATATTTCAAGAATTTTAAAATTTTTTTCGGAAATTTTCTAGCTTCCATTTAACCGCACGTGTATTCGTTAAAATCGTAAAATATGGGTCGGATGCGCATTTCAAAAATGATTTTAAAATTATAAAAATTTTATGATAATTAGTTTTAATTATCTCGGGAACTTTTAATTTGTTCTAATAAATCTTCGGATGGATGTTACCCATAAATTAATTGTTGAAGTTGAAAATTACGGTACAAATCAGGATATTAACGAAGACAAAAAAGGTAATAAAATCCATAAATCTTCCCTACAGCCCCCCCACCACCACTCTCCCTCGAACTCTCTCTGTTAATCTCTTGTCTATCTCCTTACTCCTCTCTCTCGATCCCTCTCTTGCTACTCTCTCTCTCTCTTTTTCTTTTTTTCCCTCTCCTGTTCTTTCCTTCTTCGATTGTATCTGTTCCTGGCGATTCTCCTCTCGCCGCCGTTTTGGTTTCCGATTTCTCCGGTGAATACTTCGGCTTAGTTCCGTTTATTGATCTATATGCATATATATGCGCTTATCTATATATATATATATATGTAACTGTGTGTGTGTGTTTAAGGGTGTGTGTTAGTGGTGGTGGATGGTGGAGGTGCCGCCTATGTTGTGTCTCTGCTTTGTTGGTTCGGTGGCGCGTTCGCGCGTGTTGGCTGCGTAGTTTTTGTTTTGGTTCCTATTCTGTTTTTGCAGATTGTGAATTTGAATATTATAATAATTTTTAGCAATTTTTCTACAGGATTTTACTTGAAAACTTTCGTGATATTAATTATTGTTTCATGCGGGAAATTGTTAATACTTAATCGGCGAAGTTTCATGTTGGAAACCCGAGAATTAATCGGGTACCCGCGAAATTTTGCCGCCGTACCGCGATGACTCGTTACGAGCGGACGGTGGACCGTGATGAATAAATTCTGTGTCCTAAATTATAAATAAATAAAAGTAGTTTTGAAATAAATTTCGGAACGAAAATGAATAATAGTAACTAATAAAGTGAATTCGGATTGGTGGGCGGGATTGATAAATGGATTTATGGATTGCTTGATGTTGCGTTGATGTTGTGATTGACGTCGGACTGATTCGACGGGTAGGCCGATAAACAAAGGAGACGCTGCCCGATTTTCGGGAAACTAATTCTGAAAATACGGGGACGTGACCTGTAATTATCGGATATGTCGAACGAGGATATAATTGAACTCTATGAAACCTATTTACGTGACATGACAAGATATTGCACGAATAATCGATTACCCTATTTTTCAAAATGACAAATATACGTATTTTCCGAAAATAAATACCGGACCGAGCCTTGAAGATGCAAACCATATTTGCTATGTGTATTTCGATAGTAACTATAAATACGAGATGGGATATGAAATCGTATGGGTAGAATAGGGTAATGATTTGATGTTAAGCTTAAAGTGGTTATCTGAATTAGGGTATTTCAACCCTGTAGCACGTGACATCGGACTAGGAACGATCTAGTGATTAGACGTCGAGATCAACGAAGTTTTAACTGAAGGGTCTGAATGTTGGGATTGTATCCAGAATAGGATAGTGGTTTGACGGTGAAGCCAAACGCTCAAGGCAATACAAAAGTCGACCGATAATAGTGGTTAACGCTTATCGAGGCAAGTATTCTGGATTTTTCTTTTAAATACTGCAAGTATTCTTGAATTTTCTTTTAAATACTACAAATATTTATTCGCTCATATTCTAAGTTCAGAATAGTTAACTGTTTTACATTTCGCTGCAATTACTATGATTATGCACGTTCCTTTCATTATTGTTCCTATAATTCGATTGCTCTCGTGAGCAAATACCCATTCTTTCGGGTTATTTGCGAACCCTGAATTGGGATGTTTTGAATTCAAAATGATTTGACATCAAAACACTCTACGGGCTGAATAGTGATATTTTGGGGATTGAGTTTTACTTAATCCCGAGGACCGGGATGACTGGTGTCTCGAGATGGGCCGTAGTGCCTGGGGACCCGACTAGATCTATATATTGAGATATAGATCTACATTATATTCTGACTGATCAGCAGAATATAGATGCGAACTAGTGTCCAGTCTAATTTGTTGTTGATCGCCATTAATGGCATTCTTTCTAGAATGGTTTTATAATTCCAAAACCGGAAAAAACCCTGGTTCAGGAGATGAATCTGGGAATCGCTTGTCACTTTTAAATTTATAATCGAAGGCTGGTGACAGCCAACGTTTACTCGCTCAAAACACTCAAATAAATAGAATTATTTAAAATTGTTTTAAGATTATGTCCGGAAGTTTTCTTTGATATTAATGCTTTAAACTCAAATTAGATACTTGCTGGGCATTTTTGGCTCACTCTTGCTTTGTAAATTCTTATTTCGGCCAGAAACAGATAATGATAAAAGTGAATAGCTTTGATAGACAGCAGAAGTTAGAGAAAGTTCCGATGCGAGAGGTTGAAGGTGTTAGAAGAATGCAACAAGAGCATTAGTCCAAAGGTATCTACACTTGTATTTTAGTTATTGTGAGTTGTAAAGGGTTAGATTCTTGTTTCATACCATAACCTGTAAACGATCCAGATTCAAGGGGTTAATTGAATATTCTTTTGTTTTATGTAAGGATTGTTTTCGTGACACCAAATCTTGACCCCGGATTTGGGTTGTTACAAGTTGGCATCAGAGCTGCAGGTTATTGGTCACTAAAATAAGAATAGGTTAGAGTAAGATAGGAATGATAGGTCGTACAGGATATGAAAGACCCTAGGCATATTCAGGATAAATTAAGTTGAGTGCGAATTAGGGTTAATAGATCCGAGATGGAGTTGCTAAGATAGGATTGCTGAGAAAGTGTAAGGCGAATGTCGCAACGCTATAGGTATATTGAATTCTTAGATCCTACAGTAATGAGGAATCGACAGATCGACGAAGATGGGGTATGTTACCCTACTTTTCATGTGGTTTTGAAAAATATGAGATCAATTCTTGTGAGAATTTGTGTAAGAGAAGCTACGATTTAACTTAGAATTAGGTAGTAGGACAAGCTTCACGTCGGAGGCAACCAGTTGATGAAAGCTGATAAAGAGCCAAGGTTGCACATTTCGAAGGCATCATCGTTGCATGAAGATTTTTATCACATACCGGACGCTGAGCAAGGAATGATATCTACCTTTCTAGATATAGGTAAGATTAGCAAGAAGATGCGACCCTATTTAGAGACATAACATCGAATCGCATGCGTGGTTGTAAGCATAACGTCAAGGACGACGACGAGAATATGAAAGGCAATGGCAGGCGTTAGCATTGGGTTTAAGTTAGGAATAAAATGATATACGACGATAAATGAAGTTTCGTCAATCAATAAGTGCGAGCAGAATCCAAGGAAAAGTGGAAGAGGTACCAAAGTGGAGAGACCCTTAGATGAGCAGTCTTTTAATTAGACATTTCATTGGTAAATCAGGAAAATAGCAAGTAACATATATAGTAATGACGACCAAATATTTGATTTTTAAAATTTTAAAATGAGATTTCGGAAAAGTTTTTCTTAATCAACTTTCAGAAGATTTTTGGCATGAAATGAGTTTTACAAATTGGTTGTTGAATTACTATTTATGTTCTTGTTATTACCAACAGAAAATGACCTAAAAAGATAATGGATTTAGACTCAGCGTTGTTAATTCGAAGGGCCAAGTAAACCCCCGCAGGGAGAAGGTTTAAAGTTTGCTGTGAAAAATGAAAGTAAACGTTGTTTGATAAAATCAATAATTGAATCAACATATTAAAATATTATTGACCCAATTTATAAAATTATTAAAAATGAACGAAGGGTGATTGAAGGAAATGGCAGAATCTTCTAGATGGTGGAAGAGGAATCATATTTTATCGATGGAATTGAGGCGTTGCGTGATCGATGGATATTTTACGTGACATGGATGAAATCTGAAGCCGTGATTTTAAATTTTGGAACAACGCGATTAAGATCAAATTAGTGAAGCATTTGGTGTGAAGGCATTTCCAGACATAATTTCGAAGCAATGATGTGACTTAAATTATAAACCGGTATCCGAACGATCCTGAAGGCAGATGTAGGCGAAGCATGGAAGGTGATCGACACTGACATCTTTTCTTCTAATACGATAGTATACGCTTTTCTTGATTCTTGAATGCGATTGGAAGCAATGATTATAAATTTTGTAAGGACGCGATATGATCGAATTATTAAAGCCTTGAATATGGAGGCATTTCCAGAATACATTCCGAAATTATAATGTAACCTAAACGGTGAATCTCTCATCCGAATGGTCCCTGGAGGCATACGTAAATGGAGCGTGGACGGTGACCAATGGTGATCTACAATGTTATTCTTTTACAAATACGATAGCATATGTTCTTCTCGAGTTTTGAATACGTATGAGCTTCTTCTGTTGATAAATTATATGAGGTGAAAATGAAAGAAAAATTCTTGTATTCCTTCTGAATTGTTTCTCTTCTCAAATTCTTGATTCCTGATTGAGACAACAGTGTTATGATATGACGCTTTGTCGAAATGATGAAGAGTCGGGTGGGATGCCACCTAATCATGTGCTGTATGCCATATAGTATGAAAGACTGGCCATCTTAAGTACGAATATGGTTGTCTCATTCTTCACTCATTTTTCTTCCTTCAATTTTCTGATTTACAAATTCTTTCAATTGGTTGTTGCATTGTTATTCCTTATTCCGTTTCTCAATCAAAATCATGTTCACAAACTCTCCTCTGGCGTGGAATCTGTTCTCTGACGATTTCAAAAGAAATGAAATAGTGTGATTCGTGGAATCATACAACGAACATAGATACGACTGCAAATCGATAAATAGTGGACATCTACGAGCGAGGAAAAATGGATACACCGACAAATGTGGACATGGCGAAGATATCAAGTCAGACAGTTGTTCTTGCTACGGGGATCTCATCAATACGGTAAATTACGTTAATGTGATGCACTTCAAATCAGAAAATTTTGACGGAAAATGAATCGTTAGTGAACCGTAATAAATAGATTAATTACAAAATAAGGAAGTAAAGTTGTGCGCGTCAGACAAAGCAAGCGCGTGTCGGGACGACAATCGAAGATCAGGGAAATTCTGAACAATGACTTAGACAGACGGTTAATACACGAGGCATCCCTTCATCATGAAAAGATATTTGTTGTGAAAATTCAAAATGAAAGAAATATTAAATGTAATCGAACTTCGAACGTGTTCTTCAAGAAGTTGTGAAGATCTCTAACTTGCGTAAATAAGTGATGGTGAATTTAATGCTCATACCCCGGTCAGTGACGAAAGTTTGATACGGGAACATAAGTGGAGATGGAGCAATGGTGATTCGACTGTGGAGGTTTTAGAAATAACGAGATAACGATTAAGTTTCCATCAGATTATGACGATAATAATGAAAACAATGTGTGTTTATTAAAAGATAAACAAATGATTATTGTGATTCGTGGAAGGATGCGGCATAATTCTTAAAAGTAACTGTACATAATTGGTAATGACAAGAAATAAGTTAAAAGAATTGCGAAATAAAATCCTTGAAAAACAATGAGATAAATTCATTAATGACAATTTGTAATATTCTAAAAGAATTGAGAAATGTATGGTTATATTAATCATTGTTGGTGTAAGACCCAATTTCCCAATTAAAAAGATATCTGTTATGCCAATTAATAATACATATATTGATCAAAACGATATAATCTGAATTATGTTGAATGGATGGATGTGGTTGATGGGAGTGGACGGATATAATTGTGGATGATTTGATTGATTGATGGTGTCGGCTTGAGTTCGACTGGTAGTCGATGGTGTAGGGGAAGTGCTGCCCAAATTTTCAGAGATTACTCAACATTTAAGGAGAAAGAAGTATATTGTCGTTCTCGTCAGTACTCCAAATAATTGTAATTTCGGTTCTTGAGAAAGTTGTTATGACCAAACCGACTTTATATAATTGGTCTTTGATTCCAGTTAGCTAGTCATCATTTGGTTTAAGTGGTCAGTTAAAGGAATTAATTGATCAACTTTACCAACTAATGGTTAATTAAATGGAGATCGATCCCAATTAGATTGAGTCAAGCTCTAACATGATTTCCAGCTCCGAAATCAAAGCAATAAGAAATTTGGAAAAAGTAATGGCGTTAACGTAAATTGAGGGCTTAGTTCAATTAGCGTGATGTTACTGTAATCAGGTGCAAGGTTTGATCCAGAAGAATACGCTCTTTTCGATGAATAAGTGGAACAGGAAGTTACTGGTACACGCTAGTAAGAAGAATATTTTTAAGAACTGAAGATTCAAGATAAAGTAAATGGATTATATCATCTGCAATAGCGTTCCAGGAAGAACTTGGATGTATACCCATATCGAATGACGAATTAATGAAAGATTTGAATGTACACTTCTTTTGAACAACGATTGAATGGAAGTTGCTGTAGAATAATGGAAAGCTCACAAATTTAAGCACCCAATGAAAGACGGAGATTTATGAAGTCCGCATGTGAACTCAGGAAAAAAAGAGATAATGAATAATGAGAATGAAGAACTAATGAAGAAAAGAAGTGGAATCAAAAGGATGATAAAGAAATTTATATAAAATAATCCAGAATATATGCAAGTTGTGAACGTCGGTTGTGCCAGAACTGATTGGAGAATGAAGGGAAATGCCGATAGTTGGAGATAGGAATTTGTTCCAAAAATGCGTGTAAACAGGGATGATTAAACAAATGTATTGATGGAGAACTACTAGAGAAGAACGTTGCAATGAATCTCATGTCGGAATTCTTTAAAATTAAAGTGAAGTCCCGGGGGTTCGAACAAATGATTTACCAAGGGTATCTCAGGGAATGAGGTAAGAATTTTTTGTCGGTTACTACACAGAGTCAAGCTGGTGTCAAAAGCCCTGTATCGTCTAACTTAATAGGGATGAAATAATGAGTAAAGGGAAATTTCAGAAATATGGAATAAACTAAATAATGAAATAAGGAATGTTTCGCGCCATGTACAAAAGTGATTGTGACAAAAAGAGAACGGGGGTATGAAATTACGCCTCGATTATCAGAGATTTTGAATCTGAAGATTAAATGAACATAATGTACCAGGGGTGCTTGGATAGTGTGATTGTATTTATTGATAACATCCTCGCTAATTCAAGGACTCAGGAAGACCAAGTTGAACGCCTGAAGATATGCTGGCGAAGAGTTGAAAAATAGTAGCCGCATTCTCAGCTTCAAAGATATGAATTCTGGTTATAATTGATTATGAGCTCCAGGGTGTGGTTAACTACCAGGCAGGAAAAGTCCATTTAGGAACAGATGTTCAAATAGAAAGAAAAGAGTGAATACCATTAAGATTATCGAGAAACGGTTAAAAGAATTGGAAAAGTTAGGAATTGAAGAATAGGTTTTGATCCGTCTTCTGGGGGATGCAGATACTTATTTTGTTGTTGGATATCAAAGGTGGTATTAATGCAGATGATTGCTGTTGACTTCAGTATAAGACGTTGTGAGCATCAAAGTTCGTATTGATATCTAATTTGATATGACAACCAAATGAGTATTAGCACCCAATAGACCGGGTTTTGAATAAAGTTTTGGTTCATTCCGTTTCAAATTGATATATTTCCTTTTAGATAGTAACAGATTCTCGCTCAATGAATATACTTGATGGTGATTGGAAAAGAAATAGAGGTATGCTACCAAGTGGTGAGTAAATGCAACTGCCGAGATTTTTCTTTTAATTTTTTAGCTTTTGAATAGATGTTGAACATTTCAAAGCATCAGACGTCATAAACTCAGGACATCGGGTGCAGACGAATAGAAAATGCAAGAGACCAATTAAAGATTCTCGAATACGATTGGAAATGATCATAGGTCAATTTAACTGAACAGAAGGAGACATAAAAAGTAGAATAGAACAGTCAATGAAAATAGAAATTTCATGGACATGAACTATTAGAATTGGAAAGAAAAGAAGATTAGTGTAAATTAAGTTAGTCCTTTGAAACAGTGAGATAGATAGAACGATTGTCAATGAGTTGGTCTTGTTGTCACAGGTGTAACGAGTCCATAAGGCATTCATGTGTATATGACTATGAAGAGTAATTTAGCTCCAAATATGTGAAATAAAAGATTGAGTTAGGGGTTGCATGAGCAACTGATAAATCCGATGACGGTAGGAGACCGTTGAAACGTAATTAAAGTAGTGAATCCTGAGAAATTTTAAGTAGATACTCGAAAGGTATCAGTGTCTATTCTTTAGCATGATTCTGAGGATATAATCCTTTTAAGGGGGAAGGATGTAACATCTGAGAAATATTATGTAATTATTTTTCTCAATAAATAATTATTATGTGATTTTTATGTGAATTTTGGTGAATTATTTGATGATGAATAATAATATTTGGATGTTTAGTTCTGATAAAATTGAGATATTTTAATTCCCAATTATCCAGAATTAGATCTAGATAATTTTGGTATTTTTCTGGTAATTTTTGGATTATCATATGATTTTATAAGGATTTATAGAATTAATAACGATTATTTTACCTAAATATAAAATTAATTTTTAGAATCAGAAATCGTCCCACTTCAATCGTTTTTGCATTTTTACAACCCAAAATCTTCCGAAAACTCCTTTCTAACCTAATCTGATAATTCTGAACACTTTTCATGTTTTGACTTTTTCAATCCGGGGTACGGTTTGACCTGTACGAGTCCCGGTATGAAATTTTCGATACGCAAATCATTTTATATATCGATAAGAATCCATATTCTCAAAAGACGAGACATTATCACCTTAATTTCGTATAAAGTATTTTATAGTAAGCTCTGTTTTGATAATTATCCAATTCAGGTATTAAAATCATATCGTCTTTTCAGTTACTTAGCGGCTAAGTAACCTATTTTCGGACCCGATATGTAAATACAATTATTAAACATTTAAGCAAATAAAAGATGTGATGGTTCTATTAGCTATGTGTTTCTGTATTATTAATTGTTTGGGATTTGTTGGACGCGAGGATTAATTTTATAATTAATTATTGAGTTGTATAAACTTAATTCACTTTTAAAGTGATTTTATTGAATATTTATTCTTAAAAATGATAAAATTGTTTCTAAAATTATTTTTATTATTTTATAATTTTATTTATTATTTTTAGGGGTTTATAAAATTTAGAAATCAATATTTTATTAATTATTTAATTTTAAATGATTTTCTAACTTCATCAAATTGTAAAATTAATATTTAATTCCAGAATGCTTCAAAAATTATGAAAATTTTATTTTATTAAGTTTGGAATATTTCAAGAATTTTAAAATTTTTTCGGAAATTTTCTGGCCTCTATTTAACCGCACGTGTATTCGTTAAAATCGTAAAATATGGGTCGGATGCGCGTTTCAAAAATGATTTTAAAATTATAATTTTTTTATGATAATTAGTTTTAATTATCTCGGGAACTTTTAATTTGTTCTAATAAATCTTCGGATGGATGTTACCCATAAATTAATTGTTGAAGTCGAAAATTACGGTACAAATCAGGATATTAACGAAGAAAAAAAAGGTATTAAAATCCCTAAATCTAGCCTGCAGCCCCCCCATCGCCTCTCTCCCTCGAACTCTCTCTGTTAATCTCTCGTCTCTCTCCTTACTCCTCTCTCTCGATCCCTCTCTTACTACTCTCTCTCTGTTTCTTTTTTTCCCCTCTCCTGTTCTTCCCTTCTTCGATTGTATCTGTTCCTGGCGATTCTCCTCTCGTCACCGTTTTGGTTTCCGATTTCTCCGGTGAATACTCCGGCTTACTTTTGTTTATTGATCTATATGCATATATATGTGCTTATCTATGTATATATATGTGACTGTGTGTGTGTGTGTTTAAGGGTGTGTGTTAGTGGTGGTGGAAGGCGGAGGTGCCGCCTGTGTTGTGTCTCTGCTTTGTTGGTTCGGTGGCGCGTTCGCGCGTGTTGGCTGCGTGGTTTTTATTTTGGTTCCTATTCTGTTTTTACAGATTGTGAATTTAAATATTATAATAATTTTTAACAATTTTTGTGCAGGATTTTACTTGAAAACTTTCGTGATATTAATTATTATTTCATGCGGGAAATTGTTAATACTTAATCGGCGAAGTTTCTTTACTTGGAAACCCGAGAATTAATCGGGTACCCATGAAATTTTGCCGCCGTACCGCGATGACTCGTTACGAGCGGACGGTGGACCGTGATGAATAAATTCTGAGTCCTAAATTATAAATAAATAAAAGTAGTTTTGAAATAAATTTCGGAACGAAAATGAATAATAATAACTAATAAAGTGAATTGGGATTGGTGGACAGGATTGATAAATGGATTTATGGATTGCTTGATGTTGCGTTGATGTTGTGATTGACGTCAGACTGATTCGACAGGTAGGCCGATAAACAAAGGAGACGCTGCCCGATTTTCGGGAAACTAATTCTGAAAATACGGGGACGTGACCTGTAATTATCGGATACGTCGAACGAGGATATAATTGAACTCTATGAAACCTATTTACGTGACATGACAAGATATTGCGCGAATAATCGATTACCCTATTTTTTAAAATGACAAATATACGTATTTTCCGAAAATAATTACCGGACCGAGCCTTGAAGATGCAAACCATATTTGCTATGTGTATTTCGATAATAACTATAAATACGAGATGGGATATGAAATCGTATGGGTAGAATAGGGTAATGATTTGATGTTAAGCTTTAAGCGGTTATCTGAATTAGGGTATTTCAACCCTGTAGATTTTTGACGAAAGACCAAGACGTGACATCGGACTAGGAACGATCTAGTGGTTAGACGTCGAGATCAACGAAGTTTCAACTGAAGGGTCTGAATGTTGGGATTGTATCCAGAATAGGATAGTGGTTTGACGATGAAGCCAAACGCTCAAGACAATACAAAAGTCGACCGATAATAGTGGTTAACGCTTATCGAGGCAAGTATTCTGGATTTTTCTTTTAAATAGTGCAAGTATTCTTGAATTTTCTTTTAAATACTACAAATATTTATTCGCTCCTATTCTAAGTCCAGAATAGTTAACTGTTTTACATTTCGCTGCAATTACTATGATTATGCACGTTCCTTTCATTATTGTTCCTATAATTCGTTTGCTCTCGTTAGCAAATACCCATTCTTTCGGGTTATTTGCGAACCCTGAATTTGGATGCTTTGAATTCAAAATGATTTGACATCAAAATACTCTACGGGTTGGATAGTGATATTTTGGGGATTGAGTTTTACTTAATCCTGAGGACCGGGATGACTGGTGTCTCGAGATGGGCTGTAGTGCCTGGGGACCCGACTAGATCTATATATTGAGATATAGATCTGCATTATATTCTGACTGATCAGCAGAATATAGATGCGAACCAGTGTCCAGTCTAATTTGTTGTTGATCGCCATTAACGGCATTCTCTCTAGAATGGTTTTATAATTCCAAAACCGGACAAAACCCTGGTTCAGGAGATGAATCTGGGAATCGCTTGTCGCTTTTAAATTTATAATCGAAGGCTGGTGACAGCCAACATTTACTCGCTCAAAACACTCAAATAAATAGAATTGTTTAAAATTGTTTTAAGATTTTGTCCGGAAGTTTTCTTTGATATTAATGCTTTAAACTCAAATTAGATACTTGCTGGGCATTTTTGGCTCACTCTTACTTTGTAAATTCTTATTTCTGCCAGAAACAGATAATGATAAAAGTGAATAGCTTTGATCGACAACAGAAGTTAGAGAAAGTTCCGCTGCGAGAGGTTGAAGGTGTTAGAAGAATGCAACAAGAGCATTAGTCCAAACGCATCTACACTTGTATTTTAGTTATTGTGAGTTGTAAAGGGTTAGATTCTTGTTTCATACCATAACCTGTAAACGATCCGGATTCAAGGGGTTAACTGAATATTCTTTTGTTTTATGTAAAGATTATTTTCGTGACACCAAATCTTGATCTCGGATTTGGGTTGTTACACAATCACACATATACGATCACATAACAACTCAGGTCTGATCATAGAATTTATCCCTCTTTAATCTTTATCCTTTTCTACGCGTACCTGGTCAAGTTCAGCCTGACGGCCCGACGCTCAGCGTTTCAATTACACTTCTCATTATCTTTACCAGTCGACACGTCACTTAGGACGAAATACTTTATTTAAACACTCATTTCATTCAATTACACATAATTCATATTTTATATTCTGTAATTCCTTATTAGGACGGGTTCCGTTCTACCTGACGACCCGACAACACAACTCAACTCCTAAGCTGACTCTTTAAATTGGAACATTTTTATTTACGCTCCTATATTCTTATATACAGAAAAGACAATTAATCAGCACTTAGTCACATAATTATAATCACATCACATAAAGCATACCTTATTCACTTAATTACGTCGCAAAATTCTCAGTCGTCACAATCTACCCTCCTTAAAAGGATTCTGTCCCCAGAATCTAATCTAAGCAAATAGATGGGGATACTTTTCTTTCATTTCGCTTTCTAATTCCCAAGTCGATTCTTCGACTAATGGATTTCTCCATAACACTCTAACTAGAGTTACAACTTTATTTCTAAGCGTCCTCTCTTTTCGGTCTAAAATTCGAACTGGCTGTTCCATATAGGACAAATCTGGTTGGATTTCCACTGGTTCCAACTCGATCACATGGCTCGCATCAGCATTATACTTCTTCAGAAGAGATACATGAAATACATTGTGCAGATATTGCATTTGCGGAGGTAGCGCCAACTCATATGCCACCTTCCCAACTCGACGCAATGCTTCAAATGGTCCGATATACCTAGGACTCAACTTTCCTTTCTTTCCGAATCGGGTTAAACCTTTCCAAGGAGATATCTTTAACAAGACTTTGTCTCCAGATTCGAATTGCATATCTTTTCGTTCTTGATTTGCGTACTTTGCTTGGCGATCTTGAGCTGCAATTAATCTCTTTCGAATCATCTCTACCTTTTCCTTCCTTTGTTGAACTAGCTCTGGGCCAATTAATTTGTGCTCACCAACTTCGTCCCAATAAGTAGGGGACCTACACTTTCTTCCATACAACGCTTCATAAGACGGCATGCCAATACTTGCGTGATAACTGTTGTTATAGGAAAACTCAATTAAGGGTAAATGATCGTCCCAATTTCCTTTGAAATCTATTGCGCAGGTTCGCAACATATCTTCAATTGTCTGAATTATCCTTTCACTTTGTCCGTCTGTCTGCGGATGATATGCCGTACTCATTTTCAACTTAGTTCCCAAATGATCATGGAATTGTCGCCAAAATCTTGAGTTAAACCTTGGGTCTCTATCAGACACGATAGACACATGAACTCCATGGCGCTTCACAATCTCATCCAAATACAATTTGACCAACTTTTCCAACAAAAATCTTTCATTTATTGGCAAGAAATGTGCTAACTTCATCAACTGATCGATTACCACCCAAATCGCATCATGATTTGACTTGGTTTTAGGTAATCCTACCACGAAATCCATCGCTATATGTTCCCATTTCCATCTGGGTATATCCAGTGGCTGAAGCAATCCGCTCGGTCTTTGATGTTCCGCTTTGACTCTTTGGCACGTATAACATCTACTTATCCATTCCGCAATTTCGTTCTTCGTGTTTGGCCACCAATAACTTTGTTTTAAATCCTGGTACATTTTCGTACTTTTAGGGTGAATTGAAAATCTTGAGTTATGCGCTTCTTGCAAAATTTCGTGCTTTAACTCCATGACATTAGGTATCTAAATACGTGAGTTAACACGGTATATTCATTTTCCATCCCTTTGAGCTTTAATTTTTTTTCCCGTCAACTTATCCTTTTCGCGATTCATCACTTGCTCTTGACAGCATCGAATCTTTTCCAAAATTTCAGGTTGAAATGACATTGCATATATAGCTTCACCTCCAAATTCTGGAGTCTACACCTCTATTTCCATCTTTTCAAAATCCTTGATTAATTCTTCCGATGACGTTAACATATTCAACCTTTCCTTACGACTTAAAGCATCTGCTACCACATTTGCCTTTCCAGGAGATAGTTTATCGCACAGTCATAATCTTTGATCAATTCCAACCACCTTCTTTGTCGCATATTCAATTCTTTCATGATCCGTGTAAATCTCACACTTTTCCCCGTACAAATAATGCCTTCAAATTTTAAGGGCAAACACAATTGCTGCCAATTCCAAATCGTGCGTTGGATACTTTTGCTCATGCGGCTTGAGTTGCCTTGACGCATATGCTATTACCTTCCCGTGTTGCATTAACACACATCCGAGTCCTTTATATGAAGCATCACTGAATATCACAAATTCCCCTTTGTCATCTGGTAATACCAACACTGGGGCGGTTACCAACCTCTTCTTTAACTCTTGAAAACCTTCCTCACACTTTTCTGTCCAAACAAACTTCTCGTTCTTTCTCGTCAACTTCGTTAACGGAACGACAATCTTAGATAAATCTTGCATAAATCTCCTGTAATATCTGGCTAATCCCCAGAAACTTCTGACTTTCGTAGGACTCTTGGGTCTTTCCCAATTCATTACAGCTTCTATCTTGGCTGGGTCCACTTTGATTCCTTCTTTATTAACTACATGGCCAAGAAATTGCACTTCCTTTAGCCAAAATTCGCACTTTGAAAATGTAGCATACAGCTTCTCTTTCCTCAGAATTTCCAAGGAAATCCTCAAATGCTCCTTATGATCTTCTTCCGTCTTGGAGTAAATTAGTATATCGTCGATAAATACAATAACGAACTTATCCAAATATTGCTTGAACGCTCAGTTCATAAGATCCATAAATGCGGCTGGCGCATTTGTCAAGCCAAATGCCATTACCAAAAACTCATAGTGTCCATATCTCGTTCGAAACGCTGTCTTGGGTATATCTTCCGCTTTAATCTTTAACTGATGATACCCAGACCTTAAATCGATCTTGGAGAAACATGAAGCTCCTTTCAGCTGATCAAACAAATCATCGATCCGCGGTAGAGGGTACTTATTCTTGATTATCAATTTATTCAGTTCGCGATAATCAATGCACAACCTCATACTTCCATCCTTTTTCTTTACAAATAATACCGGTGCGCCCCACGGGGATACACTCGGTCGGATCACTTTTTTGTCCAACAATTCTTGCAACTGAGCTACCAATTCCTTCATCTCGACTGGGGCCATGCGATAGGGAGCTTTTGACACTGGTTCCGTTCCAGGAGCCAAATCAATCGTAAACTCGATCTCTCTGTCTGGAGGTAGTCCAGGCAATTCATCAGGAAATACATCCAGAAAATCTCTTACTATCGGTATATCCTCGATCCTTACAGATTCTTTCTCCACATCCATGACATGAGCCAAATAAACTTCGCATCCTTGATGTATTAATCTTCTTGCCTCAATAGCCATTAAGAATTTCTTCTCTTGCCTCTTTCCTTTAAATATCACCTCTTCACCATCGTTGGTTCTTAATTTCACCTTTTTACTTTTATATTCTATTTGTGCTTCATGGTTTGACAACCAATCCATTCCTAGTATGACCTCAAATTCTCCTAACTTAAAGGGAATTAAGTCAGCAGAAAAGTGCCGACCTTCTATAGTCACCTCACAATCGGGACAAATCTCGCTAGCAATAACTTTCTCTTGATTCGCTACCTCTATAATCAAATTAGGTTCTAGAGGGTACGCAACACAATTTAACTTATCAAGAATACTTTTAGAGATAAAAGATCTAGTTGCTCCAGAATCCATCAAAACTTTTACTTCTACTGAGTTAATAACGAGCATACCTGCTACCACGTCCACATCTTGCACCGCATCTTTCATCGTCATGTTAAAGGTTCTAGCTCTGGGTTGAGCTGGTGGTACTGGGAGAGACGGCGGTCGAGCAATCCTAAGAACATTAGCCTTCTGAACAGGCTCTTTATAATTCCTGGCTATATGGCCCACTTTACCACGCTTGAAACAAGCCAAATCAGGCTTCCTCGCTCCACTTGGGCATTTTGAAGAGTAATGCCCCTTCTGGTTGCACTTAAAACATGTTACATCCAACTTATTACACCTTCCTGGGTGTCTCTTTCCACAATTATTGCATTCTTGAATCTGGGGTCTGCTATCCTTCCCCGGTTGTCCAATTTTCTGGAAACGATTCTTCTGAGCTCCGTTACCGGTTTTAAATTTCTGAAATCTTTAGTTCTGACCTCCACCATTCTTGCCAAATTTCCCTCTAAACTTTGAGCTTCCTTGCTCTTACTCTGAGCTTTCAAATTTCCTCTTTCTTCCTTCATTTTCTCTTCTTGCAGCTTCACGCTCACCTTCCACTATCATCGCCTTTTGAACTAAGGCAACATAATTCTTGATCTCCAACATTACTATTTGACTCATAATCCACGGCTTAAGTACCTGTTGGAACCTCTTGGCCTTCTTCGCTTCCGTATTCACGTACTTAGGTACGAATCTAGATAACTCCGAGAATTTCACTTCATACTCCGCTATGGACATATCCTCCTGTCTAAGGTCCAAAAATTTCATTTCCAACTGATCTTGCATATAACTCGGCAAGTACTTCTCTAGAAACATCTCAGTGAACTTCTCCCATGTTAAGTCTTTGCCTTCCAACAATGCCTTATAAGACTCCCACCAGAAACTTGCTTCATCTTTTAGGTAATAACTTGCATACTGAGCTTTCTTATCGTCCTTAACTTCTGCTAACTCAAAAGCTTTTTCCATTTCTCTCAACCACGACTGCGCTTTAATCGGGTCTGGAAAACCTAAGAACTCTGGGGGATGAACAGATTGAAAGTGTTTGAAGTTTCCAACTTTGGGGGCCACAGGTTGTTGCAAAAGATGAGCAAGTCTGCTCATCATGGTGGTTTCTGGGTTTACTTCTGGGTCTTGGGTGGGAATTTCTTCTTCTTGGTGATCTGGTGAGTTGGCCATTTCTTACAAACCTGATTGAGCAATTATTTAGCAATACGATGGCATGGCATATATATATAATAACAGTTTTTATAAAATCTCTTTTGCGGGTTTTAAGCTTTACCCAATTTGCACATGCAATCCTATTACTACATAATTCTCACATCAGTGTTGTTTTATCATGGCACAAAGTAGGGTTTTATGATCTTTAAACATGGTTATACGAAAACATGGTTATATAGAAACATGATATTGAGAACGGTTTATGAGATATTTAAGGTGCACAATGGAAAACAAGACAATGGATTCATTTAAACAAGGGTACATAAAGATAGTTCCGGCTATCACAGGTTCTGAAATAAGGTACAATAATATAGCAGGGTTAAATAGAGGAAAAACTGGAAAATATCCCCCTATCTACCCCTAACTTCTAACAACTACTGCTACAACACAGTTCTGAAATATAACAAAATAAATGAAAAGGGATCCCGACATCTGACCAAGTATCCCAAAGCCTACCGGCGCTGAAAAACAACGATCTACGGGCTCAACCAACAGTCCCATCTAATCATCTAGAATCTCTCTCAACACAACCAACATCCAGCAAATGATCTTATACAGCCTCCGGGCCTCAGCATCAACATCACTAGTGGATGGTTCCTCATCCAATCTCCTCCTAGCAACCTGCTCTACCATCTTCACCCGAACTCGCCACTCATCATCCATAACTGAAACACTCTCCCTGGCTAGCCTATCTACCAAAGCTCCCAACTCAGGGATGCAGGAGTACACAAAGTCTCGATCCTAGGCTAACTTGTCACCAACACTGACATGTACAGTCTTAGGCATCTCGGACTCTGGCTCAGGGGCAGGGGTCTCTGAATCTGGCCTCAAGGGTGAAATCTGCATAGGGATCTCACTACTCTCAGAAGGGCCCTCCTCTTGGTCTGAACTAACATACACAGGCTCCTCTGGAGAGGGTGGAATGGGGTCCACTGGGGTATCAGTCAAACTAATCTGTAATATCCCATATTTTCAGATATTATTTTTATAATTATTTGGAATTGTTTATGTGATTTTATGTGAATTTTGGTGAATTATCTGATAAGTGGAATTGATGTTTGGGTGTTTAGATGTGATATTATTTGAGTATTTTAATTTTTATATGTCCAGAATAAAATATAGATAATTTTGATATTTTTCTGGTAATTTTTGGACTGTTAGATGATTTTATATTGATTTATGGGTTATTAATTATTTTCTGAATAATTACCAAAATTATTTTATAAAGTCGGGAATCGTCCGACTTCAACCGTTTTTGCGTTTTTACAACCCAAACTCCTTCCTAACCCAATCTGGTAATTCCGGACATTTTCCGTATTTTGACTTTTTCAATCCGGATTACGGTTTGACCCGTGCGCGGCCCGGCGCAATATTTTCGATACGATAGTTATTTCGATAAATCAATAAAACCCGTATTCGCGAGAGACGGGATATTTTTACATTATTTCCGTATATGGTGTTTTATAAAAAGCTCGGTTTTGATGATTATCCAAATATGGTATTAAATTGTATCGTTTTTATAGTTAATTAGCGGCTAATTAATCTATTTTCGGATATTTATTTGCATAAATACTTGGATTGTGTCTAAAATTGTTTTTATGGTTTTATAATTACAATAATTATTTTTGGGAATTTATAAAATTTAGAAATCAATATTTCATCAATTATTTAGCCCTGTATGATTTTCTGATTGCATTTATTTGTAAAATCCGTATTTAATTCCAAAATTCTTCAAAAATTATGAAACTCGTATTTATTTAAGTTTGGAATATTTTGAGAATTTTAAAATTATCTTGGGAATTTTTAGGATTAATTTTACCCGCGCGTTGAATCGTTTAATTGCTAAAAGCGGGTATAAATTGCCTTTCAAAAATTGTTCTAAAATTACGAAATTTATGTTTTTATAAACTTCGAGATATTTGTAACATTTTAAGACTATTTTCGTGATTTTCTGAATTTGTTTCAAGTGCAGGTCGGTTCGTTAAATCGTATAATGCGGGTATAGTGCGCGATTCAAAAATGCTTTAAAAATTATGAAAATTTTATTTTATTAGTTTCGGGATTTTTAGAAAATTTTAAGATTATTTTGGTAATTTTCTGAGTTTATTTTATGTGCGACCTGATTCGTTTAAATGCAGAATGCGGATTAGAATTATGGCTTGTAAGCAAGAATCAGGATACATGTTGCTGTGCTCGGTTAACAAAAAAAAAAAAACCTGCCACGCACCCCCCCACCCCCTTGTACCCGTGCGTCGCCCCCTCCCTTTTTATTTCTTCACCCCTTCCCCGTTTACACACAATACTCATTCTCTTCTGTCTTTCTGTCTCTCTCCTTGTTTATATACTTTTCAATTTTCAAAAATTCATATCTCTCAAACCGTTCATCCAAATTTCAATTATTATATATATAAAGGATCAGCGCTTCAATACCTACGCATAGGTATATATATTGCGAGGTTCGGAGAAGAAAATTTGCGGAGCATATTTTCCGTTTTAATTTATTTTCGGGGCATAGAAAAAGAGTTTGGAGGGGTTGATTACTCCACATGGCATCTCAGCATGTATATGTCTATGACTATTAATTTCGGATTTTTCTGGAGATATTTTCCGGACATCAGATTTTCTCTTCGGGGTGATCAGAATTTATTTTGGGTAACGATTCTGAAATTCCGCCTTCGTACTTTTGTATATTATAACATGTTAGTGTTTATATATTTATTTCATAATTTTTAGAAATTGTTGGAGAAGTCACTTTTGGTCCGAGTTTTGGTTCAGGTGGTCGTATTATTCATTTCTGGAGTGTTTATACGCGTAAATATAAAGTATTGTGTTGATTGTTGTTGGTTGTGTCGATATGATATCGACTAGCAGTCCGAGAAATAGATGAGGTGCTGTCCGATTTCTAAGAAAATATTATTTTTAGTTCTGAAGATTATTATTTTTATTATTATTCGAAAATAAATCCAAATTATTTAGTTAATGAATTTTAATTGATTATTTAATTCGAGTTAATTATTTCTTATGATTTAAAAATTCTGAAAAAAATTGTTCGAGCTTTAAAATATTATTTTAAATTATTTTCCAGGCTCAATAATTCTTATAAAATTATTTTCGGGTGTTCGAGCCCTATTATTTAGTTATAAAATGATTCGGAGACCCGTTTTAATTCCGAAAGATGTTCAAAAATTCATATTAAATAAACCGTTCGTCCGTTTAATACGAAACGAACGCCTCTAGACTCAGAAAAATATTCTGCTTTCATTAAAAATACTTTCGAGACCCAAATTCTTTTGTTTCGAAAGGTCGCTTATTTTACAAGTCATTCTGAGTCAATTTTTTATCGATAAATCATATTTTGACCCGACTTCAGTTTTAAACATACCGAGTCGAATGTTTTGACGAACCAAGTCACGTGTTATATGAATTATGTGATACATGAGTTATGTGCTTATGTGCTATGTGAATTATGGGTGTATGTGGATCAAGAGTCCTGTATTTGTCTGTTATATTTATGTGTGGGCTATCGTATGGGTAGACGATAGGCTTTTGACGCACAGTTCATCGAGTAATTATCGTTTAGACGATTAAAGCTATATCTTTTAATTATAGATGCAGATCATTCAAGTTAATCAGTACAAGACGTTGGATAAAGAATGAGATGGAATGGTATTGGATATCTGGCTTCTAGCAATCGCAGGAGCAACATATCAGTAAAGTGTTGAAAAGAAAGGCGGTGATGTTTTGAGACAGAATGTCAGAATAGATGCGTCATTACGAGTGTGACTAATTGCTAAAAAAAACTCAAAGGCAAGTATCCCTATCATCACTTATTATTCAAGTGATATTTATTTTAAATCTTCTTACGCAAGTATTGCTTTCCCTATATTCAGTTCGGAATAGATAAATGTTTTACATATCGCTGAATTAAATAATTCTGTTTATGCAAATACTTATCTGCTATTCTATGTTCAGAATAGTCAAGTGATTTTACTTATCCAATTATCGGATTTATAAATGTTTTGGATTTTGAGAAAGTGATTTGGTTGCGAATATTCCTGTCCAAGAATTGGGGGAATAAAATTATTTCAGGTGTCGATTATTATGACCCCATTTCAATAAAAGGTTTTAAGATTGGATCATAATTGTGTAAGTGACCGGGACGGACGGTCCAACGAAGGGCTATTTCTAAGTGCCATATGAAATATTATGACACCATTTTGCCATAGGCGAGTATTGCCTTTTATTTGAGTACTAGTGATTTTGGGGTCACGTTTCTATGAATCATGACCTTGTGCTATCACACGGGCTGATCAGCATGTGATAGTACGTCCGTCGGAGAATGATCCCAATCTAAATTATCATATCGTTTTTGATATTCATAGAATAAATGATTTATCAACTGTTTCTGTTTTGGAATAATGGTAAAATGCAGTTTTGATTCAGATTATGATTTATGCTGATACATACGTTGTTGTTAAATATCAAAGGTGGTATTAGTATAGATGATTAATGTTGACTTCAGTATGGAATGCTGTGAGCATCAAAGTTCGTATTAATATCTAATTTGATATGACAGCAAAATAAGTATTAATTTCAAGAGTTCGGTTTTGAGTAAAGTTATGATTCAATCCATAATCATTGTTTCATGTTATTGTTGTTTACGAAATTTCCGTAAACACTGTTTTACGAGTTTTATTCTCGTCAAGATTCAAAGTATTGCTGAAGCCTTTCGCTCAAAAATATCAAAATGGTTTTGAATATAATTAAGGAATCAATTCTGGGGTTCCTCAACTATAATTTTATGATTCAGCAATTATAATTTTAAATGTCCTGCGCTATTGCACATGTCGGTTTTATATCAAAATGACCCGATATTTACTATAATGAACTTGTTGAGCATTTCTTCCGCTCATACTTGCCTGTTTTTAAATTTAACCTCCAGTGAGGATTAGCTTGCGCTGTTTAGCTGCGTAATTCGAGGAAGCAAAAAAGAAGATTTTGGAAGGTGGTTGGTCCAGGGTTTGCGGACTAGTGTAAGTTTTATTGTATAAAGTTGTTTATATTATATAATATTATAGTTGTGTATTATAGTTGGGCCTAGTATACTTCTTTTCGAAGTTATACTAGCGGGTTAGTATTGAATTGGAATTTGTTGAAAAGAGTTTTAAAAAGGAAGTGAAAATTATTTATGGAATTTGGAATTCTTGTTTCTAGAACTGTAACCTTAAAAGATCTTGGATTAGTTTGGGGTCATAAATGTTAAATATCTTCCGCTGGCATTCATTTATTGATTTAACAGATTATTTTGGATTGAGGTTTTATAGTGACGACCAAATCCTCTGACCCCGGATTTGGGGGCGTTACATAATCTCTGAGTCTGAGTCACTACCACTACTAGGATCCTGAGAGAAAACATAAAACATCAACCAAGAAACAATGTTAGGGTTAAATAAAGCTTCCATCTAACTCACACCCTAACTCTAGTTTCCACTCTAACTGATACACACTTTTTCTTAGACTATACCTAATAGTCTAACTCAACTCTATATGAGTCGAACTCTCTCGCGTTATAAATATATACCCAAAATACTCCTTTTTATTCCTAACTTGTCTCAAGGACTAGATCCTGTAGCTCTGATACCAACTTGTGACGCCCTCAATCTCGGGGTTAAGAAATGAGGACTCACACACCTTTAATCTAATAATTAAATAAGCATAAACCCCGATTAACTACTAACAGGATCAACAGGATAAAGTATGACACAAGATTACAACTACCAATCATAAAATATAACTTACAACCCCAAAATATTATTAAATAAACAATATCGATTCCGGCTGGGAACCGATAGATAACCTATTGTATCTTTAAACATTTTCTTCTAGGCGCGAGCTCACTCAAAAATACCACTACCTGCTCTGGCAACCGGAAGCCCTCAACACGGTAGGGACCACCAGGTACGCTCTTACGAGCAGTGCGCCTAAGCCTGGCCATCTTCTTGCTTAACTGCCATGGTTAGATTAAAACAAAACATATGAGTATAAAACTAGCAAGTAACTATAAAGCAGTTCTACGATATCAAATCACAATATACTTTACCAAACTCAGGGCATTCTACTTTATTTGTTCTAGGTGGCAGATTTCCAGCTTTTGGGTTAAGGAAAGGCTTTGAAGGATAATGTGGGGCTTTCAAGGAACAAGGCTCAATGCAGGACGAAAGCCGACATTCATCACAAATCATTAAAGGATCAGAATAGATCTTTCAAAAGAGGAAAGCAACAGTATTTCATTATATGGGATCAATCATATGATCAACAGATTTACGAATTAAGGTTCTCGAGCTTTAAGCTTCACATTAACATAATCAACTCTTTTCAAAACAATGTAAACCATTTTCATTTTCAAGAATCAATTTACTGAACAGAAAGTTTCAGCTCCCTTTTAAATAATCATTTAGAACCCTTGATTGGATCACTTTATCTTTTCATTTCATTATAATACGGGTGATCAGCCCGTACCGACCTCCATCCGGTCTTTAAGGTACCAATCAACATAATTTCAGCCTTAAGTTGGACTAGCCCCGCTAGCCTCTTACCATGACTGGACTAGTCCCACTAGCCTCTTATGTAATATCCGGGATATAACATGTAATTATTTTTACTATTAAATAATTAATATGTGTGTTCAGTATCTATTCTGTGAGTTTATTGTTAAGTGATATATGTACTTGAATATTCAAAAATAATATTAATTGAGTATTTTAATTTTCATATGTCCAAAATAAAATATAGATAATTGTCATATCTTCCTAATTATTTTTATGTTGATTTATAGATTTATAAGAATCATATGAAATTTTTAAAATCTTTTTCCGGGTAATTAAAATTTATTTTATAAAAACGGGAACCAACCGACATCAACCGTTGTTACGTTTTTGGAACCCGAAACTCTTCCGAGAACTCCTTCCTAACCTAATTGTAATATTCCGAGCATTTTCCATGTTTTGACTTTTTCGATCCGGCGTACGGTTTGTCCTGCGCGGGTCCCGGCACAACATTTTCGATACAATATTCGTTTCGGTAAATTAATAAAACCCGTATTTTCGATAAACGGGAGCTTTTTTATTAAACTATCCCAATTATCACTTCGTAGTACGTGTAACTGGGTGCTGAGACCAAGACCGCAGTACAAGCTGTACTGATTTGGATAATTATCCCGAAAACCGATACCGTTTGGATCAGTTTTTATAAATAAACGTACCATTTTATATCCGGAATGATCCAACGGGATACTAATTTTCCGTAATTATAAATAGCCTTTTACCGTATTTTATTTCGTATAAAAATCATTTGCAGACAGATAATTATATAATTTTATAGAGAAAAATCTTATATTCATAAACTGTTCTAAGAATCAAACAGCAAAACGAAGGCGTTACCGATCTCTGTTTTCAAAGCTTGAGTAACCAAAACGAAGGATTTGAGGTGTTCTATCAGATTCTGAGCCTTGTTTCACTGCAGAATCAAAGGTTTAATTTCTAAAAATTTATTTATTTTCGAATTTATTTTATTAAAAATATGAATTTTTGTTCGGATGATTGTTTGTATGATTTGATGATTGCATGTTGTAGAGCTTGTTTTCCTGATGATTTTCATATGTCATACGTCTGATTTGGAGTTCAATAACATGTTCAAATTTGAGTTTGATTTTCGAATTTTAAAATTAGGGTTTATAACCCGTATGAATGTTCTTAATTGAAATTTGGGGGTTTCTTATTCTGTGATAGATTGATGTTGTGTTATAGTGGGTTGTGTTCTTTGTGAAATTAGCAATCCAGTCGTATAAGTTTCATGAACCAACGAGGTCTGTAGAGAAGGGAGTTGTGTTTTGAATATTTTCGATGTTCGCCGGAAACCGGCGATGTTCTTGGCCAATTTCCGGCCAAAACATGAATGATTATAATGATTTGATTGCATGAATATGTTCCTGGTGAGGTGTAGTTGTGATCTGGACAGTTTGGTGGCCTGAGGTGGCCGGAATCGTGTTCTCCGGCCACACTCCGACGAAGTCGACGGCGGGGTTGGTAAAATTGCAAACAGGCCCCTGTAGTTTTAAAAACGATGCAGTTAGGTCCCTGAAGTTTCCAGACTTTGCAAAAATAGGATTCCTGTTTTAAAAATGTTTAAAAATCATATTTCCTATTTATTTTTATTATAAAAATTCGTTTTTAATTTCTGAAAATTCTAAAAATTATTATTTTAATTCCGAAATTTTTTTTTAATTCACAAATAAATCTGAATTAATTAGTTAATTAATTTCAGTTAATTTTTAATTGATTAATTAGTCAATTAATTCGAAAATTAATTGATTAATTGATTTAATTAATTATTAATTGATTTTTAATTAATTATTTAATTAGATTTAATTATTAAAAATGATTTAAAAATTCTGAAAAATAGTTTCGAGCTCTAAAATATTATTCTAAATTATTTTCAAGGCTCGATAATTATTCTAAAATTGTTTCGGAGCCAGAATTGGCCAACCGAACCCTGTTTATTAACCCGAAATTGATCCAACGACCCGTTTTAATTCCGAAAAATATTTTAAAAATTATTTTAAATACCCGAAAACACATTTATGACCCGAGACTTCTTTATAAATGATATGTCATTGATTACGTGATGTATTATGTGTTATACGTGACCTGTTGTTTGACTATCGGTCTATATATTCGGTGTTTACTTCGTTATTGTATAGATTTGAATCCGTTAATCGGATTTGGGTAAAACGAAGGGTAGATAGAAGTGTGTGTTGAATAGAACTCTATGAGTTGATGATTGATAGATGCTTATGATATGTGAGCAGAAAAGGCAAGACGTAGGAAAGGAAAACAGATAGTTGAAGAGTAAGACGGTTGTGATTGGAAGTCAGTGCAGAGTAGTAAGCTAATACCAGGCAAGTGTTCTGAACTTTCTCGAGATATTGTAATTCTTGATAGTCTTGTTGACATTGCAAGTGCTTTGAAGCACGGAAACCTAAACCCTGATTTCAGTTATTGTCCTTGAGCTATGAACCATATTCTTTCTAAGCCATTGATTATTGTAAACCCAAACTCGAACCACAAGTATACGATACTATTCCATAAATACATGCAAACAAAATCCCAAACACTGAACTGAATTACTTGTACATTCAACCATTGTATCCTATGCTTTGAGAGCCCAAATCTTTGAAATCCTGAAATATTGATTCTTTTGTTATCCAATTCTTTCATTACCCAGCGTTCAAGCTTTTAAACTACTTTATTGATCCTGACAAAGATTGAAAACCTTTCATTGTTAAACACTCATTGTTGTTAATGATTTTGGTTATTGTTTATTATTGCATATTCTGTTATTATGTTAGAATTGGAGTGTTTTTATAAAATTGTGGACCAGATTCATGGTCAGACCATATAATGGTCAAGTTAGGCCAATGTGTGCCTTGGATCCAGTAGTTAGAGCAATGCTGTGTGCCTTGCTCGGGGTTAGTGCGTGACTGATCAGCAGCCTAACCTTGGTTTTTAAATTAAAAGTATAATATCCAATTCTAAATCATAATCCAATGTTCACTTGATATCATAATCATAGTCACCTGATGATCATTATTCTCAGTTTTGTCATTGTGACTTGCTGAGCTAGTTAGCTCATTTGTGCGATGTTGTTTATATTCTTTCCAGTTAAAAAGGAACCAGTTGGTAGCGAGGATCCCCAGTCCAGCGCGAGAGCTAGGGGTTCAGGTTGAGGAAGCTGAGCTAGTAGGCTTCTTTTGGGATAATTTAAGTTTGTAAAAGTTTGTAATAATGTTTGATACTCAGTGTGAGTTTGAAATAGTTGGGATTTGAACGGTTTGTAATATATTAGTGTGTTTGGCTTGTGTGCATACTTTAACCTGTTGCGGTCCATGGTGGTTGATAAGTAGGGTCACTGCATATATTATTATTATCTTTATTATTGTCATAAGCAGGTTATAATTAAGGTGTGTGTGTGGACCCCAAACTTCTGACCCGGGTTTGGAAGGCGCCACATCTTACGTCCCAATCCAATCCATCAGGAATTCGTTTGGAAAACCTTGAGTTGGAAAAAAAAATAGGTTTTCTAAAATCCATTTTATCATTACCAAGGATATGAAATCATTCAGACTCTTTCGAGTCGAAACTCATTCTTAAGTCAGATTTTTAAGAAAACAAGTTTAGGGAGTGATTCAAGGATAAACAAGGAACAATTCTTAAGGATTCTGTATCAAGGATAACAAGGCATTTAAGTTAGAAGGATCAACATCTGTCTAGGGATCAATAGGGTGATCTAGAAATAAAGTATCATTAAACAGGGTTCACAAGGATAATTATAGGGTTCAATACGATTCATGGCTTAATAAATAACTTGAACAGAGAGGACAGATTAGCAAAGGGGTGAATCAGTAAGCTTATCAATAACAGTTTATCAAGATCAAAGGCAGGGTATCTCAAATCAATATCAGGGTTTCACAAGTTAAACAGTTCCATACTCTACATGGTATGAACAACATTCTCTTTATAATCATTTACACAAGTAATCAGAGTTACTTGCCTGAATTTGCTTTCCTGAAGGTTGAACTACTGCCACCTAGTATATCATTTCCTTTCCTAGCCTGAATGCCCTCACGATCCGAATCTATAATAAACCAAAACCTTAATCAGTTTCTCAACTCTCGTTCCCAGAACGATCACTCAATACGATAACTCGATTATATCCTTGACTCGAGTATACGAATATAGCTTATACACATAAGCACATAGCACATAACACATTCCTTTCTCATAACTTTTATATCCTTATATACTTAACAATCGAAGCGTACTTGCTTAACCTTAGCTATTTCTCAAATCACACTAATATAACTCTTACGAGTACATGGTTTATTCACAACCAAACCTTTACGACCATAGCTATCACATACAGCTCTTTTTAATAACAAACGATTTAATTCCCTTTTTCTTTTATTCTTTAATTCGAACCATAACAACAACCAATCACACAAATGAATCACATATTTCCTAGGATTTCACATGCAATCACTTAACAAGGGATTAGAACCGATTCATTCATTTCCCTACTTGCATTCTATTCGGCCATTCACATAAAACACAACCATGTATATTCAAATTCATCTTATATAGTCGAACACAAATAATGCAAGTCACAAGAGTCATTTACACAATTAAACTTCATCCTTTTTAATCAAAAATCCGAATCATAATCTCGAAAATCAACATCTTCTTCTAACTATACAAGTTCGAACACAAACACCACCCAATCATTGTCATGCAATCAAGTTCTCACTAGCCACTAAGATAATTAGCAAAGAAATCAACTTAATTCTCTTTTTAAGCATAAGACCCATTCGGGTTTTCCAATAATCATGCATGCAAGGATAAATTTTGACATGCAAGGTCTTAAATTACATTCCCAACTTGCTTTAAACCTTTACTAAGTCATTCAATTCATTTAAACACCAAAACCAAGCATCACCTAGTGACTCCAACTTTAATTAACTCATTTAATCAACATGCATTCACTTAATCATCAAGCAAATCTCTTCTAAATCCATTTTCTATTAGGCAAAATCAAGATTCACAACTCAAGGATTAAACGGTGACATGCATAACTTGTTCTTCTTTAAAACTAACATGCAATCACATTTTTCACTAATTAGGCTTAGCATTTACTAAGATCAAGTCATCAAACCCAATTTCCTTTTTAATTAGTACAAAGCCGAATTATAAACCCAATATGCAACCTTAAATTTTGATTTCCTAAACATCAAATGACTTTTACACACATCAATAATCAAAACAAACCTATCTCCAATCACATATTCAAGTTTTAAAGGAATTATCAACAACTCTTTTGATCTTTTCAAATGCCAAACATGCAAGGCTTTAAAATTCAAATCAACATATCGTAAAAACTCCACCGGCTCTCCTTGGATCATAGCCGGTGGTAGTCGAACTTAAGAGAGCCCGCAACGGGTCTCCTCTCGAGTTCATGACCCCAAAATCTCTTGGATTCACTCTTATAGTTTTGTATCAAGAAATCAATTTCCTTGAACACAACCATAGTGATCAATCATCAAAACACTTATACAACACTTACATGCAACTGGAAATTGAGATGTATACCGGAAATAGAGACTAAAGAGAGTAATATCTTTGAGTTTGAGTGAGGTTTGAGTGTTGCATGCAAGAGAGAGAGATGAGAGATGGAGAGAGCCGAGAGAGAGAGAGCAGCCGAGAGGAAGAAAGTGAAAAAGAAAGAGAAGGAGAGAGTGGGGTGCACGGGGAAGAAAAGGAAAAGGGGGGGGGGGAAGTGAATTTATACACCACCAAAACAAGGGCAAATTTGTACTTTACTAATTCCTTTTTATGCTTATTTGTTCCTTTCTTTTTACTCAAATGTAACAAAAATCAAATATAAAATATATCTCTCTCGGAAAGTCGGAAATTATTGCAAGTGACAATTTTAACACGTAGATCTCGAAATTAGCTTTTTAACCATTACTCATAATAGATTTTTGAGCGGACGGTTGATTTTATATGAATTTCGCAAGCTCGTCTTAATAATAACATTTTTCCACATAAAAATCAATTTTAAATTCAAAGACCACCAAATAAATCCACTCATCATTTTTAAAAAGTCTCTAGGACTATTATGAAGATAACAAAACAAATCCCATGCTTTTATCTTACTCGGATAATTTTATAATAATGCGTGAAGGTTAAATAAACCTTTATTTAAATCACATAATTCCTTTAAATTCATAAAAATGTCACAGAGCACATAGTCATGCACACAGACAAGCAATCACACATATACAATCACATAACAACTCAGGTCTGATAATAGAATTTATCCCTCTTTAATCTTTATCCTTTTCTACGCGTACCGGGTCACGTTCAGCCTGACTGCCCGACGCTCAGCGTTTCGATTACGCTTCTCATTATCTTTACCAATCGACACGTCACTTAGGATGAAATACTTTATTTAAACACTCATTTCATTTAATTACACATAATTCACATTTTATATTCTGCAATTCCTTATTAGGACGGGTTCCGTTCTACCTGACGGCCCGACAACACAACTCAACTCCTAAACTGACTCTTTAAATTAGAACGTTTTTATTTACGCTCCCATATTCTTATATACAGAAAAGACAATTAATCAGCACTTAGTCACATAATTGTAATCACATCACATAAAGCATACTTTATTCACTTAATTACGTCACAAAATTCTCAGTCGTCACACTCTAACTGCAGTTACAGTTTAATATGAACTGGTAGAGTCGTCATATTAATAACTCTCTTATCACTAGGCACACACATAATGTTATATATGTGCTCTGATATAATGATAATGTTATATGTTGGTCTACTAACAAAAACTTGTGCAAGATTATTTGCTAAGTAATTGCAGAGTAGGTATGGAGGAGCATGTTGGAAAGGTTACAATTCTTTTTGGAATTACTTCAAGCAAGCCATTAGGATAATTCTTTTAGGAGCTCAAGCAAGCCAAACGAACAATTCTTTTAGGAGCACAAGTAAACCAAAAGGATGATGGCAATACAAGTAAGTTAAGGATCTTTTGAAGATGCAAAATTTGGAAGATTCTGAACATGCCAAGACTATTTACCAACAGAAACCACTAAATCTTAATCAGTGCAACTCAGGTATAATGACAAGCTATAGAGGTATGACGAGCTCACTCTTTTACTCAAATGCTAATAGACAACATGTAATATTCTCAAGATGCCAAAGTGCAAGGTTCCAAGTGGATCCTAGAGAATCCAATCTTATAGCTATTATCAAGATTATTAGATATCTTAAGGGACTACCAACTCTTGGAGTAAAGTACCCTAAAGATATTATACTTAACATGTATGGCTATATAGATACAGATTATGCAGGTTGTAAGAAAGACAAGAGAAGCATCTCTGAAGCTGTCAACTTAAGTGACAGGAGAAGCCTCTCAGAAAGCTGTCAACTTCGTGGAAGAAGATTGATTTCTTGTTATGATGAGAAACAACCTCAAATCCAACAACTCTGTGAACACTCTATGACAAGGCACCTTCACACCAGCTATCATTTAATTCGAGAGCATGTCTTTTAGTTAAAGAGTTACTGACGGAAAAATTTATTAAATCACTTGATAAAATTAATTTTTCAAGACTGGTTTGTAAGTGTGGGATATCATTCATTGCATATTAGTTGGAAATCCCATCTGTAAGGAATTCTTCATATAACTTCACAAGTATTAAATCTTCAATATTTAAAGGACTTGTGAATTTATCAGTAATCCAGTACCTCGTACTTAGTGCTACTATCTTGATTATCATGATTACAATGTCATATACATTTGTGGTAGTTAAGAATTATAGCATTAAGTTTGAATATTATTTTAATTGATTTAAATTATGACTGTAGACAATTCTATTCCTTATCAGTCTCATAATTTAAATTATGTTAAAATAGTATGTAGCATAGTTATTTGTATCCTGTACGAATAATTATGATACTTTTATTATTAGTGATATTATTTGGATTTTTTGTTCTAAGTAATCAATGCTTATTTCTAAAATCACTGATATTGAAAGTTGAAGTATTTTCTAAGTCATGTGTATAAAACTCTCAATATTTTATATGTTTAGAAAGTATTTCTAAAATTACTAATTATCCAGAGAGTGATTTCCATGTATATAAGTCATATATCCTATTGGTGATTATTCAAGGATAATTATAAAAATATTTAAGTGCTATTATCTAACTCATAGATATTTAGTATTTATTTATTTAATATTTATTTTGGGTTGTTTGGATTATGGAATTTTAAGCAATTCAATGATTTTATTTGCTCCATAATTCAAACTAACTTAAAATAAATAAGCAACATGATTGATTATAACTAAATCTGTCAACAATTGATATCTAGTATATTGATTGTAACTTATGTGTTATAAGTTAATTATGAGATTTTGGTTTTAGTGAATTTAACAATGTTTACATCTCAAGAATTAACTGAAATCAGAATCGTGATTGTAACATGATTAGTTGTATAATAATTCCTGACTTATATCAGTTAATGATATTTAGTTAAGAGTTTAACTATGAACTAATTGTTAAGTATTTGTATTTGTGACATTACTTAGAACTCCTCTAAGTAATAAATGCTTATCCTCAGTCACTTATACTAATATAAAAAGTGTAAAAATCTTTCTTAAAGTACAACTATGGTTATAATGTTTGATTGCTTTATTAAAAGTAACCATATGTTGCCCACTTAGAATAATTTTTATATTTACTTGCAAATTCCTAAACACTTTGATAATAGATGCAATACTCAATGGATCAAAGTATATGGAACTTAGAATATTTTTTTAGATTGCAAACAAGTCAATATTGGTTAATGTTGCTTTATTTATCGAACCAATATTGTTTGAGATATTACAGTTGTTAGGAGTCAACAATTGTATGATATATGAAATTGAATGCTAATATCTTTTTGATAGATAATTGGTATTTAATTCATTGATATCTTACCCTAATATATTTGAATTATGATGTTCAACAATTCCATGTCATATCAGTTTCATGATTTAACTTATATTAAAGTAGGATGCAACATAATTATTGGTATCTAAAGTACTTGACAAGTATCAGAAAATGATATATTGTTAATATTTTGTTGTAGATAATTGTGAGATTTTAAGTTCTAGTGAATTTATATGAGTTGCTACATCTAACAGATTCACTACAATTTGAAATCAGCAGCATAATCAGTCTTATTAAGATTATTTATCAATAAACAATGTTGTTGGTAATAGTTTTATAAAGATAGATTATGGAGCTTTTGACATGAATGAGAATTGCTTAGACTTTACCCTAAGCGATCAATGCTTTTACAAAAACTCATTCATATTGAAAGACAAAATCCTTCTTTCTCTTCTTAATACTGCTAGGTCATCAGTATGTGTCTTATCAAATCATTTATCTTTTTAGGCATAAAAACAGACTTGTGCACTCAAACAATTTTAAGAGAAAAATCAAACTTCTTACATTGGTGATTGCTTATTTCATTAAAATCTTTTGAAATCACTAATTGTACATCATTTCTCTCAAAAGATTAAATGCATAATTTTCACTCATTATAGATCTTAAGTGCATTTTATCTCTACATTGCCATATGCTCTGTGATACAGGTTTAGCCTCCAATGGCCTTATTTTATTTGATAGTCATGAGGTTGATAACCCACAACTTTTATCCCAGACTGTAAAGACAAACACAGAAACAGAACCAACCAACACTCTCTACCACTAAAATGAAGTATGAATGAGCGTGAGGGAGAAAGTGCCTTAGTGCACCACATAAGGAAGGTTCTGAAGTCAACCCAGCAGCTCTGTCTCCTACAAAGATGAGTAGTATTTAAAACAAGACAACTGCTAGCTCCCATACATCTTCTCAAAAAAATGTAATGGCTGAAAAGGCACAAAACAATTACTAGATTCATCCTCTCAACAGGGTGCGTCTATTGAAATTTGCCTATCGGCCAGGGTATCCGATGTAGTGTCACCACCTCAAACATAAACAATTCTTGATGCACAAGGAAATGTTACACACACAAAGGATGAGTTGACAGAAATAAGAGTTTCGACCATTTTACGGTTAGATTCGATTGTTAAGGTTCTTTAACGGACCAATTGCCTTTATAGGTGTTAGGAGATGATACTGATCCAATAGCCATATGTCAGTGGTCAGTGTCTACCTCCCCAGGACTAATAAACCTGGATGCATTTGCAAATAGTGGATCTGACATAGGTGCAGATCGGTAACTTGTTGACAATGATTCAGATATTACCTGATGAGTCACAAGGAAATGTCTTCACAGACATAAGAAGGAAACTTTGATCTTTATGCTAAATTCCTTGGATCAGTGTTTACCTTCCCAGAGTTCGAATCTGCAACCCCAAAAGGGAAACTAGAAACTTGTAGATTATGACTCAGATTCATCTGACGAGTCTAACAAGGATGGGGATTTGTGAACTCTCATTGCACCACCTGTGACCTCCTTAAGGATGGCTAAGGTGATTTTTCTTGCAGGTACAGCTGGATTTTGGAGCTATGAGAGGAGTGACACACTTGTGAGAATGAGTGTAAACACGAATGGAGAGAAGAGTGAAACACTTGTGAGGCACACGAAACAGAATCACACACTCACAGTGAGGAAGAAAAACAGAAACACCATATCCCATTCCCTATCCCTAAACATGGTTCTTGATACTTCGGGTCTCGAATCTGTTTATGATTAGAACCTAACTCTTAGGGACCTAACATTTACAGATTGGATTAGAATACTTCGGGACCTTTGGGAGCTCACAATTGGTATCACTTGGTGATCTCACATTTAGGAGGTATAAGGAGTTGGGAAGATTGGTGACATGATGATCAACAGTGAAGTCATTTTTGCAGCATTTAAAGGGACATGGTTGATTAGACTATGACTTGTTATTTCTTTTCAAACCAAGTAACATATGAGAACTCCTTCGGACAACAGCATACATTCCTTCTCTAAGGGGGAGATAAAAGCTTATATAATAGTTTGGAGGATTCCTCAACTAAGGGGGAGAAATAGCAGGGAGGAAAGAAAAAGGTAAAGCACATGTACATCACACAACATCAGAAGAAGTGGTTTGGTTCATCACTATTCTGCATAAGGGAAGAAGTTGTTTTCCAAAAGGGGAGTACCATTAGTTCTTATCTGCGGATCCTGTTGTACGGGAGAGGTGGTAGACGAAGGTGATCTCTTTTAAGCAGTTGATTCTCATAGGGGGAGAAGCAAGAAAGATATGCGCTTCTCAACAGGAAATGTGGTTGTACAGAAGAAGCTGATGATGATTACTTCAAGACTGAGAAGTATTATCTGGCAGAGATTTGAAGAACCAAGGAAATGAAGATGAAACTACTTGAAGATCAGTTCAGTGCTAGAGGAACAAACATCTTTCATTTCAGAAACTCAAGAAATCTGAAAATGCAGTATTTGATCCAGAAAACCAGTAGTATTATTTACAAGTCCTGGTACATTACTTTTTCTAGTTGTTAGTTGAGTTATCCTCTCAATTTATTTGTTTATTAAGTTTAACAATCAAATAGGTAGAGATTGTTGGTGAGACTGCGTAGCTGTATGAACAGTTACGTGATAACTCAACACAATAACAACACTAGAACATGACAGATTAATAATACTACGTCTACACAAGAAATCAGGAAGAATGAAGACAAGACAAATACAAAGAATCAGAAGATTAGAAGAAAGCCTGAAGTCTGTCTACAGGTTACTGAAAGAAGTTCATTAATATGATCATGCCTCAGTGAAGAACAAAGGTTAAAGACTTTCAGGGTTTCAGAGATGTTGAAGATTCAGTATACAAGTGCCACCGGAAGATTTCAGTGTATTGGCATTGATTGAAGATAGACAGTGTTCGAAGCATAGGAATCTGAAGAATTGAAGACAGGGTATAGACAGAGGTTAATGAAGACGTTGTCTAAAGTACCAGAAAGGATTCCAGTGAAAGTACAATTGTTTATTGACAGTCAGTGTCTGAAACAATAAAGTTGAGGCAAGCTTAACAATGTAATGAAGGCTATAATACGAAGACCTGAATCGGGGTTAGTCGTCTGTGAACCAGACCAGTTGCACTAGGCGTCAACAGCTCGTGAAAGGAATCTAGGTATTATTATTAGAAGAATTGTGAAGTTGAGGAACGTACTTGGATTGAACGTTTATCTGTTAAAGTATGAGAAGAGGTGTACGGGGTATACAACTCAACAGCTCAGGGGATTGGCGAAGTTCAAAGTTTAATTGTTAAATTAAATAAATTATTTAATGGACTTTAATATAATTTATTTAATAAACTTAAATTGATTTATCTTATAAACTTTAAATAAGTTTATTTTATAAATCTAAATTAGTTTATTTATATAAGTTATATTTAAGTTTATTTTATAAATTAATTTAATTATAATTTAAACTTAAAAAGAAAAAGAAACAAAAAGAAAATAGAAAAAGAAAAAAAGAGAAAACAAAAACAAAAAGAAAAAAGAAAAAAAGGAAAAAGAAAAAGGAAAAACAAAACAAAAGAAAAGCAAAAAGAAAATAAAAAAATAAATGAAAAAAAGAAGTAAAAGAAACCACAGGTGACACATGTCGCCACAAGTGGTAGTTTGTTTGTTTTATTTGATTAAGTACAAAGGTGTACTAGTAACCCCCTGTGTCGCCACAGGGGAGTTAGTTTTATAGTAACCAAATTTTGATGTACTGTACTAGTAGTATAGCAGGTGTCGCCATAGAGAATAAGTTCCTCCCCCTTTTGTCGCCACACAGCCTATCGCCACAGAAGCCACTCAACCTCAGCCACACAATTTTGTTGTGTATAAAGACTACACTTTGCAGCAGATCTGAAGAGTTCTGTTTATCTTCTTCTCCAACAAAAAGAGAGCTGATAAAGATAAGAAGCGGAGATTTACAGAGGAGTTCTGTTTATCTTCTTCTTCAACAAAAAGAGAGCTGATAAAAACAAGAAGCGGAGGTTTACAGAGGAGTTCAAGCTACTTGAATATCCGTTTAAATTCTCATCGGAGTAACGTTATAATGCCCGATTTAACTCTTGTATATTCATAGGGGCATTATAATCGTTACCCGGTAATTAAATCCTAGTACAAACAAAAGCTAGATTATTGTATAGGATTTGATTTGTAAATCTTTGTAGAAGCTAGGAACTTTATTGTTCTTAGATTGTAGCCGGTTAATTTATTTACCGGAGTGTAGCAACACCCTCGAGGATTTATACGAATATATATTTCCCCGAATATCTTATGTTCCTCGTTTTATCGTTCCAAACACTATTCCTCTCAAGAACACGAAATCAGTAACCGAGCACTAAATATTATATCCGCTAAAGATTTGAAAGAATTTTTAATTTAGTGATTATCGTATTCAACCTCCCCTTCTACGATAATTCGGGACCTAACAACAATGTCTGTCAGAGAAGGTGTAATCTTGATATACACAGAACTGTGGTTTAGGCCTTACCTTTGTAATGGACATAGGATCGCTGAAGTCATGTTTCTGAGAAGGCGTCATATCACCAATCGACTGCATGTACTGTTCGATTTGAATTGCCTCGTATGGCAAAGAAGAGTTTTCAATGTTTTTTTTCAACGCATAGAGTGATGATACATTTCTGCACGACCAACTGCTTCAAAAGCTCTGGAAAATGATGTACTCCACGTGCCTGTAAATTAACTTATATATGGAATAAGTATAAGAAGAACATGCAGTTTATAAAATATAGCAGAGTTTATGAAGCTTCTTGTACCTCGTCATCGGGTGAGTATAGGTCGTCAATCGTCTTATCTAACAATCTGGATATATCATCATCCAGAAAAATAACATTTAATGATCCAGTACTATCGGAGCATTGAGTCTTAACATTAAAGCTGTTATTTAAGAACATGAATATATTTTTGAACCATATAAGGGAGTTGAACATGTTAAAAGTAGTTGTTTAGTAGCACCACCTTCTCCTTGGGTAGGGGATGATACGGTTACAGTTGGTGCAATTGATTTTAGAGGCCTCAACTCTAAGCTCTGCGGGACAGTTTGAGCATAAAATCAAAACACAAGTAATTAAAAATACAAGTCTTTAAAAACTTTCTGGTGGATTTGAATGTATCCACCAGAGATATATATTATATCAAGAGAACTCTGTGTAGCAAGATTAGCTCACAGTTGCTTACAAATATGAACAACTAAGTTTATAGAGAAATGCTAAAAATACAGCTTACAAATGTTTCTCTGAGAATTTTCTTGCTTAGTGTTCTTGTTGTTCTATTTGCTACTTCTTGGTTTATATATCACCAAGATTATAAAGTAATAAGACAAGATAATAAAACAAAACCTATCAAGTTTAATACTATACTGCTTCATTACTCTATTCCAGCATCTTTGAATATCTTCATAATAGCATGGAAATGGCAATGCTTCTTTGTTCTCAAAAACCCAGTTGAATAGGCTTCCACATTCCTTTTGCATACACTCGACGCATGTGACTGTGTTGTCACTGTCAACCGATGTTTGAATTGATTATCCGTCGGGTACATGATCATCCGTCGGGTTGCCTTGTTGATCATCCGTCGAGTGGCATTGTTGTTTATCCGTCGGGTAGCTATCTGGCACTTGACTTCATTTCATTTATGCAGAATTACAAGACATCATCTATGTACAATTAATCAACCTATTCTGCATATCTAATTAAAGTCAATATGACTTGAGTGCTACTACAAAATCTAAATAAGGTGTATGTAGAAATGTGCTACAGACTCATTATTACACAAGCTACTCACTCGATGGATAATTAATTATCATCCTTCGGGACTATATTGAGTCATCCGTCGGGACTATATTCCTTATCCGTCGAGTGCTATATTTTTCACTAAGTAAAATCTACTAAGGTGTTTTGTTAGTGAAATCATCAAGTTCACAACATATCCACAACAAGAAAGCATTAAAACCTAATAAATGTACGTTAAATTAATAGAAATGTAAGTATTCGTCCATACCATCATATCTTGTAACTCGGGCACATGTAACTATGACAATAACATCTTTTGACGTAGCTTTACCTAAAGCGTTGTCTACCTCAACAACAAATTTGTCGAATAGAGTTACGTTAACGCAATGCCTACGAAGATAAATTATTTACTAATGAAGGTCTGATGAAGTAGAGAAATAGCTTTCTGATTATAAAAAAATAACCAACCCGTCGTCAAACAGATCAAATTTTAGACGATATTTGTCCTCCTCATTCTTGATACTGTGCACGATGGGGCTCTTGTTCTTCAGCACACCAATCATGTCTATATTTTGTGCAACAATGTCATCAGTTTTGTATGTGGTTATGTGTTACAGAAGTAAACATGCTTGAATAGTAACAAGTAATTTCTAGTCTTACCTACTAAAAAATGATTATAAATTGCCAGCTTGTTAATTTCCTTCATATGGAATAGATCAAATACATATTTCTCAATTTTCAGCCTTTCCGAGGGATCTTTTGTCATTGTTATTTCTTTTGTAAAATAAATATGTTTTCCTGTTCTGACCGGGCGATAAGTTTCGTCCCCAAGAAAAACTTTCACCTTAATGTTCTTGATAATATAAACTTTTCCTTCCTCTAGGTCCTTTTGTATCAGTTCAGAGTATTTAGCATTCGCATAAGCATGCATTCGATTGTTCTACAGTGCATGATAAATAAAACTCTAAGTGTTGTCCTGTGACTTACAATTGGTGTGAAAAATGTATAATAAGCTTAACACAGTCCCAAGTTAATGAAAGGAGAGTAGGTGGTTGAAAACTTACAGAATTATCGATGAGTAGCATATTTAATCCCCAAAATTTAAGAGTTTGGCGGTTCATTCCTTTCCAAATAGCTTGAGTTCTTACTCGACAGCACCAGTCATAAGATGAGACATCTAATTGCATTAATGCGTCGTATTTGTTTAATTCCATTTCGCGAGATTCCTGCATATAAACAGGTGAATCAATTTCGTTTGACATGAAATAAATATGGTAACAGAAGAAAATAGTAATTGGAGGTAGGCGGCTGGGTTTGCATACCTTCTTTCGTAAGGTTTTACTTTGTGTTGTGTTTGATGTATTGAGCTTTTGGTAGTTGGTTAATAATTGAGAATTAGTCATGCTTAGGAAGAGTAGCAGATAGGGTAACACGTGTAGGGTCTGAAGGTAAGAAGCAATGAACTAAACTCTATGAAAGGGTAGTAGTAGCAGTACTCCCAACCTACATTTGATGAACAAATAGGTAATGAGTACCTGACGGATTTTTGGGAAACCTGTTTACACAACTTGTTATCCTAATCAAGTATTTGGTCCTCAAACGTAGTTCAATAGCCAAATGAAACTTGTTTCCTATATTCTAATTTGATTTATATGTACTAATAATTACTTTAGACAGAAAATTTGTTTACTTTGTGATGACCGTAGATTACTCGAAATGTACGAGGACTACTACAAAAGCAGAGGTCGAACCGGTTAAAAAATATAGGTATTTTTATATGTTAGTAAATACCGTGAGTTAATATTGTATTTAATTATGACCTGACGACAAAGTAATATTTACTACACGTACGGTTACAGCGCAACGTTACATATTGAAAATACTGCATGGGTACTAAGTTAGTGTATAAAATTTATTGCGTTAAGTACAATGTAATTTTTTTGTTTATTTTTATAGGTTTCATTTCTGTTGTACAATTATATAAAAAAATTATAGTTTTAGATTGAAAGAAGACCAAAGTAGTCATTTTATGTTTGAAATTTCATGCACCCAACCTACTTAGTATATATTAAGTTGTGAAATAGCCTTTATTTCCTTCCATTGAACATGAAAAATTATAGTTGGTAATTAACTTTTTAAGTTCAAGAACTTATTGACAATCTCAAAGTCGTACCTAATAATTATATTTGCAAATTTTGATTTCGTTCAAACTTTATGGTATAGGTGTAAAATAATTACCATATTTCCGTGGTTTTTTTTGGCAGTTTCAAAAGCTATTGTTATCATTAGTAATTTGATTATACAGTATTCGGGCTTAATAAATCATGACTCCGTATGACCTTATACCTTATACTCCATACATAGCTATCAACCGTTGATTGTTGAAGTATACTTGAACAACTAAATTTTGTATCAGAACTATTTTTCGAACGAAACAAGAAGGTATATAATAATGGTTCGAGGTAAGTACGTGGTAGTACATAATTAACATACTCAAGCAATTTAAACCGTTATTAAGAACGAAAACGTTATCAATTTTTGGCCTGGCAGGTTAGTTTACATTTCTGTGAGAGGAAAACAGATTTTTTTTCCCACCTTGCAGTTCAAATTACCTTCGCAGTTGGAGCACATGCTTCATGATTTTTGAAGTTACATGGTAGGGGTGACATCCCTATTTCTACTATCACACTGCAGATAGTTTGAGTTATAGGGAATACATGTTGTTTTTTAAATAACTTGTAGCTTATTTGGAAGGTGAAAGAAAGATAACTGCTAAACGAATAAGTTAAAGTTTTTGATTTAGTTATGGTTACAATCCAAATAAGGGAAGCAAGAGTACCCAATGTTTACAAAGTGGTGCATCATGTTTACAGAAATACAGAAACAGCATTTGTGAGTACATGCGTTGTTCCAGAAACTTTTCAAAATCCGTTAACTTCCCAGAACCTGGATATAGGTTGGTCGTATGACTTAAATGAAGTGTATGTTAAAACTGAACATATATTACAGTTGTAAAAGAATAATTTACCTATTCCGTAAATTTGTGACCAGGCAGCAGTTGGAATTGATTTCAAAACCCGTGGCACACATATTGGACAAACTTTTCTCCCCACTGTAGTGGTTACAAACTATTTTGCAGGATGACAGTATTACAATGGATGGGTGCTCTATTGAGTCATAATACATATTAAAGAAAGATATAGCGAGATCATCCCATAGACGAACTTTGATGTCATTGTTGTGTACAAAATTTGGAGAATCAAAAGTTTGAAGATTAATTAGAGTAAATTATGAAAAGTTGTAGAGTAAAACCCATTAAGTACATCAAGTCTGAAAGTACAAAATCCAGGTAGCACTGGTTGAAACTTTTTCGGTTGGTCATTTCTTTCATAGGCTTGATATCAGTTACTATTCCGACCATATCTTGTACCACAAGCAACAATTAATATTAACTACTTATTCAATAGTTCATAAGTGAAAAACAGAGATGGATGGAAAGTTTACTCACCTATGAGATAAGTCTCATGATCCTCGATATTTGGAATCCTTTTCAGGTTCGTAAACCCATAAATTTGTCCCGGTATCAAACCCCAAGAATCAGGTAAAGGGGTAACAGTGGTAGGGATGAGTACAATGTGCTTGTCGGAATCAAAACATTGAAACTTCCCAATAGACTTTTGAATACTGAAGTTATGGATCTTATAGTTCTTTCCAAGAATAAAGAAACCGGCCAATTGAGGAAGGACGTTGACATTTATCCAGACATGCATCCTTGTGTGCTTCAAAATTGCAGATGAGAAATATAGCAATTTTGTTAAGGTAGTATGTGTGATGAGTAAACTGTATTGATAAAGTCATTGACCTTACTTACACTTTCATCTATGATTATTAGATGTTCTCCATTCTCTTCAGCCGGAGGATTAGTTTGGATCCATTTTTTTGCAACTCTTATCAATATTGTCCACTCGTACTTGACATTGATTTCCAGATCCATTAGGCAGTCAGACTCCACATCCCTCCAGGTGAGATCCATTCTGAATTGTGGAAAAGAAAATGAATGTAAAACAATATAGTTACAACGAAACTAAAGACTTCAGCTTGGTTGCTTTGTACTTTTCAGTTTGCTTCCTTTGCAGAGCTGTTGTTATTGAAGTTTTAAATTTATGGTTACAGATAATGTAAAGGTTTGGCATACCAAACCCCAAATAATGTAGGTTTACAAAAGTAGATATGCCAGTGAAAACAATTTTTTATGTACCTATATGTGGATTATGTAAAAATCAAATTTTTTTTATGCACATATAAGAAATTTGAATTTGGTAAGGAATTTATTAAGAGTTTTAATATATGTCATGTATTGTTTTTTTATATTATAGAACAATTAAATATTTTACGTGAAACGTAAATTTTAAAAGGTAATTTTCTTGAAAGGACATTACCAAAGTTTACTTGCGGATATAACATTGAACTACATTTAGAATTGCTAAATTATATGTATATTTAGAGTTTGTCCAGTCAACATTTTAGCCAATAAATTTCAATCATGACCGTTTACATGGTTTATAAATTTAAATTTGTTATTTAAATTAGATTTTAATTCAAAATAAATTTACATATGATTATTTTTCCTCTGGCGCTGTATTAATTTGGGTTGTAGTTTGAGTTGTAGATGTAACAATCTATCCTTCGTAAGAGATGAATCATTTTGACAATTTATTCAAATTTATGCAAGTTATAATCTGCCTAAGAACATCAGGAGAACCTTTTGGTTAAGAAGAATTTATAGTTCAATAAAAAGTGTGGGTAAATTACTTTCGGAATCATAAAGTATAGTATAATTAATATATTATTTAGTTGGTCAAATACTGGTTTGACGATTTTGCAATATAGGCAAAACTGTTAATAGCATGCCTGGTGGTTTACCACTTTAGCTAATATGTTTTCCTCACTGTGGTAAACATTGAATAGTCAATTAAATATCTATTGTCTACTTCATTTTGATATGGATGGAGTAAGTAATTTTTTTTAATGAATATAATAAAAAAAATCCATATCCAAAGGAGCGGAGTTTATTTGCTTGACCAAAAAAATGAAGTATTAAACAAATTAAATAATGTGATGTATGTTAGGTGTATCAGATGGAGCTATATGGATTTAATATGACTTCTTTACGCTTCTTGCTAAATTCGTTTTACACAATAACTAATTTTACAGAAGTTAGAATAAGATTAAGTCATTAATAACATATATATTAAAAAAGGCTAATCAGGCATAAAGTTTGGAATTATTCTTTGAATGTATTAAAACAATTAAAAGTTGTTTTTTTTGAAATTTCAACAAAAACTTGGTTCTATAAATAACATAGAAAATATATGATGGTATTATAGTAGTTGCATTTACATTGATTATATGGGCCACAAAGCAGCAAACATCGTTTACTTCTTGATTAATTTGATTAAATTTTTTATTTAAGATAATCCCGGAAAGGTTAGTAAAATTATACAGATACAGAAGCTTTTGTAATTTACAATATTACATCTTCTCGTTGAAGTCTATGATCTACTACGTTATCCGAATCTTAGTAAGAAAATATTTTTCTCCAACATGACATTACTGCCATTTACTATTACAACATAAGTGTTGCCTTCATATCATGTACCACGGAGAAAACACAAAAAATATATATGATAAGAGGCAACGAACACCAAGTCTATTCTGTTTACTTTAATTTTTAAATAGATTGGTAGACTAACATAAACCACCATGTACTTTATGATCATCATTACTATTTAATTTTATTAATATAATATATCTAAATATTGATAAAGGTAATAAGATTTTGAAAGGTATTGTACCTCATCAGATTGAAATTTAAGTTTTTCAGAACTGTATCGTTGACTTCAATGTGACTTTTGTTATGGACATGGGTATAAATCAATTGTTTGCCATTATAGGCTTCGAGATTACGTTATTTTGTGAAATTAAATTATTTTTGTAAACTTTCATGTGATATATTTCACTGACTTGATAACTAAGTAGCCCACACTTATGATATTTTACAATTTGATGAGTTCCCGCTGATATTTTTTAGAGACGATATAACTTTTGAATTAGCATTTTTTCCCCAATTTATGAGTTTGTTATATGAGAAAAGAAACTTCATCTAGCAAATAAGATATTATAAATAATGTTGTAATATAATTTTGGCCTTTTAAACGTTAAATATTGGGAAAACACATAAATTGTACATGAATGGAAAATATAAACCATTTGGAATACAAATAATTACAGTTTGCAATAGTTGTATTTTGCAATTTTCCCTTCAAATTTATTAAATGAAATTGTTGAGACAATTGTCTATCTTATTGACGGTTGTATTATAATAGTTGCTTTTTCAGTGTACTAATATTTAGAATTAGAAAATATTGCAAAGGTTAGAAATACGCAGAAATATCATTAATCCTGAAAATATATGTAATATATTTCCTTTCACATTAATTTAAAAATATTTATAATTGTTGACCACATGTTCTTCTATTCACTTATAGTGGTAACATATTTTTGTACCTTTACTGAATAATAATGAAAATGTTACGTTCTTTTTCTGTTACATAACGTAACCTTATAATGTAAATTTAATATTTTTTCCTAAATTTATACAATTGGTATGAAGAAATAATGGGTAATATTTTCTGTTAGTGGAGGATATTATCTATAAATTTATTTTGAAAATGTGTTAAATTTTTTATTTAGACTGGTAAACATTCTAACAAGTTTATATTTATATTTAATATTTAAAATTCTTACAAATTTATATCCCAAAACATTAGGACACAAATACTTGGCATGCAGATCCAGAAGAAAACTACTGGAAAAAAGGGAGAAAAGGGATAACAGCGGTTGAGCAACTTCAATCACTTCGACAAATCAGGTAACCGTTTCTTCATGGTTTATCTTTGAATGACCACTCAATTAGGTCACTAATTGAGTTTTATTTAACTTCCTCTGCTTCAATAGTATCAAAAAGTAGGACTCTTTGCTCACTGTGTTGTATTAACCCATTCTTATTGTTAATTGGTATTGACAATAGGATTAAGGTTCTGAGTAATGTGTGTACGGGTTATATTATCACTTCAATTATGTGAGTATTGTGAGTTCTGTTGGTATTGTTGGAAGACACTATGCCTGTAGCATTCGTCATTTCAATATGCTATTAATCTTCATTTTTGGTTTGATTGTTTCGGTACTTATGCTAACTGTATATTCCATAAAATAATGTATGTACTTGTAATATGTCCGAAGACGATTCTAGTTGATTCTAGTTGATTCTTCAAAAATATTCGTCTGCAAGAGCAGTACATGAATGTAACAAATGGTGAACTGTTATGTATTATATGTACAAAAAGTTTTGGCAATTAATAATTTTATGTATTAATCGATATGTATGTGACAAATACCCGTTCAAATATGGAAGTACGAAAAACAATTAAGAAGTTATTGGAAGATTCAAACATCATAAGTGAAGAGATTATTTCCATTACTTTCGAGTTCGTTTATATATCTGTATATAGTGTTACCTCTTTAAACCGTAAGATCGGTTAGACATATCCAGTTGGAATTTTTATTGTGAAATTAATGTTTTACAATATAGCTAAAATACTATAGCAAGGACTATCCTTCGTTCCTTATTTTTCTCTCGGGATATAGAGAGTACAAAGAGCTTGATTCTGTGGTAAGTTCTTTGTTAATGCTTGTTATGTTGGAAACATATTAAGTGTTTCAGACATATGTGACATTAATTTATAAAAAAATATGACCGTATTACAGAGGCTACCGGAAAGCTTTTTTATGGCAGTTGGGTCAAAGATACCAAGTACTGTTATAATACAAATAGCGAAAGGACATGAGTCACATGTTCAATTCAAGAAAATAGAGCAATCGCTCAGTCTTATGTCAGAATTTAATAGGGACTGTCGTGGGTTGTTTGGGTCTATAATGATTTTATCTTATAATGGAAATGGAAAGTTCTTTGCAAGTTTTTTAAAAGATGACTTGACAGAGGTGATTTATTTCCAGAATAGAACTATACCATGCGACACCTTTTATGATCAAGGTGTGTTTGTCATACTCAATTCTGAGACATAATAAAATTTGTACTTTCTTTGTCAGAGTAGTATACGTCTGAACCAAAACTTTGATTCAAATTGTAATATCAGATCTCACAAATGGGTTTGGATGGAAGATACTTGTGTTTCTGAACCGTGACGAAATAAAACTTGGAGAAATAGTAAGTAACTGAGAACTGGTGTTTTCCGTATATTTCTCTTTCATCAGGTGTTGATCATACTAAAATTTAAGATTTGATTTCAGTTTTAATAATTTATATATTGATTTTGAATGAAAGCTACTATAAATTTGTTTATTGGGTGATATTGTGTAGGTTGTACATTGCGCTTTAACAATGACTTGTTTTTCAGCCAATTCCGGGACGCTTCTGGAGACAGTTTGAAAATGTGCTTCCACCTAATCTATCCTTTTTTCTGAGAAATGGAGATCAGTACGACGGGACCTGTTTCCCAAATGTTCGAAAAATATATGGCATAACGGATGTTATGGCTGATTATGGTTTAACTGAGTCCGAGAAAATCTTACTTACTTACTTTGGCAATTGGAACTTTCTAATCATGGTATTTGATAGTTCAGACGTCGAAGTTATGCTGAAAGATAACCATTCAAGTAACACAGGTCATTGTGCTCTGACTGAATGCTTGTTTTGCATTATGCAATAAATCTTTTTATTTTCATCTATGAATTTCCTAAATTTTTATAATTTTTTCATTCATATGACCAATGTTCACTTAAATTGATTAATCAATGTTTATTTAAGTGTGTCAGAAATGGAAAATGATATTGAACCTGGGGAAGCAGAGGGCGATGAGCTTGATATGGAGGCTGGCGTGGATGACATTGCTGCTGGATTACAGCAAGCAGGAGTAAACATGGATCCTATCATTTTCACTGTTGTTATGAGCCAATCTAATGTGAAGAACACAACTCATGGACCGGTACGTGGTACGTATAATTCTTAAATGAATGTAGTTCGCTGTAACATCATAGTGTCTGTATTATTCTAATATTCTGTAAATAACAATTATAGTTGGTTTCTGAGTTTATGTTGGATTGATCAGTTTAATTCAAAACTCTCTTTCTGTAGTATATTCCAAAACACATCAGTCCACAAAATCGGACTTTCGTAGTTGGCGAGAGAGTTGTCTTGAGGACTGCAAACGGTGAATGGAGTGTTGCCATTATGATATCTGGCAGAACTTTTAGGCTGCCAGGAGGATGGAATCAATTTGCAAGAGATAATCACGTATCTTTGGATGAAACTCTGGTTTTCAACCTTATGGAAGAAGATGCTGTTGTATTTCTTGTTAGCTTTCACGACAGAAATTAATGAACCACCTCTCTATTAAGCTACGTAACTCGTTTTTAACATGTATGGTGTTTTAAAAAGACGTCATTGAAGGTTTCTTTGACTCTGGCACTTCGCTAGCCTCTTACAATAGATAAGAAACAAAACTTCAACGGATGTCTCTAAAGCTTCAACGGATAATATCCATCAACGGATAAGTGCTTTAACGGATAAAGACTTCAACTGATAATGCATCAACGGATAAAGCTTCAACGGATAAAGCCTTAACGGATAAGGCATCAACGGATGAAAGCTTCAACGGATGCTTAGTTCATTAGCAGTTGATAGTGACAATTCATAAGCTGACAGAGGCACATGGGTTGACAGAGATAAACTGGAATGTGGAAGCCTCTAGGAGGAATCAAGAAAATGCAGCATTTCCATTCTGGTGCAAACAAGGAAGTATTCGAAGATTAACAACTAAGCCTAAATTGCATTGAATAGAGAAATGAAGAAGAAACATGTGAAGAGTCTTTTTAATTGTATTTTACAGTTTTTTCTTCACTTGTAAACTTGGTGATATATAAACCAAGTAGCAGCTAGTAATTAGATGTGAATTTTCCAGAGCTGTTTAGAAAAATCCAGAGAAAAAATCATCTAGTTTGTACTAGGAAGCAACTGTGATTTAATTCTTTGAATCACAGATTTTCTGAAATAACACATCTCTGGTGGAACAACAAATCCACCAGAAAAGTTTTTAAGTTCTTTGTGTTCTCTACATTTGTGTTTGAATATATATCTGTCTGTATTAGCTTCAAGCCATTCACACACATTTGCTCACTAAAACACTTAGCCTTAGAAACTGCTCAAAACTTAAAAAAGTTTTGAGATTTACATTCAACCCCCCTTCTATAAATCTCATTGTTAGTCCACTGGGAATAACAATTGGTATCAGAGCAAGCTCTTAACATACAAAGAGTTTAAAGATCTATTCTGCTAACATCATGAGTAAGAAGGATATTGGTGTAAAGATTCCAATCTTGGAAAGAGATAACTATCATCACTGGAAAGTGAAGATGCACTTACATCTTCTCTCTCAAGATGAAAGCTACATCAACTGCATTGAAAATGGTCCTCACATCCCTCACAAGGTGGCCACAGCTGCCACTGCAACAGTTGCTGTTGGACAGTCAATTACCAAGCCAAAAGCAGAATGGACTGTTGAAGATATTGAAGAGGTTCACAAGGACAAGAAAGCCATGAACATTCTGTTTAATGGCCTGGATCAAGATATGTTTGACAATGTCATTAACAGCCAAACTGCTAAGGAAATTTGGGATACTGTGCATCTTATCTGTGAAGGCACCGAGCAAGTTAGAGAAAACAAAATACAGCTTCTCATTCAACAGTATGAATATTTTCATTTTGAAGAAGGAGAATCATTGAATGATACCTTCAATAGATTTCAGAAACTGTTGAATGGATTGAAGCTGTATGGCAGAATGTACCAAGTCAAGGACTCTATTTTAAAATTTCTAAGGTCTCTACCAAAGGAATGGAAGCCTATGACTGTTTCTCTAAGAAATTTTCAAGATTATAAGGACTTCACACTTGAAAGATTATATGGAATTTTGAAGGCATATGAACTTGAGATGGAGCAAGATGAGCTGTTGGAAAAGGGAAAGAGAAAAGGAGGATCAGTTGCACTTGTAGCTGACAGTGAGAAGGTTGGAGCCGGGAATGAGGAGAAGACAATGCCAAGTCTCAAAATTGGCACAAGCAAATCAGAATCAAGCAAGGGTAAAGAGCAAGTAGCTGAGGATTAAAACAATTCCAGTCAGGATGACTCTGATAATGTTGATGAACATCTGGCTTTTCTGTCCAGAAGGTTTGCAAAGATGAAGTTCAGGAAAAATATAAAATTCACTAAGCCAAACAAAAACATGGTGGACAAATCCAAGTTCAAATGTTATAACTGTGGCATTAGTGGACACTTTGCAAGTGAGTGTAGGAAGCCAACCTCTGATAAGAAGAAATTTGAGCAAGTTGATTACAAAAAGAAGTATTTTGATTTGCTCAAACAAAAGGAAAGAGCTTTTCTCACTCAAGATGATTGGGCAGCAGATGGAGTCAATGAAGATGATGATATGGAATATGTCTACCTAGCCCTGATGGCTAATTCTGATGAAAATAAAACTAGTTCATCAAACAACCAGGTAATTACTACTGATCTCTCTCAGCTTTCTAAAAATGAATGCAATGAAGCCATAAATGATATGTCCAATGAATTATATCATTTACGAGTTTCCCTTAAATCACTAGCCAAGGAAAACACTAGGATCAAAGAGAATAATGTGTTTTTAAGTGATAGGAATGCTGTGTTAGAGGATCAGGTAATTGAGCTTGAAAAGATTAAACTTAAATGCTTGACTGTTGAGAGTGAACTAGAAGAAGCTGTTAAGAAAGTAGAAATTCTTTCTAAACAGTTAGAAAGTGAGCAAGAGGTAATCAAGGCCTGGAAAACATCTAGGGATGTTAGTGTTCAGATTGCCAAGGTTCAGGGAATTGAATCATTCTGTGAGGATGCCTGGAAGAAAAACAAAAAGGAGTTAGAATTAATTGATGGATTGTCAACGGATGTGGAATCAACGGATGATGAAAGTTATCCGTTGAAGGAAGAAAAAGAGCATCCGTTGAAGGCTCATCAATTAAAACAGGCAAGTAATTTTAAAAATAAAAATCTCAATAAGAAGGATGATTCAACTTTCAAGAACTTTGTCAAAGAAGGAGCTAGCACATCCAAAGATGCCAGTAAGGTGAATATAGGACACATGACTTTAGATCAGCTGAAAAATAGGCTTAAGTTGGTTGAGGATAAGAAGGAAACTAAAAGAAAATCTAAAAGAAATGGGAAGGTAGGGATTAATAAACATAACAATTACACACCTGATAGGTATGCTCCTAGAAAAAGCTGTGTGCATTGTAAAAGTGTTAATCACCTATATGATAATTGCAAATCTGTTAAAAATGGTCCCATGCCTTCAAATCCCTCCATGCCTAACATGTCCATGTCACCTCTGCATGCTATGTCTGTTATGTCTCATCAGAATCCCCATGCACATTTTGCAAACATGCCATATATTAATAATCCTTATTTTACTGCATTTAGTATGCCTTAAATACCATGCAATATGCCTATGTGGAATAACATGTTTGCACAATCTATGCCTTATCAAATTCAATCAAATGTGCTAAATGATTCTGTGACTAACCCTACACTTCAACTAACCACATCTGAGATCAAGGTTGACCCAAAGTTACCTAAGTCAAAAGATGCAGGAGGAATGAAGTCTAGGAAAAAGACTAACAAGGCTGGACCCAAGGAAACTTGGGTACCAAAATCAACTTGATTGATTTTGTTGTGTGCAGGGAAAAAGAAGGAATCTATGGTACTTGGACAGTGGCTGTTCAAGACACATGACAGGAGATTTCACCCTGCTCACAGAGTTTAAGGAGAGAGCTGGCCCTAGCATAACCTTTGGAGATGACAGCAAAGGATTCACTATGGGATATGGCTTGATTTAAAAAGAAAATGTCATCATTGATGAAGTTGCATTGGTTGATGGTCTCAAACACAACTTATTGAGCATCAGTCAACTATGTGACAGATGGAATACTGTTTCCTTCAATTCTGAAGCCTGTATTGTCACAAGTAAGAAGGACAATAAAGTGGTTCTAACTGGAGTTAGAAAAGGGAATGTGTACTTAGCTGACTTCAACTCTACAGATGCAGAATCTATTACTTGTCTTCTCAGCAAAGCAAGCTCAGTTAAAAGTTGGCTATGGCACAAGAAGCTGTCCCATTTGAATTTCAAGATAATGAATGATCTAGTCAAAAAGGACTTAGTTAGAGGAATGCCTCTAGTAGAATTCACAAGGGATGGACTGTGTGATGCTTGTCAGAAAGGAAAGCAAAAGAAAGTATCGTTCAGTAAGAAGCTTGAATCTGCAATTGATGAACCATTACAACTGCTACACATGGATCTCTTTGGACCAGTCAATGTATTGTCAATTTCAAGGAAAAGATATTGCCTAGTGATTGTAGATGATTTCTCAAAGTTTTCATGGGATATTTTCTTGGATCAAAGGATGAAGCTAGTGAAATCATTATCAATCATATCAAGCAAGTCAACAATCATCCTGATTTCAAAGTAAGGAATATTAGGAGTGACAATGGAACTGAGTTCAAGAATTCAACTATGAAGTTGTTCTATGAAGAAAATGGGATCATGCATGAGTTCTCAGCCCCAAGGACTCCACAACAAAATGGTGTGGTGGAAAGGAAGAACAGATCACTAATTGAAGCTGCAAGGACAATGCTTGAAGAGTCAAAACTCCCAACTTACTTTTGGGCTGAGGCTGTTAACTGTGCATGTTACACTCAGAATATTTCTCTAATCAATCAGGCAAAAGGCATGACTCCCTATCAATTATTCAAGAGAAGAAAACCAACTTTAAACTTTCTGCATATCTTTGGTTGCAAATGTTACATCTTAAGGAATCAATCTGATCACAAAGGGAAGTTTGATGCAAAGGCTGATGAAGGAATATTTGTTGGTTATTCTGCTGGAAAATCATATAGGGTCTATAATCTAAGAACCAACATTGTCTTGGAATCTGTGCATGTTGTGTTTGATGATAAAAAGATTGATGGACTAACAGATGAGGGACATCATGAAGGACTCAAATTTGACAATATTGAGATATATTGTGATGATAGTGAAGATGAGAATGATGAAGAAGGCATCTCAAGAAGAATTCAAAATCTGCCTTTGGATAATGCACAGAATGCTGCATCCGTTGAAAGTCATAATTCAGCTTCCGTTGAAAGAAGCAATGCAGCATCCGTTGAAAGACAAAGTGCATCATCCGTTGAAGTTCATAATGAAGCATCCGTTGATCACAGTCTGTCAACGGATAATCAATCCACTTCATCAGTTGATAGAGCTCCCAATTCCTTTCAAAGGATCAGCAACTCAGGGGGAGTTTCAACCAATCAACATTCTATCTCACATCATGACAATACTGAGGCAACCTCATCTAGAGCTAATCTACCACCTCAAAGGAAATGGACCAAGAATCACCCTTTTGAACTGATCATTGGTGATGCTACATCTAAAGTGCAAACTAGAAGGGCTACTAAAGATGAATATCTGTATAGTAGCTTTCTATCAAAGGAGGAACCTAAGAGAGTAGAAGAAGCTCTATTGGATCCAGATTGGATTTTAGCAATACAAGAGGAGCTAAACCAATTTGAGAGGAACAAAGTATGGAAGCTGGTACCCAAGCCAAAGAACAAGAGTTCTATTGACACAAAATGGGTATTTAGAAACAAGATGGATGAAAATGGCATTGTCATAAGGAATAAAGCCAGATTGGTTGCTAAAGGCTATTCTCAACAAGAGGGAATAGATTTTGATGAAACATTTGCTCCAGTTGCCAGACTTGAAGCCATCAGAATCTTTCTAGCCTATGCAGCCCATGCCAATTTCAAAGTCTATCAAATAGATGTCAAGAGTGCATTTCTAAATGGGGAGTTGGAGGAAGAAGTTTATGTAAGCCAACCTCCAGGATTTGAAGATCCAAACTTTCCAGACTATGTGTATTATCTGTTGAAAGCACTCTATGGACTAAACCAAGCACCTAGAGCCTGGTATGAGACTTTGTCAAAATTTCTTCTAGATAATCACTTCACAAGAGGTACTGTTGACAAAACTCTTTTCTTTAGAAATGTTAATGGCTCTACTATACTTGTTCAAATTTATGTAGATGATATTATATTTAGATCTACAGATGATAAGCTTTGTAAAAAGTTTGCTAAGTTAATGCAAAGTAAATATGAAATGAGCATGATGGGAGAGCTAACTTATTTTCTTGGTTTACAAGTTAAACAAGTTAGTGGTGGAATTTTCATTAGTCAAACTAAATATATTTATGATCTTTTAAAGAAGTTTGACTTAATGGACTGTTCATCTGCAAAAACTTCCATGGCCACTGCCACCAAGTTTGAATTAAACAAGGCTGAAAATTCTGTGGACATTTCAAGTTATAGAGGCATGGTTGGTTCACTTTTATATTTAACTGCTAGTAGACCTGATATAATGTTTTCTACATGTCTCTGTGCTAGATTTCAAGCTGACCCTAAAGAATCTCACTTAGTGGCTATTAAAAGAATCTTCAGATATCTCAAAGGGACTCCAAATCTAGGAATTTGGTACCCTAGAGAGTCTGGTTTTGATCTAATTGGCTACTCAGATGCAGATTATGCAAGCTGCAAAATAGACAGGAAAAGCACAACTGGTACCTGTCAATTTCTAGGGAACAAGCTTGTGTCATGGTTCAGCAAGAAGCAAAATTCTGTTTCTACATCAACAGCTGAAGCTGAGTACATTGCTGCTGGTAGTTGCTGTGCACAGATACTATGGATGAGGAATTAACTATTTGACTATGGACTAACTGTTGACAAAATTCCTATATTCTGTGACAACACAAGTGCCATTGCCATTACTGAAAATCTAGTGCAGCACTCAAGAACCAAGCACATTGACATCAAGTACCACTTCATTAGGGAACATGTGATGAAAGGTACAGTGGAACTTCAGTTTGTTCCAAGTGAAAAGCAGATTGCAGACATATTTACCAAGCCACTTGATGAATCAACATTCACAAGATTAGTAAGTGAGCTAGGTATGCTTAATTATTCATAAATTTATGTCCTCTATATAATCTGCCTTGAAGCCTGAAATGAATTTGCTGCAAGAACAAAGTTGGCTTTAAGTAAGACTTATTCTATCAACGGATATTCCCTATCCGTTGAAAGCCAAAATTGTTCTATCAATGGATGTTCATTATCCGTTGAAAGATAAATACATTTCTGGTAATTTTATCCCTCAACGGATAAAATAGTGTTGATCATCAACGGATAACTATTTACCTTATCCGTTGAAGTGTCACATCAGCTACTTTAAGTGAGTCACAACCGTTGATTCTTTTACTTAACCGTTGATACAGATATACACTGTTGTATGTATTTATATTAAAGGCAGTTTTCAGAATTTCTACAGTTTTCTTTATTCTTAAACGGCTGTAATTTGCTTAAAAGTATCATTTAATCATTTTATTTACGTTTTAATTCAAGAAAGTATAAAAGCCCATTGAATTCTTATTTTCACTTTACGCTTTCTTGTAATTTTTATTCTCCTTCTCTCCCAAAATTCTCAAGTTTTTCTCTGCAATCTCTACTCACAACAATGGCACCAGTAGTCAAAATTATGTCTCAAGCTGGATTTGTTTATGAAAAGAATAATTTCGTAGCCTTGGTTGAAAAGAATGAAGCCCATTCTGATTATCACAAGATGATGGAGTTCATCAAAAATTACAAACTAAGCTATGCAATGCTGGAAGCCCCAACCATCTACTGTGAGGTGATTGAGGAGATTTGGACAACTGCATAGTTCAACTCCACAGATATGACTATTGCCTTCTCTCTCAAAGGTAAGGATTATTGCATTAACTGTGATGATATACAGTCTTGCTTTAAGTTGCCTGAGAATAATGCCATGACACCACACACTGATAAAGATGTATCTGCTATGTTAAATTCCATAGGCTATGCTTTTGATTCTGCTAGTTTAGGTAATATTTGAAGGAAGGGCCTTAGGAAAGAATGAAGTTTTCTTGGAGATGTCTTTATCAAGGTTTTCTCTGGGAAGATTAGCAATTTTGATGCCATAACTTCATCTCTTGTTAATATGCTCTATATGCTAGTTTCTGATAGGTACTTTAATTTTAGCAACTGTGTCATGCTAGAATTAGGTTCCAGATTAGGTAACAAAGCTAATAGACCACATAACATCTACTATGCTAGATTCTTTATGTTATTGGCTAACCATGTTGCTGAAGGATTGGTTATATCAAATGAGAACAATAAACTCAAATGCTGGGCACAAGAGAAAAGGGTCCTTGCAGACCTCTTGAGAATGAACCTCAACAGCCAGGTGCCATTGGTATATTTGCCAATCATGAATGCACCACAGGTAAGTGAGGTAAACACTTCTATAACTCCTACTGTTTCCAACCCCATTGTTTCTTTGCCTTCCAGTGTGGCAATGGAATCTGTGTCTTTGTCCAAACAGGTTCCTACCAAAGCCACCAAAACTAAAATTTCAAAACACAAGCCAAAGAAAACCACCTCTGTTGTCTCTCAAAAGACAACAGTTGTAACAACTACCATAAACCCTGAAGGGAGTGAACAGGGTGTGAGTGGTGAGGGGAGGGGTGAACATCAAGAAACCCCCCAGGATAAGGTGGGAGAGGTGAGTGGTACCCCAGCCAGCCAAGCCACAGTCTCTCAAAAGACTGTGGTGGTTCAAAAGGAGTCCAACACATCCCTAGTTGCATCCTCCCAAAAGGGTGCAACTATTGAAAATAGTCCCCAACCAGGGACACAGAACAAAAGAGGGAGGGACACTGAAGCCACAAATTCACCAATCAAAGCCTTTTCAAGGAAGAAGAAGGCCAAGACCCTAGTTTCCACACAAGGGGCACACACATCACATATACATCCACCTGTATCTTTGCCTTCTCAAATTCAGCTTGATATGACTCCAGCAAATGTGGAGCCACAGCCCCATTCTCTCATAATAGAAACACATCAATCATCAAACTCTCCATCACCCTCTCTGGAAGTGGATATGATATTCACATCAATTCCTGATTCTCCCTCATTAAAACTCAGGGAGGAGCCCCACTCAAAACCTGATGATCATCATCTTTTAGATGATTTGTTGGATCATCAGCCAATTCTTTCAGATATAGTTGAAGAATCTGTGTCACCTCACTTAAAATCAATTCACACAGATTCAACAATTATGTCACTTTCAATATCTACATCTTTTCCTTCTTCAACGGATATCTCTCATCCGTTGACAAGTGGTTGTTCTTCGACGGATAAGCTTAACAACAGTTATCCGTTGATACCATCAGTTTCCACTTCAACGGATACTCCCTATCCATTGATAGTCTCTACATATATAACATAAACAATTCCAACTATAGAGGACATGGTTACTGTACAATCACTTTTAGGTTTTGAGGGAAGGGAGTGATAATTTGAGTGAGAGGCTGGGTTGCTCCCAGGCAAAAGGAGAGGTTGAGAGTCACCCTATGCATGTTATTTCTTCCAGCATGGCAAAAGTGAGTGAGGGGAGTGCCACCTTAGAAGGTGAGGGTGAGGGTGTGAGGGTGTGTGTGAGCCAGGGGGAGCCCTTGATGCAAGAAAATAGAGAAAATGAGAGAAAGGCAGGTACAGAAGCTATAAGGGTGGATCCAGCCATTGCTAGTGAGTCAATGATTGTGGATGATGCAGACAAGGGAAGATAATTTCAGCAACATTACAAAGCTGTAATTGATAACATTTCCTTGGATGCTGACACTTTTACTCACCCTGTTCCAGCCTATCAATTGTTGGCTGCTCAGGGCAATGTGGAGGCAGAACATACTTTAAACATTGTACACACTTCAGAATCTCTTCTCAGAGACAAAGCTGTTGTTAACAGGCTGCCTTCTCAAGCTGGTGAGCCATCTGAAGAATTTGGAGTAAATTCTAATGATGATGACTCTAATTCTTTGGATGAGAGCATGAACTTAGGGGGAGAAGCAGGCCCAAGTTCTGTTCCAGATCTCCCTGATTGGTCATGGGCAAAGGCATCTACACCAGGAGAGTTTGGTGTAACTTTGGTCAGGCAAGTAATGACTATTCAGAAGGCCCTTCAGGAGACTACAGATGCTGGTACCAAGGCAATTCTTCAAGCTCATCTGGACTCTCTGCATCTCTTGCAGTTGCAGCATTTCAAACAGAATCTAAGTGTGGATGAACTCAAGCAGGACATTGCTGATCTGAAATCCTACAATGCTGAGAAGTTGGATTCAGTCATGCCTTATGGTACTATGCAAGATTTGTTGGGGAGACTGAAGAAAGCATCTGATGCTGACAAGAGGCTGGCAAGGTTGGAAGACAGAGTTCAGATCATTAAAGACTCTATGGTCACCATTCTTCAGAATCAACAAACTCAGACAAATCTACTAATACAGCTGGCAAAAGCACAAGGCTTGACCCCTACCCTTGATGATAACAAAAAGGGGGAGAATAAAGGGGAAGGGGAAGGAGAGCCATCAACAACAGTTCAAATATCTCAAGTGCTAGTTCCTGCCATCACCACTTCTCCAACTATTCAAATCAAAGGAAAGCTTGATGGAATTGATCTAATCTAGATAGCAGCAGCTGAATTGCAAGTCAAAGAGCAAAGGAGGAAAATTGATGAAAAGATGCAACAAATTTTTGGTTCTACAACTTCTAAATCACCATCTGTGAAGCATAGCACAAAGGTGGAACCAATTATTATGGAGCTCAAGCCAGTAAGGAGGAATAAGGTTGGAGAGACTTCTTGCAAGAATCTGAAACCTATGGTTCTCAAGCCCAACAACAGATCCAACAAGGACTCTATAAAGAACCCTCTAAGCCTTGCTCAGATGAAAGAAGTGGATTTTCCTCTTCCAAAGCCTGATGAAGACAAGGTTTTGGGTGGAAGTATCATAAAGCACAAAGAGACCATGAATGTGGTTGAAAGGAGGAACATGGCTATTATCTTTAGAGAGGGAAAGAGCATCTGTGTGATGCAAGGACATCCCAAATTCTCAATAGCCAAGAGGGAAGAAACCAGAAGGTTGAAGGAAGAAGCCAAAAAGCTAAAGGCTGACAAAAGAGCACAAGCAAAGCTTGAAAAATAGCTAAAGTCAAGTCAAGCTGAAGAAAAGAAAGAAATTGAAGACAAAAGTGAAGATGAAGGTATGGGGGACATGGTTGATAATGATATGGAAGAAAGAAGTAAGGAAAGAGAGGAACGGCAGAAAGGGAACAGAAAGAAGGCCAATGCAAAGAGAAAGATGGTAGATGAGACTGAAGAAACCCAATCAAAATCTAAACCACTACCCTCTATTCCTGAACCCATTGTGCCTGACCCCTTCATAAACATTCATGGTGAAACAATCATTCCTAAGGAGGAACCAATTGATTGGGATACCATCAAATTGCCCATCTTCTTAACCTCTTCTCCATCATCAAAGAAGCAGAAAAGAAGAATCAAATCAACACCCTCTAAAACCTCGATCAAATTCACTCAGAAGCCTAAGCCTAAGCCACAAGACTCTAAGGATGATTATGTTCACATTTGTGACATAAAAGAATTTTCAGACATTGAACTCTATCTGGATGAGCTGGAGGAAGTAAGGGGAATAGCTGCCTACAGACAGCTACCAGAAAGACTAGTGTTCAAATACAAAGGAAGTGGGGAAAGAACTTGGCCTCTCTACAGGATTCTGAATGAAGGCCACTCTACCTTGGTTAGAGTCTACTCAACCATACAAAGGGATTCTGGCTTTACCAGGATTGCCAAGACTGAGATTCTCAACAAGATTGCCAACATAAGGAAAACTTGGTGGGAGCCCAATGCCTTGCCTAGAACATTACTCATTCAAGAAAGAGGAATTACAGTTCACAAATCACCTCATTGGTTGATGGAGTCAGAGACAACAAAGGAGTCAAAAGATTTTTCAGACTTGAAGAGCAGCTCAAATTTGCCAGTAATGAAACTCTCAAGGATATGCAATCTAACTTGGACATCAATGAAGAAGATGAAGCTGAGTTCTACAGACAACTTCAACTTCAAATAGAGGAGAATGACAGGAGGCTAGGAAAGAAAACAAGGGATCAAAGGAAAAGAAATTAATCTGCTCAGGCTAAAGGAGCACCCTTGGAAACAATGTAATTCTTCAATTCCATCTCAGCATACACATTCTTGCAGCACTTTTGAATTTCTGCTTTATTACAGTTAATATATTTGTCAAGTGTTTTGTTATCATCAAGCTAAACCCAAATTTATTCCTACAGTTCTAGTAGACATAAATAGGGGGAGATTGTTAGGAATATGTGTATTAGTTTGATGATAAGTTAAACAAAACACTTAAGTAGAAATCTAGTGTTTGTAGCCTCAACAGATAAGACCATCTTGGCTATCCGTTGAAGGAGTAGCTTTACTTAGCAATAAGTTTAGTATTGTAGCACATTTCATTCTCTGGATTCAAGTTGTAATTCTTAGATGTTGTAGGAAATTATCAGTCATGTTGACTACTAGTAGATATACAAATAGGAGGGCTAATTGTAAATATTTCATGCCTTGTAATTTTGTATAAGTGAAGAAGTATCAACTGATATTGAAGACCTTCAACGGATAAGAAACAAAACTTCAACGGATGTCTCTAAAGCTTCAACGGATAATATCCATCAACGGATAAGTGCTTCAACGGATAAAGACTTCAACTGATAATGCATCAACGGATAAAGCTTCAACGGATAAAGCCTCAACGGATAAGGCATCAACGGATGAAAGCTTCAACGGATGCTTAGTTCATTAGCAGTTGATAGTGATACTTCATAAGCTGACAGAGGCACATGGGTTGACAGAGACAAACTGGAATGTGGAAGCGTCTAGGAGGAATCAAGAAAATGCAGAATTTCCATTCTGGTGCAAACAAGGAAGTATTCAAAGATTAACAGCTAAGCCTAAATTGCATTGGATAGAGAAATGAAGAAGAAACATGTGAAGAGTCTTTTTAATTATATTTTACAGTTTTGTCTTCACTTGTAAACTTGGTGATATATAAACCAAGTAGCAGCTAGTAATTAGATGTGAATTTTCCAGAGCTGTTTAAAAAAATCCAGAGAGAAAATCATCTAGTTTGTACTAGGAAGCAGCTGTGATTTAATTCTTTGAATCACAGATTTTCTGAAATAACACATCTCTGGTGGAACAACAAATCCACCAGAAAAGTTTTTAAGATCTTTGTGTTCTTTACATTTGTGTTTGAATATATATCTGTCTGTATTAGCTTCAAGCCATTCACACACATTTGCTCACTAAAACACTTAGCCTTAGAAACTACTCAAAACTTGAAAAAGTTTTGAGATTTACATTCAACCCCCCTTCTGTAAATCTCATTGTTAGTCCACTGGGAATAACAAGATTGTCATAGAATCTGTTGTAATTCTATCCAGTATTTGAATTTATGTTGGTACGTGCGAGTAATATACTACATTTATTTGGCGCTTTGTGAATGTTTTAAACAAATTTATGCATTGTCAATTGGAATCATGTTCAATTTAAATTATTTTTTTAATTTTACTTAGTGTATGGACGCATCTCACAATAAAATATTATGTGCAGGTTACATGTGTAATATAATAACACGTACTATTTAACGATCTCATAGAAATATAGTAAAGTATTGATTAACAGGATATGTAAAAAGAATTGTACTTATGTTCAAATCTTAATAAAAATACTTAACACATGGAATATCAAATATAGATTCATTATGATTTAGGGTATAAATAAGGCAATAATAAAAATATTGTTTGTCATATTTGAACAATCTTGTAAATTAAGCTGATACAGTACATTGAAGATTAGTAACAATGCATATAAATATCCAATCTACACCTTAGCTAGATATTCTTGAACCAAAATTGTTATTAGAGATAAAGACAAAATGTGCAGTTATCGATGCTGATTATATGTGTTTGGAAATTTAATTTAATTTATGCAAATGTAAATTTCCAATTTTTTTTTATTATGTACTTGATTTCGATATACATGGAGTGCGTAATAATTTTTTTTTATGTAAATAATCATAAATACTTACTTCCATAGACAAAACCATGGAGTTCATTAAGTTGAAAACATATTTGGCCTAAACATTACAATCATGACAGTTCACAATTATTATATTTTCTAAATTGTCAATTTGCTTGACTTTAATATTTAATAAATTGAAGTGTGGCTTTTACCTCCATCCATCGTGAAATTATATTTTATCTACGATTTAGTTTTAGAGCATATGCACTGGAGGGAGTAAAACATTAATTCGTTAGCATTATATATCCTATGTTGCAAAATTAGTATGCACCAGTTCTATTTTTACTCCATCACAAATTGATGATCCCCTATTCATCAACCAAAACTTTGTTTTTTGATAGAGTTGTTAATGGCCATCAATTGGTGGAACCCACATAAATGTTTCAAATTTTCATGACTTTTATGAATTAGCACCTCTAATCTCGTGCAAAACACGGTTCTTATATATATATATATTAATTTAATATTATCTAAATTTTAAATTTAATTAAATTTTTTAAATCAATAATATAAATTGTATATATTAGTATAGCATTGAAATGATTAAAAATTTAAATTTTTGGTAATTAATATACTTCTAATTATTATAATTAATGTTGTTGGCGTTAACGAACCCTCGAATTTTAATAGTATATTTAGATTATCCATATTTCTCGTTTTATATTGGGTATTTATAATTTTTTCGATGAACAGTAACTTCTGAATTGACAGAGTTCTGTGGGTGCAAAAAAATTAAGAGAAAAGGTTGTTTTACTGTGATTAGTTACTAACTCCGTTGAATGAATTGATGACTATCAATTGATTCCCTCAACGGGTGCGTATGCTCTTAGTTTAAGAATTTTGAGCTTCTTCATATATTACTTTTATAAAAAGTGTTTTCTTTTTAGTGTAAAATAATTGTCTTACAAACACTTTTACTGCTTCTTATAAAGGAATGAAAATTGGAATACATATATCTTGCAATAAAATAATAATTAATTAAAGCAAGAATATGATTGACTTTATGCTTCGGAAAGATACAAACCAATAATATAACCTATATTTCGTGAATTATGTTTCTTTGGAAAATGCATATTACAATGTACATTATATATATTCTACCAATTTACAAAGTACACGGAAAACATCCTTGCATGACAACGATATTATCCAATTATAATTGTACTTGTTTTTTTGTTTGATCCAATTGTGTAAATGGCATGGTTGGTTGTTTACTGCTTAGGACATTCGTTAACCCCAGTTTGGTAGACATTAAATGCTACAAATTTCAGTACGTACTTGCTTTCAATACACATGGAGTAATTTTTTATATTTTTTTTAGGTATCTAATAAAAAATGATTCATTATTCTTGGAAAAAATAATGGACTACATTTAGGGGCACAAAACACAAAAAAGATTAAATAGTTACATTATTTCGAATGTACCTTCGGCCGAAATATATTATAATCATGAGAGTTTTGAAGTGCGGTATTTTTGAAAATTGTATTTAGTTTTACTGATATATATAATAAAATTGAGTTTGACTATTAATTAAGTACGTGGAATAATCTTTTGTTGCTTTGTATTTTTTTTCTTTTACATATTATATTATAATGTAAGCCCAATTTATTCAAGGTTATATTGGATTTTTACTTGAAGATTATATTTAGAGTTTCAATATATTTATTGTACCGCAATTTCCTTTTAAATAAAATTAGATATGTTTCGTTCACACCGTACGTAACTATAAAAATGTGATATAACAATAGTACTTCTAACATTTTCTATTCCGAACTACTTTTAACAATGTTATTTGTACTATAATTTCTTAAGCCTTAAATTTGGACGACCGAAATCGATTTGAACAAAACTTTTAAATTCAAATATAATGATAATATTGTGTAATCTTTAACTTGATCTTAGTATAATGAATTAGACTTTGATAATGTCCTTTTAAGGCATTTACCTTTCAATACACATGGAGTAATTTTTTTTATTTTTTTTAGGTATCTAATAAAAAATGATTCATTATTCCTAGGAAAAATAATGGACTACATTTAGGTGGACAAAACACAAAAAAGATTGAGTAGTTACCTTAATTTGAATGCACCTTCGGCTGAAATATATTACAATCATGAGAGTCTTGAATTGTGGTATTTTCGAAAGTTGCATTTATTTTTACTGATATATATAATAATATTGAGTTTGACTATTAATTAAGTGCGTGGAATAATCTTTTGTTGCTTTGTATTTTTTCCTTTTACATATCATACTATAATGTAAGCCCAATTTATTCAAGGTTATATTGGATTTTTACTTGAAGATTATATTTAGAGTTTCAATAGATTTATTGTACCGAAATTTCCTTTTAAATGAAATTAGATATGTTTCGTTCACACATTACGTAACTATAAAAAATGTGATATAACAATAGTTCTTCTAACATTTTCTATTCCGAACTACTTTTAACAATGTTATTTGTACTATAATTTGTTAAGCCTTAAATTGGGACAACCGAAATCGATTTGAACAAAACTTTTTAAATTCAAATATAATGATAATATTGTGTAATCTTTAACTTAATCTTAGTATAATGAATTTGACTTTGATAATGTTATTTTAAGGCATTTAATATTGAATAGTTACCTGTCTCCACTACAGCCTAAGTCTTTCTTGGTTTGGTAACTCCCTTGTACTTTGTTCCTTTAACTTTCCCCTTTTCACCTTGTTCAAGTTGCTACCGGCTGTGCTTCGGGGAGAGACAAAAGTACTCAGTAAAGGTATGTAATCAACTTCTTCTTTTCCATATTATTATTCTGTACTAACGATTCCAAAGTGTTCTGAGGTATGCATGTATATGGATTGGTTGTATACGCTATAATGTTTTCCTAAGTAAAATTTGTCCAAGTTTAGTTATGAAGTATTTCCTGATATCGTATTATATCAGTATGATTTACGGTTATTTTTCCATAATCACCCAACACTAACTATTATGCTTTCAATTAGAATCATGTCAGAACTGATGAACTTGGCGGCCAAATTTGTTAGGCGTCTGCAGATGTCTGAGTGCAATTCAGATGAAATGGTTAGTTGAATATATTTTTAGTCATTAATGATACTCATTTATCCATGTCATGTCTCTGTGTTTCTAATGTGTTTATTTTTTGGCAGCATGTGCCTCATTCGTTTTGTTTGAAATATGGGTTTCGTATTCCCGCAACTGTTAAGGTTATTATACGTACTGGTTATGAAATTTGGCTAGATTTTGATAAAATTAACAAAAAACTAAAGGGTTTGTGTGATTTTTACAACGACTTTGGAATTGTATCTGGTTACACCTTATGCTTTGAGTATGTGGGTGACTTTGATATGAAAGTTTGTATAACTGATCTGTATGGCTCTGAGATTGACTATCCTAGTAGAGCTCATCATCTCCAAGCTCGTGTCCCGTCTCATGGTATTTTCTAATATTAAATACTATTTTATTATGTTAACATTTTGGACTATGAATAACAACAGTTTTTCTTTATTAGTTGATGTTCTGGATGGTGGTTAGACTTTTGTACGACATCTGGGATGGGGCGGTAAAGTCACAGATTCTGTTGTATGTTTTTTTAAATCTTGTTAATTTTTTCTCAATATTTAGCTGCTAAAGGGTTTTATATGTTGCTCACTCACTTCCACTTTTCGTAGTATGTACCACATGAATTTGATCAGCGTGTTGGTGTTCTTATTCCTCCAAATATTGAATTTGTCGTCAACAGCGGGTATGAGTTGGTTGGTAAATATGCTCGAAGTGAAGATGGCCTAAGACATCTTCATGGTCTGCATAACCTTTGTAATATGTTACGTGTGTCTGATTTGAATTGCTTCCACATGTTGGTTTTCACATATGATGGTGGTCATAAATTTGTCCTCACTGCTATTGACACTACTCATATTGAAAGTCCTCTGGGTCCTGTTTCCCCACAGTCATGTATGATTTAACCGCTTGAAGTAGAATGTTACACATGAGTTTTGATTTGACAATTTAATTGGAAAATGATTTCTTTGAAGGTGATGTAATTGCACCTTATAATGGAGGGACTGCATTTCAGTTTGTTATTCAACAATTTCAGCTTCTACCTTATGAACATGGAGTGGTAAGTTATAAATAATCATACATATATTTGGTGATTTCCTTGCTTCATTTAATGACGTGCAAAATTAACCTACAATTTTGTACATTTGTACATATATTTCAGTAAAAATCGTATTTCAATATTTGTAATTTGGTATGTAGGACGTCCCAGTTGAATTCAAGAACCTTTCTAAATGTTGGTGAAGACTGATTATATAAGTGCATACGTGGGCAATCGATGTTGGCTCTTGCAAATTTGTCATCACCGTGATAAGATGATATGCACCATTAATGACGGTTGGTTGGTGTTTAGGTAGGGTTATAGCTCGATGTAGGTGATAACATTATTTTGAAGTGGCGTGATGGAAGTATTCGCAACTTCAATGTCGTTGTTCTAAAGAAAGCGGATGCTATGGAAGTTTGATCCGCATAAAGCAGAATGGGAATATTAATCTGAATCCCTGGTCTATGACTTGCTATTACCTATTCTAATTTCCTTTGATTAATTATCCGTGAAACTATTATTATTTGGTTATTTTCAAGTTTTTCCAGTGTGTGTAATCCCTCTTTAATTTTGGAGGTGTTGAACATCGAATGATGCTTATGAAGTCTTTGTTCGTTTAATTAAGTAAATTATCATGTGCCATAAATTTCCATAACGCAGAAAGGTGCTTCCCTAAATTGTCATCTTTGGTTAAAAATATCAACCAATTACATGCCTTAGCTTTCACACGATTGTGTGCAAAATACAGTTTAGATTTCACCTAAGGTAAGGAAATCGATTAAAAAAGTACATAAAACCGTGTAAAACAACTTTACTAATGAGGTAGAGCATAAAACACTTCTTTATACACAACATTAAGGGTTATATTTGTAGGATTTCCTATTTCGTCATCAACAAAAATAGACAGTCCATGTGGCGAAGTTACCCGGCTTATGGCTACGTAGTACTGACCATGGGAAAAGACGGATTTTGGTAAATAAAAACCAACAGTTTGAAGACTCTGTCCCTGTGCTTTGTTGATAGTCATTGCATAACATACTTGTATTGGCATTTGCTTACGTATCAATTTGAAAGGTGTTAGATATATTTGAGATGTCATGTCTAATCTGTTGTGTTTATTTTCAGAACTTAATATCAGGACTTACTGGAAATTAGAACTTACTGAAGTCAGAACTTATATCAGAACTTAAGGCCGTCAGGATTTATATCAGGACTTAAGTGCGGATACTTCAGATAAGGAAAGCGGCTGATTTACAGAAAATGATCATGACTAAAACAATAGACGATATGCATGGAGAGTTAGAAGACTAGAAGACTTGTAGAAGATCATATCTGATTGATATATTTTAGGAGACATAATTATATTCCATATCAATTAGAAGATATCTTGTAACTGTGTACTATATAAACACAGCTTAGGGTTTACATTATATGTGTTATCATTCATGAGGAAGATTATACATTGTAACCTAGCATCTCTTAGTGATATTGTTCATTAGTGAGAGAGAACAACTGTTCAATTGTAACAGAGTTTACTATATTGAATATACTTGATTACTGTTACATACTTGTGTTCGAAATTGATTTGATTGTATCAACACTATATTCAACCCCCTTCTATAGTGTTGTGTGACCTAACAAGTGGTATCAGAGCCTCTCTGTTGATATACAAATAGTGAGATCCAGTTAACAATCATGTCTGAAGAAACACAAACCCCAACTAAGCCCACCAAAACTCAAGATACTCAAAACAATCAAACCCACAGTCGATATGAAACCATTAGGGTTCCCATACTGAGAGCATCTGAGTATCCTATATGGAAGGTAAAGATGGATATGTTTCTGGAAGCCACAGATCCAGAATACCTTGATAGAATTAATAATGGACCATACAAGCCTACCAAGCTTTCTATTGCAGTTGCTGATCAACCATCAAAGATGATACCAAAGGAGAAAGGTGATTACACAGCTAAAGACATCTCATCCATTACCAAGGATGCAAGGGTAAGGCATCTGCTGCATAGTGCAATTGACAATGTCATGTCAAACAGGGTAATTGAATGCAAGACTGCAAAGGAGATATGGGATACTTTGGAGACAAGATGCCAGGGAACTGATGCAATAAAAAAGAACAGGAAGACTATACTCACACAAGAGTATGCGCACTTTGACTCAAAAGCTGATGAGTCATTAACTGATTTATATGACAGGTTTGCCAAACTCATGAATGATCTATCACTGGTGGACAAGGAATATGATCTTGAAGATTCAAATCTAAAATTCCTTTTAGCACTTCCTGAAAATTGGGATTTGAAGTCTACTACCATAAGAGATAACTATGACCTTACTGAAACTACTCTTGATGAAATTTATGGTATGCTCAAGACTCATGAACTTGAGATGGATCAAAGGAGCAAAAACAATGGAAGAAAGTCAAAGACAGTTGCTCTTAAAGCTGAGGAGGAATCTCCTAAAGTGATTATCTCAAAGAGGGGCAAAGGAAAGGCTCTTATCATACAGTCTGATTCAGAGTCATCATATTCTGATGATGATGATTCAGAATCTGAAAGTTTATCTGAAATAGATAATGATGCAGAGATGATGCAACTGTGTGCTCTTATGGTGAAGGGTATCACAAAGATAGCCTATAAGAAATTCAGAAAGGGCAAGAAGTTTTCCAGGAAAGGTGGAAGTTCTGAAAAGAAAGGGTTCAGAAAGTCTGATGGCAAAGGAGGAAAGTCTGACATAGGAGACAACTCAAATGTCAAGTGCTACAATTGTGGTGAAAGAGGTCACATCTCTCCTGACTGCAAGAAAGGAAAAAGTGATAAAGGCCAGACACTTAATACAATGAAGAAAAACTGGGCATACACTTCAGATTCTGAAGATGAGGTGAACTATGCCTTGATGGCAAATGCTGATGGCAGTTCTGATGCTGCTGAATTAAAAGTACCTCAATCAACTCTTGCTTTTCATACTGATGATATTTCTGAGCTAAGATTATATCTGAAAACCATGTTCATTAGTTTTAGAGATCAGACTTTAACAAATGAAAGATTAACATCTGAAAGTCTTGCTCTTAGAAAAAGAAATGATTATTTAGAAAAAGAGTTAGTTATACTTCATCAAACTCAGAAAGAAAGAGATGAGGCTTTGTATGTTAGAGATGAAGTGCTAAAATTGAATAAATCTCTTAAATCTGAACTTGAAAAGAAAAAGGAGATAATCAAAACTTGGACTAACTCTGGAAGAACAACTCAGAAAATCTTAGAAAATGGAAATTGGAAAGAAGGACTAGGTTATCTAGATGATAAAGAAGAAAAGGAAACTGTGTCGTCTAAACCAAACTTTACCAAGAAAGCTAAAAATCCTAAAGTTAATCCTGTCAAGTTTGTGTCAAATTATAATAAGTCAAAATCTGAAAAAGTGATAAACTCTAAAACAGAAGTCAAAGAAAAGTCAACTTCTGACAAATTAAAACAGGATAAACTAGCTGAAGTAAACATAGGTTTAATGACAAAGAAGCAGCTTAAGCATAAGCTGAAAGAGATTAGAAATATAAACAAGGTAAAGGAAGCTAGGAAAAATAAGAATGGAAAGGAAGGTGTGAATAAAAATAGTAATTAAATGCCTATTCCTAATGCTCCTAGAAAGAAATGCTATAACTGTGGAAACTCTAACCATCTTGCTTCTTTTTGCAGGAAAAATAAAGATATAAACACTTTACCTCCTAGATCAGGAGTTAAGAGTCAGTCTGTTAGGTTTAAACCACAAAATCCTTATTTTCATTGTGGTAGTTTATGGCATTCTATTTATACTTGTAAGGAATATCATAGTTTGTACTATGATTATTATCAAATAAAACCTTCTTTGAAGAAAGTTAGTGTAATTCCTTCTAGTGTAAATTCTGATGCAAAGTCTGATAAGAAGCATGTTAGCATAAACTCTGAAATTAAATCCGCTACAAATGCTAACAAACTTAAAAAGGCTAAAGGATCCAAGCAAGTCCGGGTCCTTAAAACTAACCAATAGTGGTCTTTGTGATTGCATGGCAACAGGAAAAACATCATAGTTTTGGACAGTGGATGTTCAGGACATATGACTGGAAATAAAGCCCTGCTATCAGACTTTGTGGAGAAAGCTGGCCCAGGAGTTTCTTATGGAGATGGAAACATGGGAAAACTCTAGGATATGGCAATATCAATCTTGGGAATGTCATAATTAAATCAGTAGCTCTTGTCTCAGGACTTAAACACAATATGCTAAGTGTGAGTCAAATCTCTGACAAAGGTTATCATGTGGATTTCTTTGAAGAACACTGTGAAGTTGTAAGTCATTCTACAGGCAAAGTGGTTCTGAAAGGTTATAGACATGGTAACATATATGAAGCCAGACTTTCAACAAACTCTGATGGTTCTGCAATCTGTCTGTTAAGTAGAGTATCAATTGAAGAAAGTTGGAATTGGCACAAGAGATTCTCTCATTTATATTTCAACAACATAAATGAGCTAGTAAAGAAAGATCTTGTGAGAGGACTGCCAAAATCAGTATTTGCTCCTGATGACCTTTGTGATTTATGTCAAAAGGCAAAACAAAGAAAATCTTCATTCAAGAGCAAAAATGAATTCTCAATTCTTGAGCCTTATCACTTACTGCATGTTGATCTATTTGGTCCAGTCAATGTCATGTCCATTGCAAAGAAGAAGTATGCTATGGTTATAGTGGATGAGTATACAAGATACACTTGGGTGTATTTCTGGCACAAGAAGAATGAAACTGCATCTACTCTAACTGATCATGTCAGACAGCTGGATAAGATGGTCAAAGATTCTGTTAAAATAATAAGAGGTGATAATGACACTGAGTTCAAGAATTCAATCATGGAAGAGTTCTGCAAAGAGCATGGAATAAAATAGGAATTTTCTGCACCTGGAACTCCACAGCAGAATGGAGTTGTAGAAAGAAAGAACATGACTCTCATTGAAGCTGCACGAACTATGCTTGATGAAGCAAAGCTACCAACCTACTTTTGGGCTGAAGCTGTGTAGACTGCTTATTTTACACAGAATGCTACACTCATAAACAAGCATGGAAGAACACCATATAAGATGGTGAAGAAAAAGAAGCCAAATCTGAAATACTTTCATGTATTTAGATGCAAGTATTTTGTTCTTAAGACTCATCCTGAACAGCTGTCAAAATTTGATCTAAAAGCTGATGAAGGAATTTTTGTTGGATATCCACTTTCCACAAAAGCCTTCAGAGTCTACAATTTAAGAACAAGGGTTGTCATGTAATCTATCAATGTATCTTTTGATGATAAAAAGATTACTGGACTTGAAGATTTCAATGATCATGATCAGCCGAGATTTGAAAATGAAGATTTAAATTCTGATGAACTAAATCCTGATTCTGTAAGTTCTGACGGGTTAAATTCTGATGTCATTGAAACTGTGGTAATTACTCCAAAGGAAAATGCACCTGTTCAAGGGTAGCAAGTTAATGATCCTACCACATCTCAAGACTCTCAAGAAGCATCAGAACCTGTCACTGGTTTTTCAAGTTCTGATTCGTCAAGTTCTGATGAGCCAAATACTGATAATTTTGGAAACTCTGATTCTTTAATTCCTGAAAGATCCAACTCAAATTCTGAAATTTCAGAGAGCATAACTTCAGGAGGAGCATCAGAAAATGCTGATGGAGACAACATGGATCATGGAGGAGGATCCAGTTCTAAAGATCAACTTCCATCTGCAAGGAAGTGGACTAAATCACACACACCTGACTTAATAATTGGAGATCCAGAAGCAGGTGTCAGAACTAGAACAACAACAATAAATGAATGTCTCTATCATTCCTTTCTATCTCAAAATGAACCAAAGAAAGAGGAAGAAGCTCTTCAAGATGCTGATTGGGTGCAAGCAATGCAGGAAAAGTTAAATGAATTTGAAAGAAATAAAGTCTGGACCCTAGTGCCAAGACCAAAGAATAGATCAATTATTGGCACAAAATGGGTGTTCAGAAACAAAACTGACAGTGATGGCATAACAAGAAACAAAGAAAGGTTGGTTGCTAAAGGTTACTCTCAACAGGAGGGTATTGACTATGATGAAACATTTGCTCCAGTTGCTAGATTGGAAGCCATAAGAATATTTTTGGCTTATGCTGCAAACAAGAAGTCTAAAGTCTTTCAAATGGATGTAAGAAGATCTTTTCTCAATGTAAAATTGGAAGAAGAGGTATATGTTAAACAACCTCTAGGCTTTGTAGATCCAAAATTTCCAAATCATGTCAACAGGCTTGACAAAACACTTTATGACCTTAAGCAAGCTCCAAGAGCATGGTATGAGACTTTAGCTCAATTCCTTCTGGAAAGTGGATTTAACAGAGGCACAATTGATAAAACACTGTTCTACCTCAACCATGGAAATGACTTACTTTTAGTATAAATATATGTTGATGATATCATCTTTGGTTCTACAAATGCCAAACTCTGTGAAAGGTTTGCAAAGCTAATGTAGTCAAGATATCAAACGAGTATGATGTGAGAAATCAACTATTTTCCTGGACTTCAAGTCAAGCAAAATAAAGAAGGTACTTTCATAAATCAATCCAAGTACACCAGAAATTTACTCAAGAAATTTGGAATGCAAGACAGTTCAACTGCATCCACTCCCATAGCCACTGCAACCAAGTTAGATAAAGATACTGGAGCATCAGTAGATATTACTAACTACAGAGGTATGATTGGCTCTTTACTCTATTTAACTGCAAGTAGACCTGATATCACGTATGCTACCTGTCTTTGTGCAAGATTTCAGGCTGATCCAAGAGAACCTCATCTAATAGATGTGAAAAGAATATTCAAGTACCTCAAGGGTACAGCTGATCTAGGATTGTGGTATCCTAGGGAATCAGACTTTAAGCTAATAGGTTACTCATATGCAGATTTTGCAGGATGTAAAATAGACAGGAAAAGCACTAGTGGAAGCTGCCAGTTTCTTGGAGGCAGATTGGTTTCTTGGTTTAGCAAGAAACATAAATCAATTTCGACATCAACTGCAGAAGCAGAATATATTGCTGTAGGAAGCTGTTGTGCACAGATTCTTTGGATGAAGAATCAGCTACTGGACTATGGGTTAGAATTTTCTAAAATACCCATTTACTGTGATAATCAAAGTGCTATTGCTATGACAGGTAATCCAGTTCAACACTCAATAACAAAGCACATCAATATTAGGTACCATTTCATAAGGGAACATGTGATGGAAGGTACATTGGAATTGCATTTTGTTCCAACAGATCAACAACTAGCAGATATCTTCATAAAACCACTATGTGAAGCTACTTTTACAAGACTGGTAAATGAACTTGGAATGATTTCAGGTTCTTTCTCAAAATCTGTTTAGTTTTTGTTCTCATGTATCAGACTTTATGATCAGTGTTTACAGATTATCTTATCTCCATGTAATCTGTGCTTAAATTGTAATATATTAAATACTGATTATTATCTGATGTGATTCTATATACTCTGATAGTGTTTTGAATGTTCTGTGACTATTCACTCCAATGAGGATTATTTGTTAGATGTTGACTTAGTAGTCTTTAACAAACTATGTATCCCATGTTTGAATTAGTTATTTATGTGGAAATCCATAAGATAAGCAAACTCTGATTTTGATCTTAGTCAAATTTACTTTGTGTATTTTATTACTAAGTCACAAACTAGATTATTGCTTCTTATCTATCAAATTCTGATGTCAGTAAATCTCTAGGATGAACTACTTGTTTGATAAGCCTCACTTATCTGAAGAAAGCAAAAGAAAGGAAAAACTAAAGTCAGGTACTCTTTTGAGATCTAGAGTAAATATGTGAAAGGGAAGACCCAAGTGCATTACTGGTATTAAATAATATGCATTAGAAAAGCAAATAAATTTTTCTTGGTGACTTTTCACATTCTCTGATTACTGGAGAAATACTCTGATAATAGCATAAATTCTGATAGCAGTTGTGACTCATTTATACTGAGAAACCACTGTAAAAAGAATGTCAAAAGATGCATGAAATGAGCACAAACAGTTGAGGTGGACTCTTGCATAAATTTATTCTATAGTAGACTTCAAAATTAAAGACAAATTTTAAGCACTTTTCTTAGTTATGCCTTATTTCTAAGATATACTAAAGTTTATCAGACTTTAATCTTTATCTGATCATTTGCAAATGCACACACTCTCACTCTATATGAATAATAAAAATTACTGTGGTGATTAAGTTGTTTTTGACAAACAGTTAAGTATTATTTGCATAGATTCTGAGGACAAGTTCTGATGAAAGTTTTGATGATTAAACTCTGAAGAAACCAGTCAGTATTTGTGTGAAGAATCACAGAAACAGACATTCACTTTTTGAGTACGGAAGCCATGTTCCGATGACCGTTAAATTCTGATAATAGTCAAGTTCTGATGCAATCCTGATGGAAACTCTGATCCTTACGTAGAATTAGTTAATTACTTGGCTTATGTTTAGTATTTACTGTAACAGTTATATTTTTTTAAAAAATAATTAAGTGAGATAAAAATAGTGATAATTATTTTGATTATGGGTTGCATGTGTGTTTTGATAACAACATGTGAGCAATAATTACTGCACGTTTACCGTGCCCACTCATTACTTTTTGACTGTTTCCATGTTGCCAGGTGTAAAAAGACTGTTCTGCTTCACAAAATTGACCGTTGTCACGTGGAGTGTATAAATAAGAGAGTTAAAAGATTTTCCAATCTTTTACCTACTACTTTTTATTTTCTAATCTCTCTTATTCTCTCTCTCACTCTTTAATATTCTCTGACGGACTTTCTTACAGGCATTTTAACAAACACCTTGTGAACACACATCTTCTCACTTATTTCTTTACAGAGATGGTACCCAAAGATCTAATCTATGATGGAGCCAAGTTTGTTCCTAATAACTACATGGCTATTCTTTCTAAGGACGAGGCTCCTTCAGAACTTCATTTCGTCCAAGACTTTCTTGCTTGAAGTGAAATAGGCCATGCACTGACCCAAACCCAGATTTTCTCAGGCAAGCAAATACTGGAGTTTTGGAGGACTAGTGTCTATGATGATGGTGGAAAAGCTGGGTCCCCGAGTATTATCTTTACAACATGGGAGGATGAGCATGTGGTGACCTTGTCAACTGTGCGACAAGCACTATATTTGCCGGAAGATTCCACTTTCAATTCATCAGTTGAGGAGCCAATATAACGACTCGTGTATTTTTCTTTTTACTTTAATATTTAAAGGTGTAATAAAGATTTGAATAATTAAATAAATATGTGTATTAGTTTTAGCAGCAGTTACTGATTGTTATTTAAATATTTATGATCCGTTGATATGTGGGATTGAGTTGTGTGATTTATTAGTGAGTTATATGATTTTGTTTCGCTTGTAAAAGTGATTTTATTGTAGTTTTAATTCCATAAATACTTGGGTTATTTCTAAAATTGGTTTTATAATTTTATAATTTTAATAATTATTTTTAGGACTTTTTAAAATTGAGAAATCAAGATTTTATTAATTATTTATTTTTAAATGATTTTCTGATTATGTTTATTTGTAAAATTCTTATTTAATTTAGGAAATCTTCAAAAATCATGAAACTTATATTTTATTAAGTTCGTATTATTCTGAGAATTTTAAAATTATTTTGGAAATTTTCGGAATTCGTTTTACCCGCGCGTCATTTCGTTATTTATTAAAAAGCGGGTACAAAGTGCACCTCAAAAAGTATTTTTAAAATTGCGAAACTTATATTTTTATTAACTTCGGGATATTTGTAATATTTTAAGATTGTTTTCGTAATTTTCTGAGTTCGTTTTCGGGTGCACTTAAGTTCGTTAATTGCGAATTATGGGGCAAACGGAGACTCGAAACCTTTATAATTATCCTATAACTACGTGTTGAATTTTCAGAAGGGGAGTGTGCCACATGCTTCCATTTCCTGTGTTCATCAGCAAAAGAAAATAAATAAATAAAACACATAACCCCCCTCCCCTGTTGTCTTCCTCGACTTGGTTCTCTCTTGGTTCTTTTGTTTCTCTTTCGATTACATCTCTCTCTCTGTATCTTACATCTCTCTCCCTCTAAACTCTCCTCCTCCTCTGCCCCGTTCCTCGCCGTCCATGTTCTCGGTGGTTTCACCATTTTTGGTGTGTTTCCGTCCGGCTATTTCGATGATTTCCTTAGCCCATCTCTGTGCATGCTTATATATACATACGATGTGTATGCATATGTTTGAGTTGTGTGTAGTGATTGTTGGTTCCTGTTGTGTGCTCTTTTCGTTCTTTTCTGCTGGTTTAGGCGGCGCGTGGATTACACGCGCGGGTGCGTGCGTGTTTGTGCAGTCTGTGTTGCCGAATTGTGTTGCTATTTTATAAATTTCAATTCCTTCTTGTGCAGGAAATTATTTGATTTAATATATGTGATATTAATAATTTTTGTTGCGGGGAATAATATTAATCGGTATTATTTATTTGGGAACTCGTATTATATCAGGCGCCAATAAATTGTGCCGCCGTTGACGATGAACTTCGGTGAGTCAACGGTGGACGGTGATGACGACGTTCTGAGTCCTAAATTTTATAAATAAATAAAATGATTTGTATAAAATGTTTTGAAGATAAATTGTATATTGGAGTTGTACGTAAATAATTACGAGATTGTGGAGTTGATGTGGTATTGAAACTTGTGGATTGATGTGATTGTTGACGTCGATTATAATCGACGGGTAGGCTTATAAACAAAAGAGTTGCTGCCAAAATTTTCTAAAATCTATTTTAAATACGATAAAAATGTACTTATTTATATTAAACGTTTTACCCCTATTTATAAACGGACTATGTGATTACGTGATTACGTGTATAATTGCTATACGAGTCGGGTTATTAGATTGGGTTAGAGGATTGAGGATATCAAGCATGTTGGTATAATTGATTAGGGTATTCTGTATTTGTAGATTCCGATCGAGTTTTCCCAGGATTAAAATCAGCGTGAAAGCTACTTAGGGTTTCATAAAGCGTTGCAAGGCAGGTGCCCTGACCATTCTTTTATGGTTCAGTACATATGAATAGCTAAATGCTTTATTTTCGTAATGGAACATAAACGTTTTAAGTTACGTATCCCCTGTAGTTATAAGTCACTGTTTTCAAATTGTTTTGGGGAAAAGTAACTTCAAAAGGTAACTATCTCGAATGGAATGATTTGTGAACTGGATTTTAAATGTGTGCTGGTTAAATAGATGATTTTGAAAATGAGATAGGTACAAGTGTTTTGAAAACAGGATAAAACGATCAGATATGGGATACGTTGGGGCCAGAGTAGGCCTATTGAGGTGGCGTAAGAGGCTAATTCGGTTGCGCGTACTGTATAACCGATTAGTCCAGCAGGTCATAGACCTAGCTAGTCTCTGAGTTCTGGAACAGGTATATAGGATGGCAGTTGGAGCCGTCTGGTGTTGATAGCCTGATCAGCTGTCTTCACATATCCGCTACGTATCTGATTTGGATTTGTGAATCCCGTAAGGGCATGAGTAGTTGATACAGCAGTTTTATAAATGTGATTAGCATGCTAAAATTGGACTCTGGTATTTTTACAGTACACTGCTATGTTGTTTTGATGAAGCATGATAGTTAGTGATATTCAGTTATCTCTGATTTTCCTTATAAAATGTTGATATCATGATTACAACTCTGTTCCTATTATTGTTACATTACTGCTTTTATTCCGTTATTCATATGTTGGTGCTGCTGAGCGATTATGATCACCCTTGCAACTGTTATGTATATCTCGCAGATGCCTAGAAGATCAGTCAGACAGACCCATGTTCCCACCCCTTCTGGACCCGGCTCCTCTGAGGTAGTTTGTATCAGGCCATGAGGTCTGATGAGTTGCTAAATAAAGTTAGAGTGTGTTAGCTGAGAGATCTCGACAAGCTAAAGTTTCATTCGAGAACTCGGACTGCTTTAACCTTGGATATCAACTTATATCAGGATATTATACCAAATATAATTGTTATATTATTAGAACTAATAATATAACAATCTTGTTATATTTTTATTAAATTATACTGTTGTCAATATTTGATATCCAAATTTAAGGATATCAAGATCTATATATTGTAGTGATAAGATAAAAAGTTGAGAAAAAATTAAATGTAATAGGTTTGCTATTTTAATAATTAACTAGTAGTTTGACGTGTACTTTTTACTAGTGCATTGTCCATACTAAATCTCAAATATTGAACAAATATCGAACGATCCAATTCTACAAATGTTAAAACGGTTAAAAGAAAATGTTATATGCAAAATATCAATAATTTTTAATTGTTATTCCTTCATCATTTTAACAAAAAAAATTAATTCAGCCATAGAGAATTTCACTGCATGTCTATTTGTGGTATTTATGATAAAATTGATCAAAATCATGAATTCAAATTTTTTTTAAATAATGATTTCTCAAAATTAAATTTTAAATTTTAGATTAATATAATATTTGTAAGGAAAATATTAATTAATATTATATATCCTATAAAAGGTAACAAATCTGATGTACGGTTTAGGAGAAACGACCGTTTTAAGTAACGACATTTCGCGAATGAACCATTACCCCTCGCCTTACTTTGAAACATAGGTTAAAGACCTTAAAGGACTAATTGGATTATGAAACATTTATGTAAAGTGTATTAGGCAGTTGGTAAGGCACTCGCGAAAGAATCGCCTTAAAACCCTTAATGGTTAATTTATTAAAAATGGTGGAGCCGAGGGTACTCGAGCGACTTAAGTGAATCGTTAAGCGCAAAAACCCTTCCTTATCTAATGTCCTGGTGGAATACTAATTGTCCTTTACTGATAATATTCTGATTTCATACTCTGTGTAATGTTTTTCTTAATCTTATACATCCAAGAATGCATCTGTTATGCGAGTGATACTTGAACTACTTCTGCCAAATAACGATATACTACCCAAAGAACAGTATCAAAAAGGTAATATTAGTCTTTACTTTTCTTAACAGGAAGGATTATCGACTATCAAAAGTTAGTTGTGATTGAGGGTAGATTCCCAATGATTTAGTAGCTTTACACATTAATGTACAAAATTGTGAGGTCACTCCTTTTATGGAGATTATCTCATGTGTAGGCAGACCACGTGCGTCCGCTCGGAAATCTATTAATCATAAACACAATGAAAGGAGCATTTAGTACTGCACTTACAAACTAAATACAATGCAAATCATTTGGTCAAAAAAAAAAGGTACATTGCATATCATATTACTAAAAGAATATTCTAGGAGGATGATTATAAGTATTACTATTACGTATTTAGTTTTCATAGAAGTATAAACGAGTGCTTTATAGTTCTAATAATTGTTTCATAACAATTATATTTGGTATAATATCCTGATATAAGTTGTTTAACCATTGTCATTTTTAGACAGTACATGTTACGAGCTTCGTTTTGATATGTGGTTCGCTTGAATCCGATGTACGGTTTAGGAGAAATGACCGTTTTAAGTAACGGCATTTCGCGAACGAACCATTACCCCTCGCCTTACTTTGAAACCTTGGTTAAGGCCCTTAAATGACTAATTGGAGTATGAAACAATTGTGTAAAGTGGATTAGGTAGTTGGTAGGGTACTCGCGAAAGAATCGCCTTAAAATTCTTAATGGTTAAATTATTAAAAATGGTGGAGCCAAGGGTACTCGAACGACTTATGTGATTCGTTAAGCGTAGAAGTGACCATAAGCAAATGTTAGGGTTCAATTGGTTAAAGTCTAGTTTCTTAAGTGACCGTGGTTTAATTCCGACTTATGTTGTTGTTCATAGGTTATCGGGCCTACTCTAAGCTTAAGTCTAACCGGGAACACTCAGGCAAGTTTTCTACCCGTTATACTGTTGTTGTGATGTATATATGCATATGCATTATCTTGTGATAAGTGCATGATTGTTATTAGCAAATCTTGCGATATATTGGAGCATGCTGATATGGTATATATGCATGCCTGTTTCGTAATCTTGATATCTAATTGTTGATTCAAATGCTTATAAGTTGCATAATACTTATGCTAGAGATAAGCAGTAGTTGCGTATACCCTTAGTATAGGGGACCCAAAGGTGAACATTTTCTAAACCGGGAGTCAATGTTCCCGAGTATAATATATATATATTTATATATATATATATAGATATAGTTTTCAAAACTATTAATCGAATAAGGTTTATTCGATAACTTTATTTTATTTAATGAATATTATTTTGAATATTCATTCGAGGACTTATGACTCCGCTTATTTTATTAAATGAATATTATTTTGAATATTCATTCGAGGACTTATGACTCCGCTTCTTTTATTAAATAATATTCTTTATTTTATTAAAGAATAATGTTTCGATAATCAAACTTATTTTCGATTATTCAAATAAAGATCGTACTTTCGTATAAGTATATCTTTGGTTATTTATTATTCATTTCAAGTATAAGTTTTAAAACTTTTACTTCAATTATTTTTATAAGGATTATCCTTATTGGAATATTATTTAAATAAATATTCAGATATTTTCTAATATATCGGGACTGATTTATTTCATTAAATCAGCATTACTCCAAACATTCTTAAAAATATTTTCGAGTCTTCAAAATGATTTTAAAAGTTAGAGCGGATCCCAAAACTCGTTTTCAGATTTAAGATCTTCCTTTCGAAGGAGACTTGAATATTCGCTCAAAAATCTAAGGGATCCGACTCTGTGGTGTATTTTATATTCGCAACGAGGTTGCTGTTTTGGGAAAACAATTTGATTACTTGCCCAATGTTCGGGAAGTAAGTCCATCTAATTGAGTCGTCATAAGCGACAGGCCGGAGTATGGTCTATCAAAGTGTAAGTGGCTGGGTGGCAGTCCATCAACGCGTAAGAGGCCGGGTGGCGGTCCAGCACAAGGTCCTAATGTGGCCAGGGTGATGACCGGTGGGGGATTCATCCATCTACTAGTAGAAAAGGTTACTTATTGGTATCTTTGCCTGATCAGCAAGATATCGGGTTTATGCAAAAATTCTTTTCTTTCCAAATTCATTGGATATTACAACTCTGTTCATACTTTACATGATAGAGGTTTTCAGGAAATGTATGAGAGATATATATATGGATTTATATCGGGACTTAATGAAGTATCTCGTAACTTCATTTCATTCAATAATATTTCAAAGATTGAATGTATTCAAGTCTTATCTTGTAGTCTCATCCGTGTGATGAACTTTTGAAACTGATTATACCTTGAACGGTGGTAGTTCAAGTAGTATTCAGAAAAGATATAAGTATATTGGAGTATCTTGTAACTTTATCTTTTCAACTTATATCTGGTTAATGATTATCTTATGCATGACAAAGATTTTCACAAAAATGTTGAGACAAGGTTAGATATATGAGATCACCTTGCAACGATATTTTTATACAGTTATAAACTGGAACTCTATGTATATTATGCATGGAAGAGGGCTTCCAAGATTTTGAAAAGTATATATACATATATACAGAATATTTTGCGACTTGGTCGCAATAAGATATCAAACTTGGTTCATTTCTTCTTGACCAAGACTTTCATGAGTACTATGAGAATGCTCATATATTGTAAATCACTATACGTATTATTTGGGTGGGCTTGTTGCTCACCCTTGCTTTCTTCTTTCATCACACAACAACATATAGACAAGATGAACAGGACCAAGCTCCCAATTTGCGAGCGGATAGGAAACGTTCCACAGTTTCCTGTAGGCGTTGATGCCACTGTAGCTGAGGTAGAAATTACCAATAGGCTAGGCTTTCAACTTCTGATGTACCAGACTGATGTATCTATATGAATTGTAATAATGGCAAAGAAATGTAAATTTATTCAGAAACCTTTTTAAGGTGTAACGGTTTATAATTGTGGAATAAAATGACTTGTGTTATTTTTGGTATTCATCTCTGAGACTATAACTTGTGGTCTGTGTGTGTGTATATTGTCGGGTCACGGTACGCAGTGGTTGGTTGTTTATTAAGATTAAGAGTTGTTAAGGGAATTGGAACTCGTGACAACCCGGATCCCCGACCCCGAATTTGGGGGTGTTACAGAAATGGTATCAGAGCTAGGCGTTATAAACCTCAGAGATGATGTGACGTTAAGATAATAAGTTCACTAAGATAATAAGAACTCTTGACAAGTTCATAGTCGGACTACCTAACGTAGTACTGACAGTTAAAACCCTTATGGGAACCCTTATAAATATCGTGATAGGAGCATAGTTCATTATCGTATATGGTAGCGGGACTCCGAACCCTGAGGTTGAGGAGCAACAACGCGATGATGTTTTATTAATTATTGGAGATCAGATTGTGGATTCGATAGAGCGTCCTAACACGGGACCGGATGATGTTCATATTGAGGATGTAGCGGTTAAAGATGTTGTCCTAGAAGGGATTATTGCTGAGAAGGATCCCATGGAGGATCTTGACAAGAATGAATAAAGGACCACTGAGGAATTGATAACCATGGTTAGGGCGACTACCAGAGGTAGGATTGGCCGGTCACTACCGGAGGTTCGTTCAAGTTTGTAAAGATAGTAGCCCCTTTAACGCGGCTTACTCGTAAGACTGAGATGTTCAAATGGACAGAAAAATACGAGATCAGCTTTTAAGAACTAAAGCAAAGGTTGGTGACGACCCCTATTTTGGCATTGCAGATGGAAAAGGAGATTTTGTGATGTGTAGTGACGCTTCGCGTAAGGAATTAGGGTGCTTCTTATATGGCACAGCAAGGTAATCGCGTACGCATCAGGAAAATTAAGGGAATATAAAATTCGATGTCCCCACCCATGAGCTTGGGCTCGTGGTAATAGTTTTGCCCTAAAGATTGGAGGCACTACTTTTATGGAGAGAAGTGCGAGATTTACACAAGCCATAAGTGCTCTAGTGTATTTTCACGCAGAAAGAGCTCAACATGCGCCAGAGGAGGTGGTTAGAGCTAATCAAGGATTACGATTATGAGATTCTTTATCTTTCAGGGAAAGCCAAAATGGTGGCTAATGCCCTTAGTATAAAAGAGAGACTCAAGAAGAAAATGTCTTTGGGAGAGTTGATAAGAGATTTTGAGAAAATGGAAATAGAAGTGAAGGTAACCGGAGCCGGTATCGAAAAGCTGTTTGAGATTGCAATACAGCCGGAATTATTGGAGAAGATCATATTGTGCCAAGAAAAAGTGATGAATAGAGGCAGAGAACCCATAACCAGAGAAGAGATTAATACCTAGAAAGATGATGAGGGAATAATGAGGTATCCCTACAGAATTTTGGTTCCAAACATTCAAGAGCTTAAGGACAAGATCTTAGATGAAAGCCATAGTTCGAGGAATAAGATTTAGGGCAAACCCTGAATGTGATAGTCAGGGAGGTCACCATCAAGAAAGAAAGAACCCATAACATAATGGAAAACAAGGATTTTAATGTATAAGATAACCATGATTAGGGGAGAAGGATGAAACATTTCATACTGAGAAAATAGAAGTCGAGCAAGATAGGGAGAACCGGGATGGTACTCCTATGGGACAATTCATGGACCTGCCTAAACAAAAATTATACTTTTATTCCCCAACACCATCCTGAGGAAACAATGCGGTGGGAAATTCTTTCAGGACCTTTAAGTCACTAAGCTCTCAGAGTTCCAAGGAACAAGCTTACCTAGCCGAGGCAAGAGCCTGGCCAAAGGAAATCGAGGACTGATTTTATATTCTAAATGATTGATGAAGCGCAAAAGACTATTTTGTCACTTACCTTCCTAAGAGAGAGGCAACCCGCTGTTGAAAGACCAAGAAAGGCACGGAGCCAGAGGTTAGAATATACTGATTAAAGTTTAGTCAATTGTTTTCGGGAAAGTTATTCCCAAGGTTATGGAGATAGTGTAAAAGCTTTAGAGCCTGAACAAAGGGGGACGAGTATGATGAATTATGAAGCTAAGTTGTAAAAGTTGTCAAGATTCATTCTGATGAAAAGAATCCCAGAACGACGTGATATTTGAAGTCAATGATTAGTGGGTGCGTGAAATGATTATAATAGAAAAGAAAATAAAAAGAAACTAAAGTGGAAAGGAAAATAAAGACAATAGAGTTTGAGGAATGATAAGGGAGTTGGGTATGAGGAAACCCTAAAGACTCGTAGCAATAGAAATAGAAAGGTATGTAATCGTCAGGATGAAGGAAATTCACCATGAGTTAAAGTTGATGGTTGAAGGCATAAGAGATACATATAGTTTATCCTCTGTAAGTTGGGAGGATTCGAGGAAACCTTGAGATAGTTTGAAGGATAAATAATGAGACGCAGATAGACTGAGGAGACAAGAAAGTAAGAAATTAGGAAAATTAAATGAAGGAAGTGACCTTCAAGAATGTGAAGTGTAAGACCGGGGGCATGATACCCAGAAAGGGAGACGCCATGTATGAAAGATATCCCAACATTGAGATGACTGTTGAGATAAACAACAAAAATAAATGAGGAATTATTAAGAAGAAGTTCACGTTGAACATGACCAATATCTTCTTGAACATCCCTGTTGTCATTACCAAATTAGGAAAGAAAAGCGGGTAACCATTGTTATCTTTTGAAGGCCATAAGGGTTGACCTCAGTTTGAATAAGGATGCTATTGTGAAATTGGTATAGACTATCGAGGTGGGAATGATTGAATAAGATAATCTATCAAAGATATATGACTTGATTTATCCATGGAAGGATGCAAGTACCTTTTTAAAGGTGGAATTAAGGATATAACTTCGATAACTAAAGATGAACCCTAGGGAAATGCATAAAGGTTGGCATTTCGCCCTTAATAGGGACAGTATGAGTTTTGACAGTATGAATTGGAAAGGATTAAGGTAACAACAACCATTAAGGATCAGTGGGGAAATTTTTTAGAAGTATATAGACAATGGTTCTAGTATTAGTGAATGCTATTTTGATATGCTCTGTATCTAGGAAATACAGGAGGAACGATTCAAGGATAACCTTAGAGGTCTTACAAGGAGAAAGGTAATATTCAAAGTTCTCAAGAATAGAAATTTTGATAAAGGAAATATGACATAATTATAATAATGCCAGGTGGGCACGTGTTGAACCATAAGAAAGTATAGATCGACCCAATGATGGTCGAGATTGGTGAAAACAAGTAGGACCCAAGATAAGAGATGTCCTAAGTATGATCGAGAGTCAGTCGTGACAATGTTAACCTCTAAAAGACCGAGGCAATAACTTATGGAAAAATGGTGATTTTTTTTCTTTTCACCAAAGCGTAAGGAAGAGCATTTTCACACAAGCAGTGATTGGAAATGAGGTAGAAAATTTAGTTGAAGATCATTTAAAAGACATTGATTGTAAGGAAATTTTACTATCAGGAAAGGCCAAAGAGGTGGCCGACACTTTAAGTGTAAGAGGACAATTATAGGCGCTCGTGCCAGAGGAATATAGTGATAATGGTTAAAGCCGTGAAGGTTGTATTATGGTGTGGAAGATTGACATTCCTTCTAATGATTGAGCGATACTCAACCGTGATAGTAGTTTGGTAAAGATTTAATTTATGTAATCGCCGTGAGCGGGCTATCTATCTTATAAGGTCATATCTTGAGATAAGCCAGGACCATGTTACGAAAGGACTAAATGAACCTTTGAGCTTCATGTCTCCTAATAAAGACATATGGTTAATAATGGTATTAACCTGCTATCATTGCTTTCATTGAAACTCTTCTGCAATTTTATCTGCTTCATGTCATATGTACGTCAAGTTCAGGAGTGTTCTTCATGAATCATGAACGGTGATCATATTACCTCCTTTGAAGAATTCGATACGATATGTACGGACTCCGTATGGTTAGCTATTAAGACTTCATGGAAAATGAATGACTATAGTAGGTCAATGGTGGACCATAGTAATGCAGGAATGATTCTACGAGTAATGAGCCGATTACTTACAACTGTGAGAGTTGTATTGGAATGGATGTTGAGATTGAGTACCACTAATCGGGTCGTGGTGGTGTATAAGTTATCATTGATAGACTAATTAAGTAGATTATCCACCTATTGAATACTTATTCTTTCTTATCAATAGAGAGTCGTATTACTATACAAGGAAGGTTGCGGTGCAAGCATAGAATTCTAGTAACGATGATGTCTACAATGAGATCCCAGATTCGATTTTAGATGTCGAGGGAGTTTCAAAGGTGATTGTGTATAAGCTCGAGGAAGAGCATGGGTCCATAGAATGATGGACGGAATAGCAAAAATATTAAAGCATGTGAAATGCGATACGATAATACTAGATATTGATATAGATACATATGTTTTCTTCTCCTATGACAAACCTCTATAGTTCAGAGGTAGATTCCAAGCCAGATATTTGTGGCAGTATTTTTTTCATATACAATTCTCTTCAATTCGTTCTTTTCTCTCCTTTTCATTTTGTATAAGCTGAGAAGAACAACCCTTCCAGAAGGGGAGGTATTGCCGAATGACTATCTATCTGTATGATAGAAGCCTAGTAGGATACCACATGTTGTTTAATTGCTTGTCAAGTACTAAAGGCTGGCCACCTTCTGTACTAACTATGCAATAGAACAAGTGTTCATGATTATAGTGATCTCTCAATAAATTCTTTTACTTCTACGCGAAGGACCAAGCTTTCGAAGATGGAGGCAGCTAGAGATGAAGTGGTACCAATATGGTGGTATTCGAAATGGAAATGCATTCGTGATACTAAGGTTGACGCGGTTATTAAAAAGGTTATAGAATACTAACGAGCAAAAGTGTAACCAGTATAGTATTATGTACGGTAGATAGTAATGACTACGAACAAGAAAAGAAGGAGTATTGAGAAGCAAAAGCTATAGTTCTAGAAGCTATGATGAGAGTCTGTGCAATAGACTTGAAAGAATTTGGAATGATCACTTAACACGGATTGAGTTTTCTTAGGATAATAGATCGTATGTCAGTATCGAGATATCGCCTTATGAGATCCTTGAGGGAACACAATGTCGATCTCCCTTATGTTAGGATGATGTTGCAGAGAGCAAGATGCTCGGACCAGCAGTGGTCCAAAGGACCAAGGATATAATAGATCTAATCATAGGACGGCTGGTAGTAGCCCACGATGGACATAAGAAGTAGGTTGATTTGACATGAAAGGACAGAGAATAGGAAGTAGGGGACCTAGTGCTGTTATAGGTATTCCCTTGGAAAGGATGGATGAGGTTCGGAAAGAAAGGAAAGCTAAGCCCATGAATTGTTGGACCCTTGGAGATATTAAGACGTATTGGGAAGTTAGCATATGAGCTAGCCCTACCCCCGAACCTGTAGCAAGTTCATAACGTGTTCCACATATCAATGTTAAGGAAGTGTAATCCGGATGCCAGACAAATAGGGGCATATGAGCACATAGACATGCAACCAGACGTAACCTATATGGAGCAACCGGGAAAGGTTATAGTTTGAGAAGGAACAAGTGCTTAGGAGAAGGGTTATCAAACTAGTCAAAGTTTGATGGTAGAACCACAATGTGGGAAAATTGACTTGAGAGTTAGAAAGTGCAATGCTAAGAAAGTATCCCCATTCATTTTTTTCTGATTCCGGGACGGAATCCTTTTAAGGAGGGGAGACTGTAATAACCCCAAAAATTTTGGACTTTTTGTAACCCTTATGAATAGTGATTTTGCTGATTATGCTGAATAAGAAAACTTTTCATGCCACACTTTGTAGAGGTTCTTTTATTGTTATTCTAAGATCTTATTAGTACTCTATATGGTATATAAGTGTATGTAAAGATCGTCAGAATCCAAATTCGAACACTTTGATTTTTCCCGAAAACCCACCAGATATAGAAAGAATTAAGTATAAGGTAACATGATTAAAAGGATTTTAATTCAAGGATTATAAGAGAGGATCATAAAAGGAATATAAAATATTGAGAAAGGTTTAAGGGAACCTAAGTAATGAGATCCTGGGTGTGATCCCTCAAACGATAAACGAGAACGAAAGTTAAGCGAACCGTATAACAGATCAGCGATCATTAGCCAAGTAATTAGGAAGTAATCAAAGGGGTTAGTGGAGGATGATGTCATCACACCAACAAGAGGAGGACAAGTGTAACAAGATGACATAAGTAGATGACATAAGCATGACCAAATGGGAAGGGTTGGTTGGTTGATTGTGAGCCACACAATTTTTACCATGGTAAAAGGTTAATTAACAAACAAAAAGGAAGCAACCAAGCAAACACATTCATTTCTCTTCCCCCCATCTCCTTGCTTACGGTTTTTTGAAGAAAAACAAGAAGAAAAATTTCCAAACCCAAGCTCCACTCAATCATAATTCAAGAGGTTTGTTTCCTTGGATTCTATATTTCGAAACTAAGAAGAGCAAGTGGTTTGAGTGCTTAAATCCAAGGTTTGCTAGCTCAAATAAATCATTTTAGTTTAGGGTGAATAGTAACTTTCAAGAACAAATTTTTGATTCTTGATTTTATTTGTAAGGTCAAGGTAGCTTAAGCATAGATTAAGGCTTCCATGGGCATACCAAGGATCTTTCATTGATTAAAAGCTTCAAGGAAGGTATAAAACTTCAAACCCTAGTTTTACTTTGAATATTTAGGAGTGGTTTTGATTAATATAGTTCATGAGAAGCATGATGCTTGTGTGTTTAAAGTTTGGTTGGGTTTGTAGTGATTTGGATGATTGAATCTTGTTTATAGTTAATGAAACTTAAGTATAGTTAGTAGTTCATGTTTGTGGTTGAATAAATTGGAAAATCTTGAGGATATGGACTGATGTATTAAGGTTTGGATGAAGTTTGGTTGTATTGGTGGTTATGGGTTGATTTGTGGTTGATTGTGGATTGATTTGGAGTGGTACAAATTTGGTAATCGCGTAAACATAGTCGTCGTAATGCCCGATTTACCTTAGACTGCTTTTGTTCTTAACATCAGGACTGGTGTCTATGATGATGGTGGAAAAGCTGGGTCCCCGAGTATTATCTTTACAACATGGGAGGATGAGCATGTGGTGACCTTGTCAACTGTGCGACAAGCACTATATTTGCCAGAAGATTCCACTTTCAATTCATCAGTTGAGGAGCCAATATAACGACTCGTGTATTTTTCTTTTTACTTTAATATTTAAAGGTGTAATAAAGATTTGAATAATTAAATAAATATGTGTATTAGTTTTGGCAGCAGTAACTGATTGTTATTTAAATATTTATGATCTGTTGATATGTGGGATTGAGTTGTGTGATTTATTAGTGAGTTATATGATTTTGTTTCGCTTGTAAAAGTGATTTTATTGTAGTTTTAATTCCATAAATACTTGGGTTATTTCTAAAATTGGTTTTATAATTTTATAATTTCAATAATTATTTTTAGGACTTTTTAAAATTGAGAAATCAAGATTTTATTAATTATTTATTTTTAAATGATTTTCTGATTGTGTTTATTTGTAAAATTCTTATTTAATTTAGGAAATCTTCAAAAATCATGAAACTTATATTTTATTAAGTTCGTATTATTCTGAGAATTTTAAAATTATTTTGGAAATTTTCGGGATTCATTTTACCCGCGCGTCATTTCGTTATTTATTAAAAATCGGGTACAAAGTGCACCTCAAAAAGTATTTTTAAAATTGCGAAACTTATATTTTTATTAACTTCGGGATATTTGTAATATTTTAAGATTGTTTTCGTAATTTTCTGAGTTCGTTTTCGGGTGCACTTAAGTTCGTTAATTGCGAATTATGGGGCAAACGGAGACTCGAAACCTTTATAATTATCCTATAACTACGTGTTGAATTTTCAGAAGGGGAGTGTGCCACATGCTTCCATTTCCTGTGTTCATCAGCAAAAGAAAATAAATAAATAAAACACATAACCCCCCTCCCATGTTGTCTTCCTCGACTTGGTTCTCTCTCGGTTCTTTTGTTTCTCTTTCAATTACATCTCTCTCTCTCTGTATCTTACATCTCTCTCCCTCTAAACTCTCCTCCTCCTCTGCCCCGTTCCTCGCCGTCCATGTTCTCGGTGGTTTCACCATTTTTGGTGTGTTTCCGTCCGGTTATTTCGACGATTTCCTTAGCCCATCTCTGTGCATGCTTATATATACATACGATGTGTATGCATATGTTTGAGTTGTGTGTAGTGATTGTTGGTTCCTGTTGTGTGCTCTTTTCGTTCTTTTCTGCTGGTTTAGGCGGCGCGTGGATTACACGCGCGGGTGTGTGCGTGTTTGTGCAGTCTGTGTTGCCGAATTGTGTTGCTATTTTATAAATTTCAATTCCTTCTTGTGCAGGAAATTATTTGATTTAATATATGTGATATTAATAATTTTTGTTGCGGGGAATAATATTAATCGGTATTATTTATTTGGGAACTCGTATTATATCAGGCGCCAATAAATTGTGCCGCCGTTGACGATGAACTTCGGTGAGTCAACGGTGGACGGTGATGACGACGTTCTGAGTCCTAAATTTTATAAATAAATAAAATGATTTGTATAAAATGTTTTGAAGATAAATTGTATATTGGAGTTGTACGTAAATAATTACGAGATTGTGGAGTTGATGTGGTATTGAAACTTGTGGATTGATGTGATTGTTGACGTCGATTATAATCGACGGGTAGGCTTATAAACAAAAGAGTTGCTGCCAAAATTTTCTAAAATCTATTTTAAATACGATAAAAACGTACTTATTTATATTAAACATTTTACCCCTATTTATAAACGGACTATGTGATTATGTGATTACGTGTATAATTGCTATACGAGTCGGGTTATTAGATTGGGTTAGAGGATTGAGGATATCAAGCATGTTGGTATAACTGATTAGGGTATTCTGTATTTGTAGATTCCGATCGAGTTTTCCCAGGATTAAAATCAGCGTGAAAGCTACTTAGGGTTTTATAAAGCGTTGCAAGGCAGGTGCCCTGACCATTCTTTTATGGTTCAGTACATATGAATATCTAAATGCTTTATTTTCGTAATGGAACATAAACGTTTTAAGTTACGTATCCCCTGTAGTTATAAGTCACTGTTTTCAAATTGTTTTGGGGAAAAGTAACTTCAAAAGGTACCTATCTCGAATGGAATAATTTGTGAACTGGATTTTAAATGTGTGCTGGTTAAATAGATGATTTTGAAAATGAGATAGGTACAAGTATTTTGAAAACTGGATAAAACGATCAGATATGGGATACGTTGGGGCCAGAGTAGGCCTATTGAGGTGGCGTAAGAGGCTAATTCGGTTGCGCGTACTGTATAACCGATTAGTCCAGCAGGTCATAGACCTAGCTAGTCTCTAAGTTCTGGAACAGGTATATAGGATGGCAGTTGGAGCCGTCTGGTGTTGATAGCCTGATCAGCTGTCTTCACATATCCGCTACGTATCTGATTTGGATTTGTGAATCCCGTAAGGGCATGAGTAGTTGATACAGCAGTTTTATAAATGTGATTAGCATGCTAAAATTGGACTCTGGTATTTTTACAGCACACTGCTATGTTGTTTTGATGAAGCATGATAGTTAGTGATATTCAGTTATCTCTGATTTTCCTTATAAAATGTTGATATCATGATTACAACTCTGTTCCTATTATTGTTACATTACTGCTTTTATTCCGTTATTCATATGTTGGTGCTACTGAGCGATTATGATCACCCTTGCAACTGTTATGTATATCTCACAGATGCCTAGAAGACCAGTCAGACAGACCCATGTTCCCGCCCCTTCTGGACCCGGCTCCTCTGAGGCAGTTTGTATCAGGCCATGAGGTCTGATGAGTTGCTAAATAAAGTTAGAGTGTGTTAGATGTTGAATAAAGGGTTTGTAATAATGAGAACCTGAATTATACTTGAACCTGGATCGGATCTTGGTTTGGGGTCAAGTTAGTATATTTCAATAATAGTCTTGTTGTTTATATTTTTGGTAATTGTGTTTAGTGACGTCAACTCTTGACCCCGGGGTTGAGGCCATCACAACCAGCTCTTCAACAAATGATGGCAAATCTGGGTTATGAAAAATCTTTGACAAAGCTGGGACAATTGAAGAGACCCCACATCAGGAGGGAGTTGAGTTTTTTCTTGACTGTATTACGTAAGCTTTTGCCAACAAGTTCTCAAACTTTGATGCTATACCCATAATGAGTCAGCAAATCGGGTATGCCCTTTTGAATCCAACACATTTTGATTATGCAAGTGCTGTTTTAGGGTTTATTGGTGATAGGATGAAAGAAGATAGCAATATAGTCTATTTTGCTAGATTTTGTCAACTTATCTATAATTTCTGTTGTCCTGATTCATCACAAAACTCTAGTGAGACAATTGAACCCTTTAAGCTACACAAAAGGGCTTTCACTGACTTATTATCTACTGATAATAAGAAGAATGTACTAAGACCCCTCCAAATTCCTCAGTTTGTTAAACAATTCTTAGTAAATGTTGATCCTCTCACATACAGTACCATATATCCTGATATAGCACTAACCCAATCTCAACCTCCATCAGCACCTACAACAAATACACAACCAGCTCCATCCTCTCAACCTCAACCACAGCCTACCATCAGAACTTATTTCCAACCTGCACAATCCTCTCACCCACAACCATCTGCTACAACATCAAGACCCAAACCTTCAAAAGCAAAATCTGTTTCTAAATCTCCACCAAGGAAAAGAAGGATGATTTTAAGGGATGAGTCTGATGAAGAAGAGGAGCAAGTCCAGGTTCATGCATCAGAACCTGTGACAGTAGAAGCTGAAAATGTAATTTTTCAGAAGGAGGTAGCTGCTGAAAAAGATATTTCTCAGAAGGAAACTGAAGCTGAGAATTCTGGTATTTTAAAGAGAAAAAGAACTTCAAGTTCTGATGCTGCTCAATCAACTACTCCACCATCCAGGAGATCAAAGAAAATGAGAGCCAAGAAGGCATATGGCACAACCTCAATCTGAGGATGCTACAGAAGCTGAGGAAGGGGATCAGGAATCTCTGATCTCAACAGGACCAATAGTAATTGAAGCTTTGCCACCTCCACCTCAAGCTAAAGACATTGTTCTAGACACAGTGATCACACCTCTTGTCTCTCCAATCCAAGAAAATGTTCAAGTTGAAGATTCAGGATTAAGTCCTGAAATTGACCTTCATAGGCTGATCATTCCATCTGTCCTGTTTCTGGAAGCTCCACAAGGACAAGTGACAAATCCACCTGTTTCCCCACTACATGCTGAAGTTCCAAATACTCCCATTCTGGATGTGGAAATAGATGAAGTTATACCAGAATCTCCAACAGCCACACACACACACTTGTGTTGTCAGAAGATGAAGAGTTTCTTGTAAGTTTTGGAGAGTCAGCTTCAGTTAACACACCAGCTCAAACTCTTGGAAAGGAGGAACTGATTAAAAAGTTTGTTGAACAAGATGCTCCTATTCCATGGGAAGAAACTCATAGAGGAGTTGAATGGACCAAGAAGTGGAATGAATCTATTTTGTTCCAAGCTCCAAAGTTTTATCAAAACATATTACTAAAGCTGATGAGTTGATGACAAACTCTGACTTTAAAGCTCAACTTAAAGTCACAACTCTCAGTACTAAAAACCTTCAAGGTCAACACTCCATTACTCATGCTAAGGTTGATAAGCTACAGGAAAATGCTGATAAGCTGGACCTGATGATCAAGCTGGACAAGAACAGGTTTATCAGACCGATTCATGAGAAAATAGAGGCTATTGAGAAGGTTCAAGAAAAGCAACAGGCCCAACTGACTGAGGTCCTGCATAATCAAGCCTCTCAACAAGCTCAACTGAATGAAATCCAATCTTCAGTAGAACTTCTTCTATCTTTACTCCTACCAGATGATGCCAAAAAGGGGGAGAAGGTATGCTCAACTAGTCAAGTACTGAAGAAGAAGGATGATAAGAAAGATGACCAGGGAAACCCTAGAAAGGGCAAGGGTCAAGGGCAAGGGCAAACCAACAAAGTTTCTTCAAGGAAACTAATTTCTAATTCTAATAAATCTTCTATACAGAAGAAGACAAGTTCTGAAGCTGAAAATACTCAAACTCTGAAAGCAAGTTTTGATGATCAAAATCTGATATAAAGTTCTGATGTTCTGATTCAAGCTGATAGTCAAGACTCATAAAAGATTTTACAAACTCTGAAGCTCAAGGGAAGGGAGACTACAGTCTATTATAAAGATCCCAATATTCAGACACTTGATGAAGAAATTGCCAGGAGACTATTTCTCAAGCATAATCCTGGAATGGATTTAGAGACTTTAAAGGAGGAAGAAGCTAGATTTACAGCTGAGAAGACAAATCTTAAGTCTAAAGCTTCTGATGCAAAGAAACCTCCAAGGCCTAAAGCAAAAGGCATTGTGATCAAGGAAAGCTCTGAGGCTTCAAAGCCCAAGACAAGATCACAAGTTGAAATTGATCCCAAGGAAAAAGGGAAAGGAAAGATTGATGAACCAACAAAGCCACAAGAGATGAAGATTCCTCAAATCCTGATGAAACCAGTGTGCAAAATGGTTCAAGTTTTTGATGATACAGCTGCTGAAGATGAAACTGTTGAAACTCTGAAAAGAAGGAAGATAACTGAAGAATCTAAGATAACCTCTGACATAGCTCAAGTTGTTCAGAGTGAAGAACAACAAGCTACAGAAGAAATAACAAATTTTGATCAAGTCATCAAGACATCTTGCTTACACAATCTATATAATATTTAGCAGAAAAAGTTAGATTGATGTTTGACTTATGAACATAAAAACAAACATCTTGCTTACTACATACCAGGTTTGCCATCAGCCTCTTCCAAAAATTCATCATCAGTCCAATATTCTTCTGCCTCAGAAATATACTCAACGCCCGACATTGAATAATCAGAATCTCTAGTATCATCAATGTTAGGTCACACACACACTGTAGAGGGGGTGAATACAGTGAATACAGTATACTTCATCAGTAATTTCTTCTTCCTCAGGAGGTACATAAACCTTGATAGGTTCACCAACCTTTTCTTTACCCTTGGATCTTGGATCTATCTGTGGTTGTGATCAAGCCAATGTTGCTTCAGTATGTGTCCTTTCTTTGATCACAATGCCTTTAAGTTTTGGAAGTGACTTTTTACCAGAAGCTTCAGATTTAGATGTGACTTTCTCTGATTTAAGTCTGGCTTCTTCTTCCTTTAAACTTTCCAAGTCCATTCCTGGATTTTCTTGAAGAAATAACCATCTTGACATTTCCTCATCAAGATCTAAAAGTTCATCAGAACTTAACTTTTTACCAGCAGCAGAACTTATTCTTTTCCCAGTATCAGAACTTATCCTGTGACTAACTTGTCTTGATGTAAACCTTTTACCTTGACTATGACCGCTACCCATTCCAGAGTTTCCTTGATCATCATTTCCATCATCCTTTCCTTGCAGTGTCTTGTTAGTTTTGCATTTGGACTTAATTACCTTCTCCCCCTTTTTGGCATCAGCAGGTAGTAAAAGAGAGATAAGTAATTCCACTGAGGATTGGATTTCAGTAAGTTGAGATTGCTGAGAAGCTTGATTTGTCAGAATGTCATCAATCTGAGCTTGTTGTTTCTCTTGAGTTTTCTCAATATAAGCAATCCTGTCAATGGTAGGTTGAAAGAACTTTTTCTTATCAATTTTCCAAACTTGTTCTTGTTTGATAAAGTTCTCCTGAATCTTGTGTAGCTCTGCATGAGTAGTTGAATGAAGACCTTGTAGATGTTTAGTACTCAATGCAGTGACTCTAAGTTAGGTTTTAAAATCATCAGAATTTAACATTTCATCAGCTTTAGTCAAGTGCTCAGCAAGATGTAATGCATTGGAACACATGAAACTGAGTTCCATTCCTTAGTCCACTCCTGACCTGCAGGAGTTTCACTCCAAGGTACTGGTGCTGGTGCAGCCCCAATAACAAACTTCTCTACCAGTTCAGACTTAGGAAGAGTCTGTTGAGGAGTATGTCCTGAAGGACCTGCTTCATCAGCATCTATTGTTAGGTCACACACACACTGTAGAGGGGGTGAATATAGTGTATAGTACACTTAAATCGAACTTTAAGAACTTAAGTAACAGAAAACAAACTTTATTGAAACAATAAACTCTGTTACAGTATGGAACTGTTACCTCTCAGTGATGAATAAATATCACGAGAGCTGCTAGGGTTACAATGAATAATCTTTTCTAATAATGATAACACTTATAGTGTAAACCCTATGTCTGTGTTTATATACTACACAGTTATAAGATAATCGCTAATTGATATGGAATATAATTCTGCTTCCTAAAATATATCAATCAGATATCTTTTCTTCCAAGTATTCCATTCTTCACGGAATTCCTTCTTCATTCATACCTCTTCTTATGTTTATCTCGATCTTCTTTCCTTTAATCAGCTACTGTCCTTATCTGATTGTCCTTCAGCACTTAAGTTCTGATATCTATCTTCTGATGATTATCTCCTGATAATATAAGTACTGATATCCTTAAGTCCTGACTTCCAGTATAAGTACTGATCAACAGTTAAGTACTGATTTATCCTGTTCACGTAAGATCTGAAAGCTAAACATAAAACATATTAGCCATGACATTATCAAATATATCTAACAATCTCCCCCAACTTGTAAATTAACAAAATATACAAGTTTAACAGATATTTGATGATGTCAAAAACATTAAGTACAAATGCATGAGAAATAGACTAGATAACTACAACTTACAGTCCTTAAAGTTTTTACCAATTTCAACTTCTGATAACAACTTCAATCTATATAAATATCAGAATTTAAGCAGTTGTAGATCTTCGACTTGGCTTCTTCATTTTCTGATCTCTCTAATGTCAGGAGTTGTTCTGAGATAGTTCTTCAGCAAACATTTTTCAGCATATCTTAGTTCATCAATCATTCTCCTTTTAACACCTTTAAGCTCTGCAGTATCTTCACCAGTTTGAAAGATTGCAGCTCTGAGATCATTAATCTTTGCTTTTTCTCAACTCCTGATCTAGTCTTATGACATAAGCTTTGTCAGACTCAAGATTGAATTCAAGTCCCTTAATACCAAGATACGTTCTGATCTGTGTAGTATTAGGCTTCATATCAACAATATCACCATTGTGATCTCTGTACTTTGGAACATATATGCTGTCAGACTTAACAGAATAAAGCCTTTTCTGTCTCTGAATCTGTTCTTTTAAGTAGTTTGCAGCAGTCTCTGTTATTCTGTCATCCACTTGAAGTAAGAAAAGTACATGCTCCAATTCTTCAAAATACTTCAAAGGAATGGCATTTTATCTTATATGATAAACCCTACCATCTGTCATGAAATACAACATGATGTATTCTTTCAAGTAGGTATGGTAAACCATCTTTACAGATTCCAGTTGATTCAATCTCTCAGGAGTTGCTCCAATACCTGGTTCACTCAAGGAAGTTGGATCATTGGTAGTGTTGTGTACTCTTCTTTCATCAGCACTTCTCAATCCAGTTTTATCTCTAGCTTCCTTTCCAGTAACTACTCTTGCTTTAAAACCACTTGTAGTAGTCTTCAAAGATTGAGTCTGTTTTGCTTTAGTGAATCCTGGTAGGAGTGTCTTTGATCTATTTTCTGATATCAAGTTAACTTGAGCTCTGTCAGAGGTTACTTGCTTCTTCTGAATATCAGAACTTACAATTTCTTGACTCTGAACAACTTGAGCCATGTCAGAGGTTGTTTTAAGAACTTTTCTTGAAGTTAGAGCAAGATCATCTTTTCCATCAGTAATTTCTTCTTCCTCAGGAGGTACATAAGCCTTGATAGGTTCACCAACCTTTTCTTTACCCTTGGATCTTGGATGTATCTGTGGTTGTGATCTAGCCAATGTTGCTTCAGTATGTGTCCTTTCTTTGATCACAATGCCTTTAAGTTTTGGAAGTAACTTTTTACCAGAAGCTTCAGATTTAGATGTGACTTTCTCTAATTTAAGTCTGGCTTCTTCTTCCTTTAAACTTTCCAAGTCCATCCCTGGATTTTCTTGAAGAAATAACTGTCTTGACATTTCCTTATCAAGATCTAGAAGTTCATCAGAACTTATCCTTTTACCAGCAGCAGAACTTATTCTTTTCCCAGTATCAGAACTTGTTCTGTGACTAGCTTGTCTTGATGTAAACCTTCTACCTTGACTATGACCACTACCCATTCCAGAGTTTCCTTGGTCATCTTTTCCATCATCCTTTCCTTGCAGTGTCTTGTTGGTTTTGCATTTGGACTTAATTACCTTCTCCCCCTTTTTGGCATCAGCAGGTAATAAAAGAGAGATAAGTAGTTCCACTGAGGTCTGGATTTCAGTAAGTTGCGATTGCTGAGAAGCTTGATTTATCAGAATTTGATCAATCTGAGCTTGTTGTTTCTCTTGAGTTTTTTCAATATAAGCAATCCTGTCAATGGTAGGTTGAAAGAACTTTTTCATATCAATTTTCCAAACTTGTTCCTGTTTGATAAAGTTCTCCTGAATCTTGTGTAGCTCTGCATGAGTATTGGAATGAAGACCTTGTAGATGTTTAGTACTCAATGCAGTGACTCTAAGCTGGGTTTTAAAATCATCAGAATTTAACATTTCATCAACTTTAGTCAAGTGCTCAGCAAGATGTAAAGCATTTGGAACACATGAAACTGAGTTCCATTCTTTAGTCCACTCCTGACCTGCAGGAGTTTCACTCCAAGGCACTGGTGCATCCCTGATAACAAACTCCTTTACCAGTTCAGACTTAGGAAGAGTCGGTGAGGAGTATG